>NW_027104530.1:0-600000 GCF_902728285.1 Clytia hemisphaerica
GAACGGGAGTCTTTTTTCAGGCTTTTTGAAACCAAGTTTAACTCTCAAGTTCATTCAATATGTATATATAAACTAGCTGCTATCGCAACGTCACTGGCTGCGATTAGTTTTTTTAAATCTGAAGGGCACTCTTCGGACTTGAATGGGGTCGCATGCACATCAAATGTCTTTTGCTAGTCACATTTAAGTAGCATCAAAATTCTAGATGTAGCATGGCGGCCTAATAGATATTGAAAAGCTGAGTTTTGCCTTAGTTTAAAATCTTAAATAACCTGTGCCCTTTGCTCTTGCACAGAGTTGCGCGTACCGTGGCTGATTTAGACAGGCCGAGAGTTTCAAACTACCGAACGATAATTTCAAACTACGGACCGAGAGCTCAAATTACAGGGCGAGAATTAAGACATCCGGCCGGTAGTTTTAAACTCTCGGCCGGTAATTTGAACTCTCGGCCGGACGTTTAAGACACGCGGCCGGACTTTTAAAACAGAACACAAACACACTTGTCTTAATCAGCCACGGTAACGGTAATAGTATCCTATGCTATAGTCTAAGACGAGTTTCATCAGTTAATAATAAATGCAATAATAATTTTCTTGAAATATTGCCCTTTAGCCCAAGGTCGGTCGTTACTCAGCTGTGTGCAATATTTCTACGTATTGTATTAGTAATAAAGTACTGGAGAAAACTTTTGGCACTTTTTAACAAAAAAACTTGATCTTAAAAATTGAAATTGAATTTGGAAATGATAAGAAAAAGTATTGTTGGTCTCTCCAAAAGTTTTGAATCCAGCTAATTCAGACTTGTTGAAAACTAGATCTAACAAGAAGCCGGAGCGGCGTGAAGGTCCAGCTGACGTGGTAATAACCGAATGTCGTTCGTACCGGGTTCCTTAAGTGACGCAAAAAAAAGTGCCTTCCCATCCTCCACTCTGAGCTTCTATTCTTTGACACTTTATTTGTATTGCTAAGTTTAGAAAGTTTTTTATGCATTTCCCGAAATTTCGAAACTTTTGCCGCTGATGGGATTCGAACCCACTATATACAAAGCACTAGACTAGTAAACTAGTCGTTGAAAACAGACCCATATACAAACAATCAAGCTCCAAATAAAAAGAATCGAAGGGGTGAAGTTGCGTGTCTTTTCTGAATTTCAACGACTAGAAGCTACTTCCCTCAAAAAACGCTGTTTAATTTTACAACTTTTTTTAGGTTTTTGAGAATCCATTCAACTTTTTTGACTAAATTATATTTCATAGTAACATTGAACATGGGAACATATAAATAAATGAGCATTTCTAAAAACGCAATAAACAGAAAGAAAAATAAATGCAATCTCGCACGGGTCAGTACCGTGGCTGAAGAGGACCTTTTAGTTTGTATTTAGTTTGCGTTGTAACACGCGGCCGCGCCTTTTAACACGCGGCCGCGTGTATTTTTCAAGAAACGCGGCCGCATGTTAAAATGCGCGGCCGCGTGTTATAATACACGGCCGCGTGTTATGAGATGCGGCCGCGTGAAAAACACGCGGCCGCATCTTTTATGAAAAACACGCGGCCGCGTCTTTTTTGAAAAAAAGACACATGACGGCTCCCAAAATGTAGACTAGTAACTAGTCGTTGTATTTCGCTGTAGCTCCGTTTTCAACACGCTCACTACGTTGACTGAATACAAACCTCTTATTCCCGTAGCGTTTTTTTTATAAGAATGATTTCCCCGCCCGCACATCACTTTATAAGCACAATTTCCGCGTCTTGTGTCTCAGGAAAACCGGACGCTTGCTAGTCTACCCAAAATGATGCCCACCAATGGGCGCACTGTGTGGGGTGGTATCCATGTCAAAAATATCCAGTTTAGACAACAGTCGGAGGTTTGAAAATGATTGGGTCGGTTTATAAAGTGATTAGGTCGGTTTAAAAGGTGATCGGCTTGGTTTTTTCGTATTTCCCGGGAAATCGGATTACTAAGTCCTCCTAAGTATGGTCTGGAAAATGTCACATTTCACTAGATCTAATTATGATAAAGCTAAGCGCCGATTTTTTGGTACCAACCTTTCCAAAACACCAAGCCAAAAAACCAAAGGTCCAATAGATGTATTTAATTAACGATTGATTTCTACAAAACAAGTCTGTACCTTATTTTACTTTCTTCTAATTTAGAAAAATTCCTACTTAAACTTAATCTAGAAAGTACTTTAATCGGATTAACTTTCGCGAGATAAACTTTAGCAAGTTTCGCGAATTTTGCCCTTTTTCGCGAAAATTTGTCTCGCGAAAAATCTAAAATTGCTCATTCGCGAAAGTCTATCTCGCGAAATTCTGCAACTTTTCCAATTCCATTTCCAATTCCTAATTTCTCGACCTCTGGAGCTATTGAGCCACTTCCAAATGGTCAAATCCTCACAATTGCATGGCCCTGGTGGTGAGAACTAGACCCTTGGGAGTTGGCTGGGTTCTGTGGTTTGGTGGTTTGTTTTTTAATCAATTTCTTCATTCGCGAAAGTTTATCTCACGAAATTTTGGGATAGCTCCAATTCGCGAAAGTTTATACGCAATATTTCGCGAATTTTTGACCTCGCGAAACTTTATCTCACGAAAGTTAATCCGGTTAAAGTAGTATAAGAATTTCAACAACGCGCCATTTTTATTGCATATATCCCTAGCCTGTACCAAACCCTACTTCTTTATGTAGCTGACGATAGTAGGGTTTGTCACGTTTAGATAGATTTCGTATGCAAGCGTTTCTTCGAAAAGCCTCTACGTAAAGTGCAAATTCCTTAATGTCATGTGCAAAAGAGGGTTAAATTCTCTTCGGACATTAATTTACAAAAAATTTATAACTATTTTTAGCTTTTAATGACACATGCAATAAAAGTTGATTCTCGCGTTAATTGTTTTCAAATAAACATGCATGTAATTAAGAAATAACATTTCATAAACAAAGAAAATCTTTCAAACACTCCATTGTCTCTAATAACCCCAGATCCTAGGTTATACAACACAAGAAAATCGTCTAAACGTTATAAACCCACACACGGCAAGATTTTTTTGAAAATCGTCCCGCTGTGACAGGCTAATATATCCCCAGCCTTAAAAGAGGCAAAACCAGAGCTCTGAACCGAATCGATCATGTTTTAAGCTGACCAATTGACATTTAAATTTCCCTTAATTGTTTCAAATAACTAAGCTGATCGGCTTTTGAACTGGCCATTTTTCAAAACTGACATATATTGCGTTTCAAACTGAACCAATCGCGTTTTAAACCGACCCAATCGATTTTAAACTCAGGTAATTTCATTTCTCTTGTTGTGGAAACCCAAATTACTCCCTCAAAAATCTAGAAAGTTAACTTACCCAGACACAGTATGCAGTGACACTGGGCTTCAATTTAATGATCTGAGTACTGCTATGCGCGACCGCGGCTCCTGGCGTCAGCGAGTCGAATCCATTGTCTCGACTGTGGTCGATCAATGATGATGAACAACCCAGTCCCATTTTTTATGTGCAGTCCAAGCCAAATTCCGTTATCGTTTTCTATAAGATGTTTAACTCCTTCTATATCAAAATTCTAGTTTTTTCGTCTTTGAAACTTGTCAACTTTGAATCGAATTATCTTGGCTAACAGTCAGTTCGACTAAATAATCCTGCATATCTAACACGCATGCGTAATTTGTCGTTTTTTAACACCACAAGTAGTTAAACAGCGTGAAAAAGAAAAAGAAATGAATCGCTAGGGGTGGTGCAGTCACTTTCAGTCGGGGTTGTGGAGGGCGAAAGTTGTCGTTCTTTTTGTCTTTAGTTAGCCTAACTCATCAGTATTGTCGTTTTTTGTCGTTTTTCTATTGTTTGTCTATTTTTAGTAATGCAGGATTATTTTGATAGACGTCCTCTAAAGCAAATTAGGCCATGTTTGGGTTCGTTGGAAAGCCCATTTCAAGGGCTATCTTTTCAGCGTGCCAGTTTTTTGAATAAGGTCCTCAAAAATGGAACGATTTTAGCTGGGGCGGAATCGAAAGAGTTAGATATTTTCAACCTTGAGGATATTAGCCTGTCGAAAGAAAATTTAGGTTAAGTTGAACATATCGCAGGAATTTTCGTCATTGGATTGGTCGTTAACTTGCTATTGGGACGTTTTATTAGATATTTACCATTTTCTGAAGAACGTGTCATCTTTATTGTTTCGAGTAACCAATTATGTAATATAATATAGTAAGCATCTTTCAATATTTATCACACAATTGGAAAATTTCTACAGCTGCCACCAGATAAACTAACGTTTTCACCCACCTTTTTTTATCCAGTGAACTAGCCTGAAACATTTTCCGTCCCCGTATTGGGCTCTTCCAGAAAAAATCCGTACATGGGGGGTGGAGGATATATTGTTTTTTTTGCTCACCCCATGGACAAAGTGCAAATTTACCCCATGGACATTTGCATTTTTACCCATGGACATGTTATATCTAGCCCCCTGGACAATGCTGTTTACCCTATGGAAAATACTAAATTTTTGCCCCCTGGACAACGGTATCTCCCCCCATGGACAAGACATCCTCAACCCCTCTTGGCCTTTAAAGAGACATAAATTATTTTTCCCTTCAAATAATTGAGTCCTTCAAACTATCACTTGATTAACACTACCCACACAAATAAATGCCCTGGATACTCTTTAGTTTCAACCCCTGGACAGTCACCCCTTGGGCATTCAGTCTTTACCCCATGGACACTCAATATTTACCCCATGGACATTCAATCTTTACCCCGTGGACACTCAATATTTACCCCATTGACACTCAATATTTACCCCATGGACATTCAATCTTTACCCCATGGACACTCAATATTTACCCCATGGACACGAAATCTTTACCCCGTGGACACTCAACATTTACCCCATGGACACGTAATCTTTACCCCGTGGACACTCAATATTTACCCCATGGACACTCAATATTTACCCCATGGACATTCAATTATTACCCCATGGACACTCAATATTTACCCCATGGACACGTAATCTTTACCCCGTGGACACTCAATATTTACCCCATGGACACGTACTCTTTACCCCGTGGACACTCAATATTTACCCCATGGACACGTAATATTTACCCCATGGACATTGTGATTTATAATGTTTGAAAGTATTTTAGGAAATTTTGCCAAGAGCTTAAATCCAGACGGTGTCAATCGAACAACTTCGGACGAAAATCGCAAACGAAACAATCGAACGTGTAATAGAACGCGATCAAATAATTGCGAATCGATTGTCGAACGTAATTGAAGCTCTATCAAACGGCCGATTCCAGCGATTCCAGCGTAATATTCGATGCGTTTGAATAAGGTTAGATTGGATCGATTGATAGGCCATTTCACGGTCGAAATGAATCATGGGTAATCAGAACCAATTACATTCGATTGATCTTCGGTTTTGTTCGATTACGATATGTTCGATGAGTTTCATTGCGATTAAATTAAATTGGATCACTCCATTAAAGCTTTTTGTGGGCGGCCGAGCGCTTACGTACCGTGCGAGAGCGAATAAAATCTAATACAATTTAATCAAACGAACGTAATCGATTAATTGAACGGTAAATCAAGGGTAATATTGGATTGCGTTCGATAATCGAATTGCAAATTATTCGATTGTGTTCAATTGCGTTCAATTGATTCGGCGTTCGATTCGTTTGATTGACATCTGGCTAAATTTAAAAAAAAACATTGCTACCTTCATTTTCTAAAAAGTGGCACACTGTTTCAATACTCCACGCAGCAGAAGGTGCTGTTTTCACTGTCAAAGTCGAAGTTACATATTTAGACACTGATATGACTTCTCGGACTTCAGAGTGCACGCTCAACCAAAAATGTATATTTGCTTCAAAAAAGTATGCGAAACTATATTATAGTGTTATACAGAGCCGACCGACTGGGGTGCTCCGCTGAGAGGTTCGAAAAATGGACCCTACATGGGACTCGTTTTTTCAAAAATTTTGCCGGAATTTAAGTTGAATAAGTTTAAAGTTTTTTCGTATGTCTACTCCTTTGAGTATACTTTTTTTGCGAAACACCTTGTAGTATACATCTTTAAATACTATTAGCTTAGAATCTTGGCTACCATATCCCTGTTTCCGTTGTCCACTGAGATCCACCCCGATCCAGTCCAATGAGAAAGTTTCGTTTCTCAAAATAACGTACGACCAGCTGAGGGGATAGAGCACGTGACTCCGAGTCTCTATCTCAGCGGTTAAAGTCCCATCCGGGATAGTTTATACCTAAACTACATCCGAGACGTTCGTAAGTTTAGTAAATGAAAACAATACAAACAAGACGACCTAATGTCGAAAATTTCGCCTAATATTAGCACAAGGTATGCTGAAACGTTGATACGAAATAAGATGAAGCGAGTTCGAAATAAAGTTTAGGTCGAACCATGAAAGTAGATTTTGACAGTCATTAGGTTGACTGAGTAAGGTGGAGCAATATTAAAACTGCTAAAGCCAGTGGCTGCGTTTAGACCAACTGGCATTTGTAATTTGGCATTTGCTCATGAGGGATTCGATTTTAATAGCTTTTCCATTGTATTTTCTGTGGCTGCGTTTAGACCAACTGGCATTTGTAATTTGGCATTTGCTCATGAGGGATTCGATTTTAATAGCTTTTCCATTGTATTTTCTGTCATGGCATTTAAGGAATCGTCTTTTTAGAGTCATTACTGAAAAGGTCATTCCCTCAAGTTCAACTTTGATAGATCAAACAATGAAAAGCATGGAATTTCTCAAAAACTGCAGTCATTAAGACTGAAACTTTTTGCCGTAGGGCTAGGCTATGGCAAATCTTGCAAATTTTACAATCCATAGAAAGAACTGAATAAAAAACGTGCAAATACTTTAAAAAATCAAAAATGTCATTTTTTTCTTTGTTTTGGTTCCTTTGTTTGATTTGAAATGCCAGAAAAGGGGATTCCTTTGCTCAAAATGGCATTTCAAATGCCAACGAAATGCCAACACGCTGGCATCATTAGGCATTTGACAAACCGAACAATTGCGCGGAACAATAGAATTCAAAAGAATACTGCAAGCAATTACAAATGCCAGGCTGGTCTAAACGCAGCCAGTGTGACGATATGGAGCATGCGTTTTTTAATATTAATTTTGAAAATGTCAATTAACTAAGTTTGCTTCTTTCTATCATAAGTTATTGATGTGATTGTTATAAAGTAGATGCTTATAATAAATCAGATATGCTCGTATTGTGCGACATCTCTTGTTTACTTTGCATACCGAAAGGTATATCATCGCCTATTAAAAGTTATTGATTTGATTCCTATAAAATCGATACTTATAAGAACAGCAAGTATGCTCATATTTTTCAACGTCTCTTGTTTACTTTGAAAGAACTGATTACCGAAAGGTTTATCACCGTCTAGCAAGAGTTATTGATTTGATTCTTATAAAGTATATGCTTATAATAAATCAGATATGCTGACATTGTGCACAATTATTTATTTACTCTTGATGTTTGATTACATTAGTTTTTAACGAGTGACTCTATCTTTAAAATATTAGAGGATGATTTAAATGTTTATTACCATACACCGTGTCAACCACTTTCGTTTTCTAAATTTTATTCCGCACCGCCAAAGCCTATCGTAATACTTTCGCTATGCGAAATTAATAATATTTCATCTGTCAATCAAAATTAAGAAACGACAGCTGTCAATCAAAAAGCCAAATAGTTGGTAGGTTGCAAAGAATTTGAAATATGTTTAAAAAAGATTGGAAATTTCCTTTAAAGATTACTAAGAAATTTGAAATTGAACTTTTCCTTTTAAAATACAAAGAATATGTATGAAGCTTATTTCCCTTAGAAAATACCCGGGGCTACCAAAGCAAATGGAGGGTATGGGGTGTATACTCTGGGAGAGTAAGTGCCTTTCTTTGATCTTTAAAATCCTGCTAAGGGTCATGAAATTACAAAATCTAATTACTGTCTCCCAAAACATCGCGAAAATAATGCATGGGAAAAATATCAGTTTATGCACCTTAAAAAGCTAAACTACTTGAAAGTCCCGTTGAGGGTCACAAAATTCGAAGTGCAAGAAGTCAGGTAGCACATACCAATCATCGTCACAAACCTAGAACCCCCTCTCCCCAGAGAAAATTGTTGAAATTGAGATTTTCCTTTGAAAATACACGAATATACAAACTTTGAAATTGAAATTTACATTCGAAATTACTAGGTATTCGATAAATTCTCTTTTACGTTAAAAGGCTTATTTTCCTTAGAAAATACAAGGAATGGAATATTTCCTAATGGAAATCACAATCCGGGGGTACCCTGAGTATCAGAGGTCAAGTTTTCAAAGAGAAAATATATGAATTTATTCGCGCTGTGATACTCACGGTAATCCGGGGGGCACTCGATTTCTAAACGCCGGCATGTGCCGCCAAAAAAATGGCTTTCAAAATCGGACCCTTACCGAACGTGCATTTTACGGAACTTTTCTGACTCTTACAGTGTAGTTTGAATTCACATCTTATTTTGCTGAAGCCATCTGAAAGTGAGCCTGAGATGTCGGATGTCGACACAATGTGCGTGGAAAACCTTTTTTATATGAGTGCATTCCAATCTAATTTAGAGCGCTTCCAAATTGTTTGTGGTTATGAAATTTCGTGGGGAATTTCCCTTTTGTGCCAAGTACATGTTTTTTTTTTATAAGCAAGTGTCTGCCCCTACATAAGGCTCGCATTATGCTTAGCATTCTATTGTTCTCAAACAATAGAGCCATTGTTTAGGTACCAAAAACTGAGCCTGCATATGCTTATAAACGTTATGCTTATAAAAGAAAAAACATGTATTTTGGAAGTGATCGTAGACTCCGAGTCTCTATCATGGCAGTTCAAGTCCCATCCGAGACGTTCGTAAGTTTAGCAAATGAAAACAATACAAATAATATTTCATCCGTCAATCAAAATCAAAAAACGACAGCTGTCAATCAAATTTTGTCCACCTTTTGCTTTCTCTTCCATTCCATTCGTTTTATAAAAAGTAAAGGCAGGGGAATTCTACTGTACTTTTCTTAAGAAAAAGCAAATACCAGGAAGTACGGATCGGTATGGATTGGAACGAAGGACTATCTTCGACCCAGTTGCCACATATTTTCTTCACATGAACGGTTCAATTGTTCACGTGTTTGGGTCAAAACGAATCGAAAAAAAGATTTTTTTCAACTTTCTTTGCGATCCGGGCCGGATCGAAACAGTTCTTTTGTTTTGAAATAAAAGAAACATCTGAAGGAGATTAAAATAAATCGATTTCTTTTGTATGAAAGTTGTAAACAGAAATAATCTACTTTTAAAAAATTCGAAGTGGAATTAGCAAAACGGTTTAGATCGCTTTTTTTCTTTTTTTCTTGTAATTTGAGACGCGACACACTCTTAATACTATTTTGTCCATTTTAAACATATATTCGAGAGGTTTTCTTTTCTGTTTCAGATTATAAGAGTTACTTGATCATCCTAAATTCAACCTAAATTCAACGTGTAATACTGTACACACCTGAACCGGGGGGGGGGTACTAGGTTTGCGAGGTGACGGGTATGTCCGAGCCGAAAATCGAAAATCGACCCTTTGAGAGACAAAATTTTGGTGATTTTGGGACCCTTTGAGAGACTTTTCCTAAATTTTGGTCCATGCATTTTTTCCAAATTTTGGTCAAAATATTTGGAAATCATGACCCTTTGAGAGAGAAATTTTTTATTTTCGTGATTTTTGGACCCTTTCAGAGACTAACCTTTGAATTTGTACCCCTTTGAGAGACTACCCTTATGGCTCGCACATAACCGGCACCCATTTTGCCTAAGTACCCCCCCCCCCGGGCACCTGAAGCATAAAATTGCATTTTTGTGAAAGTATGAGGAGCCTTATTACTGGACATTACTGGGGTATGGGAGGCAATTATTTACAGTTAAAAATGCTCTAAGAATTGTATTCTTAGGTTCTAATGCTAATCTCCAGAAGCAGTTGACGAAGCAATTTTTTAGAAATATGTGTTCATATCTTCTAGGAGACCACATGTTATGATCTTCAGTTTTTCTATACAAATGATGTGTTCTATTTTCTAGGAAACTTTTATATTGCACTACATGTCTCTAAAGTTATAATTACTTTATGGTTAGGTGTGTTCTGAAATCCAGGAAATCATCTTTACGGCAAGATAAACTTGTAATATAATGTGTTTTCTCGTTTTTTTCTCTACAAAAGATGTGTTCTGAAGCTTTGTAGGGTTACCTAGACAACCAGAGCACGTTAGATGACCTTGATTATACCCCTGTCTCGTCACAACACATCATCATTTCTAGTAGCTGAAACATACTTTCAGAACAAATCGGAAAAATTTTAGTTTTAAATGGCTATCTTTATATAAAATATGTAAAGAAAGAATGCGCGTGAGAAAATTTTGCTTCTTTGATAAACGAATAAAGATATCAAGTATCAATAGAATGTTTCTATTAATAAACAAAAGACTGACGATGACGTCAATGACTTTTATTTGATTTTAATAAAAAGAAACTTGTCTTTTTTGGGAAGTTGTTTCATTTAAACAGCAATGATGAGTAAAATAAAGGAAAAAAAACCTAAGCGATATGAAGCGAGCAGATAGCAATACACGCTTTTCTTTTTATAAGAATGGTGTTTTTTCATTTCATCATGGATATTCTTAACTTTTTAACGAAAATTATCCAAAAATATTCTTACGGTATTCTTAGGTTAAGATCGAAATTGGTAATCTACAGGTTAAAATGCATTAAAAATGGCATTCTTAAGTTCAGTTGCTAAATTCCATGATGGTGATATTCTTACCATATTCTTAATTTTTTGGCCATTTTCATCATGGACATTCTTATAAAGTGTATTCCTATAAAAAAAAAGCGTGTAGTCGAATGATTATTGATTGACCACCATTTTTCGTGATTTTTACAATTTTCACAAGCCCTTTCTTCCAAAATAAAACCATACTGTGCTTCTTCGTAAACGAACATATAGCACCACGGAAAATGCTAGGCCTAAAATATACAAACTCGGCGTAAAACTTAAGTTTTCAATTTTATCAATCCTGATTCACTCGTCAATTTCAAGATTTCCATCCTCAGCGGCGCACCTCTGTCAATCAACAAGGGGTGTGACCCTCCCCGGGTCCTCCGTTGACATCAAAATCTTTTATTTGCATGTATTTACATTAAGAATACAATACTCACGATGAAATCCGCGATGAAATCGAATGCCCTAATAATTTTTAGAAATCTAAAACTAAAACTTCGAGACCCTCAACAAATAAACTGATATTGAATCTATTTGGAGGGTGTCCTATTGATTTAAAAAGGAGAAAAACTCTTCTCTTTGTTTTTAGATTTTTTCTTTTGTCACACACGATGGCGAAAAAAATGTTGGGGAAAAACTTCCATTTAGTAGAATGAATGTGCTTTCAAATTTCTTTTTCTCCGACCAAAATTTTAAATCAGTCACTGGTTTTTGGAAAGAGCTTCACCCCTTATTTTGCGAGGAAAGCCTTAAAAAAGAAACGTCTGGATAGGGTTTGATTGGTTTGATCGGGTTTGATAACAGATCTTGTATCATATAGCCCATAGGCGGCGCCGCCGCGCGCATCATCAGAATTGTTTTTGATATAGGGGATGCGTATCGTGTATAAAATTCCTGTCCCAGAGTTATTCTAGTTTTGGCGTAACCTGCTTAAATGTTATAGAAAGGCTCCAGTAATCTAATTATTGTATTATTCAAATTTTTAATTAAAATTTAATGAAATTTAAAAATCTCTCCTAACTTACTAAATCAAGCTATCAAGTTTCTAAAACTAAAAAAACACGCGGACGAGAATTTTAAACACGATACACAGCCCCTATATCATCACCTTTTTTTTACAAGCAACCCAAATTTTCGGCTCAGGGCTGGAGTTGCTAAGGAATTTCCGGACTTTAGCCAAAAAGTTACTTAAGGATTTTGAGCCAAAAATGCCGGTTTGTGTAATTTGCGATGCGCGATCCAACGATTCACGATGCGCGATGCACGATCCATGCATATATTATGTTAATTATTCTAATTATGCATTTACAGTTCACATATTTTAATTTCTTCGTATATATTTTAACCTAATCAAATCAAATCAAAACATCAACTTTTTTGCCCATGCTTTGAATTGAATATCTTGTAACCTTTTTGCTTTATTTCTTTAAAAAAACGTTTCTCCGATTAAACCAACCAAATGCATTGGATTGAGACAGGGTTATAAACAAAAGTTTTCAATGTTGTGGTAAAGTAGGGAAGACGTTTTTAATGAAGAGAGCGCGTGTATAAACTCACCTTTTTTTGAGAAAGATCAAATGAATTGACTTGATCATCAAACAAAGAAAAATATCAAATAAATAAAAACACCAGTTGCAAATAAGTTGGTGAAAGGCTTTTATAAGAACACACCCAAAGTAATAATGTAGCCAATGATTCCTTATTTACCTTATTCACTGTTCTTAAAAAAATAATAAACGTACAAAAATGAGTTTGTGTTTTAATAAATTTTTCGCGCCAAAACTTTTCTATGACGTCAAGGCTTTTTCTTTCATTTTAAAAAGGAGTGAGGTATGCGGCAAACATTTTCTTTCTCTCGCTATCAATTTTTGGCTTTTCTACACAGAAGATATAAGTTGTTTTAATCATTCTGACTATGATAAATTATATCCCTTTCTTTTTTAAATTTTTTTTTCGTTATTGTTATATGATGTTTGTAGCTAGCATTATGAAAACTTATTCGTGCATAATTAGAATAATTAACATAAATTGACATAAATCACGCATGGATCGTGCATCGTGCATCGTGAATCGTTGGATCGCGCATCGTAAATTACACAAACCGCAAAAATGCCAAGCAACTTCAAAGATTTTGGCTTTTTATATCATTTTATGTCCAAAATAGCTCAAATTTGGTATTTTAATGCCAAATAATGCCGGAAATACGTCCTTATTAGTTATTTTTGGTTGCTGTCCCAGTTCATGCTCAGTTTCAGGGCTACACTTTTTTTTTATAAGAACCAGTAAATTTTTGCTGAGGCTCGGCTGTTCTTATTTTTTTGGCACTTTGAGCCTTGAATTGTTCTTATTTTGTTCTTATTAGTAGTGTAAATATGATAGTTCTACTCCAGCATGCTCAAAGTGAGTGACTCAAGGTGTGAAAAACGACTCAATGTGTGAAAAATGACTCAATGTGTGAAAAACGACTCAATGTGTGAAAAACGACTCAATGTGTGAAAAACGACTCAATGTGTGAAAAACGACTCAATGTGTGAAAAACGACTCAATGTGTGAAAAACGACTCAATGCGTGAAAAACGACTCAATGTGTGAAAAACGACTCAATGTGTGAAAAACGACTCAATGCGTGAAAAACGACTCAATGTGTGAGAAATAATGCTGAAAATGTGTGAAATCAATATTCCAAACAAGACAAGTGTGAAAAACGACTCAATGTGTGAAAAATAATGCTGAAATTTTGCTCCCACAAACCTAATTTAAGCTATGGGTAAATATTCTGTCTTTTTCATTAACGAGAAAAATGAGCTTCGTTCGAGTTTGCTCTAAGATCTGGAATACTTGGTTCACTACTAGAGGATTTCTTTACTCCCTTGGATTTATATTTTTTACGCTATCTCTCTGTTAAACAATGGCAACACCAAATCAAAAAGAAGTTTATCCTGTTCAGATGCTCCAAAGAAGAAACGGTGTTTCAAGAGCAGAATTTCAAGGTGGAAGAATGACCGAACCTTAAATTTCAATGTCGAAAACTACTTTGATCAAGAAGAGGAATTCTTTATCATAACTCAAAAACTTAGTGGGCAACATACCAACTCGATCATTTTCTCTCCTGACAAAGCTGATCTTCTCATCGCTAATGTCACTGGTTATCTTTTGGAATGGAAACGAAAGAAGTTCAAAATGAAATGCAAAACGTGTTTTTAAGATCATGCGAGAAAAAGTCTTGCAAGTGCGGCGAGAAATGTGTGAAGGATGTTTGGAGGACTACCCAAGTCAACTTCATCACTACTGTCTCACAACGGAGACTAAGCAATTTGTAGAAGATGCATTTTCGAATCTCCTTAAAGTGGTCGATGAAGAGGAAGCCAACGAAATTTGCAACAAGACGCTACAGATGAATGGTGAAATCAAATATTCCAAACAAGAACTCTTAGTTGATGAACAATGGGTCAGAAATTTGAAACAATTAATTTTAAAATATTTAAATTGTTAAATTATTTTATTACTCATAATATACCGTTACATAAAATTAGAAAATAAATAAATAAAGCTATAAATGAAATAATCAAATTGTTGTCTTTACATCTGTATTGATCTCTTATAGAAAAATGAATGTCATCAATATAATAAATCAGCGTGTTAATATAATCCACGTGTTCGATTTTCTTTTGTTGGGTACAGTTCTTTACACCTTTTGCTTTCTTTGATTGAATTGAGACCAGTCTCTTTTTATCTTTGTAGTGAGCGTGATGGTACATTGAGTACATCTTCGCTTTTAACTTGATAATACTCTCATTCAGCAAAGCCTTAAAAATAACTCACTTTCGTCTTACTTACATTAAGGCAGCTGAGCTTGACGAAAACCTCAAATAACTTCAATAAAATACCTTGAAGACTTTCAAAAAGCGAACGTTCCCAAATCATTCTTTACAATTAAAAATAAGACGTCATTGTTTTCTTTAATCTGAATTACTGATGCCTTGGTCATTTTTTATTACAATACTCCATTTCATTTATATTTATACATTTCTTCTAGCTTTTGTTAGTGCTAACATCCTTGTCCTGTTACTTTTATTCTTAAACAACGTAGCTGAAACTTAAAGCATCATATATATTATCATGATGTTTCAGTAACCCTACCTTACGCTAAATGCTTGACCTCGGGTGAAATGATTGACCCAAAGAATAAAAGAAATAAAATACAAGTATAATCTAATCAGAGAGCAATATATTCAGAGCTTTAATGAAAATACAAGTGTCCATTACAGAGATCGATTCGTTTCATTCTTTCATTTCATCATTTGAAAATTGAATTATTTGTCGATGAATCAAAAACCGACGTTTTTCAATGGCAAAATCCAATGCTTCCTCAAAGTCCATATCTTCTTCGTCTCTAACTCTTTGCAAAGTTTGCATGATGGCTTTATGAGTTATATTCTTTTTCATTGCCCGGAGAAAAAGATCTTGTATTTATAAATTTCATTAATTGATAAACCAGTCTCTTCGCATTCGTTGAACATGGTCTCCCAGATATTTATCGTCTCTTCATCACCTTGAGATTGTTCACTGTCATCAGAATCTTCATCATTGGACATTGACTCACTGTCTGGATAATCCTCATCTTCTTCCTCTTCAGATTCTTCAGGGTGGGCTTTTGCAACATGGCGATTGTAGTTGCTTTTTGTGGAAAAGGTCTTTTCGCAATCGTCACATTCGTACATCGTCGCCCTTGGTTTTAAACATTATGAAGAAATGGAATCTTTTCTTGCCAATTTATAGGTCAAATGCAAGAGGAATCCGATAAAGGGTTTCTCTTTAGGATCTTGGATTCTTCTTCTTCAATTGAATACGCTCATGTCTTTTTTTCTTTTCTTTACAATCGATTTTGGGACTAAGCTAGCTTGATCGTATTCTACATTTCCTAGTCTATTTTATTAATTATTTTGGATTATTACCTAGTTTTGTTTGGGATTACCTTATCCCTATTAAAGATTACCTAATCCCTCTTTGGGATTACCTAATCTAAGGCAATCCTTTTTGAGATCACCTAATCCATGTTTAAGATTACCTAATCTTTAATTGGGATTATACTGAATCCATGTTAATATGTTTTGGAGATCACCTAATCCCTGTTTAAGATTACCTAATCCTTCACTTAATCTCTCTTTGGGATTACCTAATCTCTGTTTGGGTTTACCTAATTCAAGCTAATCCTTATCTCAGATCACCTAACCCCTATTATAAGATTTCCTAACCCTCTTTGTAATTACCTGATTCAAGTAATCTCTTTTAGAGATCACCCAATCCCTTTGTTACTAGATTACCTAATCCCTCTTTGGGACCAACTAATCCTCATTTGAGATTATATAATCCCTTGGATTTTTTCTTCCAATTCACATCAATAACTGAAATCGCTGGGCGGGGAACGCCTCCGGCGTTCCTTTTAACAAAAAGAAAACCTTTGGTAAGTGGTGGTACAGGGAACGCCGGAGGCGTTCCCCGCCCAGCGATTTCAGTTATTGATGTGAATTGGAAGAAAAAATCCAAGGGATTATATAATCTCAAATGAGGATTAGTTGGTCCCAAAGAGGGATTAGGTAATCTAGTAACAAAGGGATTGGGTGATCTCTAAAAGATTTACTTGAATCAGGTAATTACAAAGAGGGATTAGGAAATCTTATAATAGGGGTTAGGTGATCTGAGATAAGGATTAGCTTGAATTAGGTAAACCCAAACAGAGATTAGGTAATCCCAAAGAGAGATTAAGTGAAGGATTAGGTAATCTTAAACAGGGATTAGGTGATCTCCAAAACATATTAACATGGATTCAGTATAATCCCAATTAAAGATTAGGTAATCTTAAACATGGATTAGGTGATCTCAAAAAGGATTGCCTTAGATTAGGTAATCCCAAAGAGGGATTAGGTAATCTTTAATAGGGATAAGGTAATCCCAAACAAAAACTAGGTAATAATCCCAAAATAATTAATAAAATAGACTAGGAAATGTAGAATACGATCAAGCTAGCTTAGTCCCAAAATCGATTGTAAAGAAAAGAAAAAAAGACATGAGCGTATTCAATTGAAGAAGAAGAATCCAAGATCCTAAAGAGAAACCCTTTATCGGATTCCTCTTGCATTTGACCTATAAATTGGCAAGAAAAGATTCCATTTCTTCATAATGTTTAAAACCAAGGGCGACGATGTACGAATGTGACGATTGCGAAAAGACCTTTTCCACAAAAGCAACTACAATCGCCATGTTGCAAAAGCCCACCCTGAAGAATCTGAAGAGGAAGAAGATGAGGATTATCCAGACAGTGAGTCAATGTCCAATGATGAAGATTCTGATGACAGTGAACAATCTCAAGGTGATGAAGAGACGATAAATATCTGGGAGACCATGTTCAACGAATGTGAAGAGACTGGTTTATCAATTAATGAAATTTATAAATACAAGATCCTTTTTCTCCGGGCAATGAAAAAGAATATAACTCATAAAGCCATCATGCAAACTTTGCAAAGAGTTAGAGACGAAGAAGATATGGACTTTGAGGAAGCACTGGATTTTGCCATTGAAAAACGTCGGTTTTTGATTCATCAACAAATAATTCAATTTTCAAATGATGAAATGAAAGAATGAAACGAATCGATCTCTGTAATGGACACTTGTATTTTCATTAAAGCTCTGAATATATTGCTCTCTGATTAGATTATACTTGTATTTTATTTCTTTTATTCTTTGGGTCAATCATTTCACCCGAGGTCAAGCATTTAGCGTAAGGTAGGGTTACTGAAACATCATGATAATATATATGATGCTTTAAGTTTCAGCTACGTTGTTTAAGAATAAAAGTAACAGGACAAGGATGTTAGCACTAACAAAAGCTAGAAGAAATGTATAAATATAAATGAAATGGAGTATTGTAATAAAAAAATGACCAAGGCATCAGTAATTCAGATTAAAGAAAACAATGACGTCTTATTTTTAATTGTAAAGAATGAATTTGGGAACGTTCGCTTTTTGAAAGTCTTCAGGTATTTTATTGAGTTATTGAGGTTTTCGTCAAGCTCAGCTGCCTTAATGTAAGTAAGACGAAAGTGAGTTATTTTTAAGGCTTTGCTGAATGAGAGTATTATCAAGTTAAAAGCGAAGATGTACTCAATGTACCATCACGCTCACTACAAAGATAAAAAGAGACTGGTCTCAATTCAATTAAAGGAAAGCAAAAGGTGTAAAGAACTGTACCCACAAAAAAGAAAATCGAACACGTGGATTATATTAACACGCTGATTTATTATATTGATGACATTCATTTTTCTATAAGAGATCAATACAGATGTAAAGACAACAATTTGATTATTTCATTTATAGCTTTATTTATTTATTTCTAATTTTATGTAACGGTATATTATGAGTAATAAAATAATTTAACAATTTAAATATTTTAAAATTAATTGTTTCAAATTTCTGACCAATTGTTCATCAACNCGCGAATCGCGAAATTTTTTTCGAAAAAACGTGTTTCGCGTGTATTAAATTTTGCGATTGCCGACTTCTGGAAAATTTTCGCGTGTATTAAATTTCGCGATTCACTAAACTAGGTATTTTTGAAACACAACGTTTTTGATGTAAAAATACTAACAAAATACTAAGAAAAATTTTTTCGCGTGTATTAAATTTCGCGATTTTGTAATTTTGAAAAATTTAAACAGTATTAAATTTCGCGAAAATTGACCAAAAATCTCGCGAAATTAAGTACCCGCGAAAATTTGTAACACGCCAAAATATATACCAATAAGGTAGATTTTCTTCTTCATTTCAATTTTTTTCCTTTTGTTTTCATCTTCTTAATATCGTCAAATAATCATACGTTTCATTTAATGATGATTTTATATTTTCAGTCTTGGGCCCACTAGATTCGCCCTGAAGCCACACAAGGCTTATAATATAATGTAGCAAATTTCTGGCCTTTTCCAGAATATTTATTTCATATAATATTCGATGTCCTGTCCTATTTTGTGAGTTCAGTGGACAGATGAAAGTTTTCATTTCTTAATGTTAATTATAAACGTTTGTTTATAAAATTACCATGAATACTGTCGTTCAATTTGTGGCATTCCATTTATTTAGTAAAGTCCCAGGAACGAAAAGCTAACAAAAAACTCCACTTATTCAAACATGCATAATAATCCAAACATATACCTTTTGTAAACTTTTATGTGAACAATTTCACATGTTTTTCTTAATTTGCAAGGACTTAAGTACAATTTCGTTCAAGTGTCAACTTTAGTCGGACAATCGTTGCATTTTTCGTCGAGAATCCACCGTTTGTAAAAACAACAATTACGTGACAGCAAACCCTTACTTATTCACGAGTGAGAGGAATTTGTCCTTGAAATAGTCACACCGGGAAAAAATTCCCAATCAAATTAATTGCTGACAACAACCATTGTTACGCTTGCAAGATCCGAAGTACTAGAGTTCGATAACAGGGGGGTAGTGCAGACCGGAATCCCAAAGAACATCCGGAGGCTCCGAATCTTTTTATGTTTCTCGTAAAAAACGTAATCAGCATTCCATAGAAAACGTTTCTATAGGAAAATTTTATAACTAAGTAAGTGACCAAAAAGGTCAAAGTCTTTCCAACATAAGGTGAAGGTGTCTGTAGTTTTTGTGACTTTTTACTGGCTACCATTGACCTTTTTAAGGACTCCCTAAAGCTGTTTGACTCCCAGGGGTGCATTTGGGACCATTGCAGAAATTCTTCCAAAATTTTGATCTATTTTCTCCAAATTTGATTGATTTCCAGCATATTTTGGTCGAAATTTTCAGAAATGATGACCCTTTGAAAGGAAAATTTTCGATTTTCATTATTTTGGGTTGCTTTGAGAGACTAACTTATTGATTTGTACCCCTGGAATTTCTTGGTCGGCAATTGAACCCGAATCTCCGAAAAGGCGTCTTAACTTTAGACTACCAGGAAAGGCTTTATTTGAAAATATAAAAGCTATTTAGGCGGTCTGTCACTAGACCATTTTTCATGTTTAAAGTTGAGTAAACGAAATAGTAAAAAACAGTGATAAAAGCACCCTCAACCAAACTTCCAAATACAGCTTGAATACACTACATACACATTTCAAACTATACTTTAATCGTACAAATTTTATCAAACTAATTTTAGCATATATTAACGAGTCAGGAAAATCTTGATTTGCTTTGGATTTATTTTAGCAAATCACGATTTCAAAAGATTTCGCATGGATAAATTTTAGCGAATACTCGTATTACATCATTGATTGATTTCGTTTTCTAGCAATTCTTTGCACTGAAACCCTTCCTATTGATAAAAATGTATCAAGGCAATATAAACAGAAATTTCGCAAGGAATAATTTTTTAAAGCGATCTGGATTTGGCGTGTTTTTAGCGAAAATAGGGAAAACTCGCAAAAACGCTAAAATTTCTACGATTAAAGTATCTCACGTGTAGTAGAGGGAAATTTGTAAAATCGCTTGATTTTTTTAGTCAAAGCAGTTGTTATACATTTTTGGAAAGCTAAAGGGTAGGGGAATCAAAATAACTTGGGTGCCAATTTTTTTCGGACACTTTGTTGTTATTTTCGGACAAATACGACGGTCTCAGGCAAAAATCATAGGGTGAAAAATTTATGAAAATTTTAGCTTCAGAAAACGGAGACCTGTTATATATTTTTGGAAAGCTCTCAAAAAATTAAGATTAGTGATATATTGCGAGTATAGGTGATTTCAGTACCTTACTCGAGATATTGAGCTTCCGAAAAACTGGACAAAACAGCTGTTTCTGGCTGAAAAATTACGAATTCAAGAAATATTCTTATAAAAAGTGCTTACATCATCAAAACGAGACGAAATTTTGCAGAAACCCTCCTCCTATCAATACCAGCTTGTGAGCAAAATTTTGGCGACTGGCTATTCCTAGTTCAGAATTTATGGCCGTTCTAGCTTTTGGCCAAGTTTACACGTTTGGCTGCATAAGTCGAAAATGATGATTTTGCCATACAAATCGATGACGTCATTGGATTGATTTCAAATTTGGACCGAGACTCCGGAGGATGATTGTGGTACAAGACTGCAAAATTGAGTTTGCGGGCATCTTCCAATCAAAAGTTACGAGCATATTCTTAAATTAGTATTTTGAGAATATTTTATTTCTCAAATTAACGAATTTAAGAAATATTCTTATAAAAAGTGCTAACGTCAGCAAAACGAGATGAAATTTTTTCAGAAGCCCTCCTCCTAACAAATACAAGTTGTGAGCAAACTTTGGGCGACGGCTTTCCTAGTTCAGAATTTATGGCCGTTCTAGCTTTTGGCCAAGTTTACACGTTTGGCTGCATAAGTCGAAAATGATGATTTTGCCATATAAATCGATGACGTCATTGGCTTGATTTCAAAACTTGGACCGAGACTCCGGAGTATGATGTGGTACAAGACTGCAAAATTTGAATTTGCTGTCATCTTCCAATCAAAAGTTACGAGCATATTTCTTAAATTAGTATTTTGAGAAATATTTTATTTCTCAAATTACGAATTTAAGAAATATTCTTATAAAAAGTGCTAACGTCAGCAAAACGAGATGAAATTTTTCAGAAGCCCTCCTCCTACCAATACAAGTTTGTCAAATATTTTATTTCTCAAATTACGAATTTAAGAAATATTCTTATAAAAAGTGCTAACGTCAGCAAAACGAGATGAAATTTTTCAGAAGCCCTCCTCCTACCAATACAAGTTTGTGAGCAAAATTTTGGCGACTGGCTATTCCTAGTTCAGAATTTATGGCCGTTCTAGCTTTTGGCCAAGTTTACACGTTTGGCTGCATAAGTCGAAAATGATGATTTTGCCATATAAATCGATGACGTCATTGGCTTGATTTCAAATTTGGACCGAGACTCCGGAGTATGATGTGGTACAAGACTGCAAAATTTGAATTTGCTGTCATCTTCCAATCAAAAGTTACGAGCATATTTCTTAATTAGTATTTTGAAAATATTTTTATTCTCAAATTACGAAATTTAAGAAATATTCTTATAAAAAGTGCTAACGTCAGCAAAACGAGATGAAATTTTTCAGAAGCCCTCCTCCTACCAATACAAGTTTGTGAGCAAAATTTTGGCGACTGGCTATTCCTAGTTCAGAATTTATGGACGTTCTAGCTTTTGGCCAAGTTTACACGTTTGGCTGCATAAGTCGAAAATGATGATTTTGCCATATAAATCGATGACGTCATTGGATTGATTTCAAATTTGGACCGAGACTCCGGAGTATGATGTGGTACAAGATTGCAAAATTTGAATTTGCTGTCATCTTCTAATCAAAAGTTACGAGCATATTTCTTAAATTAGTATTTTGAGAAATATTTTATTTCTCAAATTACGAATTTAAGAAATATTCTTATAAAAAGTGCTAACGTCAGCAAAACGAGATGAAATTTTTCAGAAGCCCTCCTCCTACCAAGACAAGTTTGTGAGCAAAACTTTGGCGATGGCTATTCCTAGTTCAGAATTTATGGCCGTTCTAGCTTTTGGCCAAGTTTACACGTTTGCTGCCATAAGTCGAAATGATGATTTTGCCGTATAAATCGATGACGTCATTGGATTGATTTCAAATTTGGACCGAGACTCGGAGTATGATGTGGTACAAGACTGCAAAAATTTGAGTTTGCTGTCATCTTTCAATCAAAGTTACGAGCATATTTCTTAAATTAGTATTTTGAGAAATATTTTTATTTCTCAAATTACGAATTTAAGAAATATCTTATAAAAAGTGCTAACGTCAGCAAAACGAGATGAAATTTTCAGAAGCCCTCCTCCTACCAATACAAGTTTGTGAGCAAAACTTTGGCGACTGGCTATTCCTAGTTCAGAATTTATGGCCGTTCTAGCTTTTGGCCAAGTTTACACGTTTGGCTGCATAAGTCGAAAATGATGATTTTGCCATATAAATCGATGACGTCATTGGATTGATTTCAAATTTGGACCGAGACTCCGGAGTATGATGTGGTACAAGATTGCAAAATTTGAGTTTGCTGTCATCTTTCAATCAAAAGTTACGAGCATATTTCTTAAATTAGTATTTTGAGAAATATTTTTATTTCTCAAATTACGAATTAAGAAAATATTCTTATAAATAAAGTGCTAACGTCAGCAAACGAGATGAAATTTTCAGAAGCCCTCCTCCTACCAATACAAGTTTTGTGAGCAAAACTTTGGCGACTGGCTATTCCTAGTTCAGATGTTATGGCCGTTCTAGCTTTTGGCCAAGTTTACACGTTTGGCTGCATAAGTCGAAAATGATGATTTTGCCATATAAATCGATGACGTCATTGGATTGATTTCAAATTTGGACCGAGACTCCGGAGTATGATGTGGTAAAAGACTGCAAAATTTGAGTTTTGCTGTCATCTTTCAATCAAAAGTTACGAGCATATTTCTTAATTAGTATTTTGAGAAATTTTATTTCTCAAATTACGAATTTAAGAAATTTCTTATAAAAAGTGCTACGTCAGCAAAACGAGATGAAATTTTTCAGAAGCCCTCCTCCTACCAATACAAGTTTGTGAGCAAAACTTTGGCGACTGGCTATTCCTAGTTCAGAATTTATGGCCGTTCTAGCTTTTGGCCAAGTTTACACGTTTGGCTGCATAAGTCGAAAATGATGATTTTGCCATATAAATCGATGACGTCATTGGATTGATTTCAAATTTGGACCGAGACTCCGGAGTATGATGTGGTACAAGACTGCAAAATTTGAGTTTGCTGTCATCTTTCAATCAAAAGTTACGAGCATATTTCTTAAATTAGTATTTTGAGAAATATTTTATTTCTCAAATTACGAATTTAAGAAATATTCTTATAAAAAGTGCTAACGTCAGCAAAACGAGATGAAATTTTTCAGAAGCCCTCCTCCTACCAATACAAGTTTGTGAGCAAAACTTTGGCGACTGGCTATTCCTAGTTCAGAATTTATGGCCGTTCTAGCTTTTGGCCAAGTTTACACGTTTAGAAGCATAAGTCGAAAATGATGATTTTGCCATATAAATCGATGACGTCATTGGATTGATTTCAAATTTGGACCGAGACTCCGGAGTATGATGTGGTACAAGACTGCAAAATTTGAGTTTGCAGTCATCTTTCAATCAAAAGTTACGAGCATATTTCTTAAATTAGTATTTTGAGAAATTTTTATTTCTCAAATTACGAATTTAAGAAATATTCTTATAAAAAGTTGCTAACGTCAGCAAAACGAGATGAAATTTTTCAGAAGCCCTCCTCCTACCAATACAAGTTTGTGAGCAAAACTTTGGCGACTGGCTATTCCTAGTTCAGATTTATATGGCCGTTCTAGCTTTTGGCCAAGTTTACACGTTTGGCTGCATAAGTCGAAAATGATGATTTTGCCATATAAATCGATGACGTCATTGGATTGATTTCAAATTTGGACCGAGACTCCGGAGTATGATGTGGTACAAGACTGCAAAATTTGAGTTTGCTGTCATCTTTCAATCAAAAGTTACGAGCATATTTCTTAAATTAGTATTTTGAGAAATATTTTATTTCTCAAATTACGAATTTAAGAAATATTCTTATAAAAAGTGCTAACGTCAGCAAAACGAGATGAAATTTTTCAGAAGCCCTCCTCCTACCAATACAAGTTTGTGAGCAAAACTTTGGCGACTGGCTATTCCTAGTTCAGAATTTATGGCCGTTCTAGCTTTTGGCCAAGTTTACACGTTTAGCTGCATAAGTCGAAAATGATGATTTTGCCATATAAATCGATGACGTCATTGGATTGATTTCAAATTTGGACCGAGACTCCGGAGTATGATGTGGTACAAGACTGCAAAATTTGAGTTTGCAGTCATCTTTCAATCAAAAGTTACGAGCATATTTCTTAAATTAGTATTTTGAGAAATATTTTATTTCTCAAATTACGAATTTAAGAAATATTCTTATAAAAAGTGCTAACGTCAGCAAAACGAGATGAAATTTTTCAGAAGCCCTCCTCCTACCAATACAAGTTTGTGAGCAAAATTTCGTGCAGATACCATTTGGGTTCATTATATTTCTCATTTTCGTAATTTAAGTAATGTTCTAGCAGAATTTGCTGACGTCAGCATATGAAGTCAATTTTTTGTGTTCTAAACTGTCAATACCTGTGCCTTACATCAGTGGAGTGTTATGTCATTTGGATCATCCATTGATAAGTTATAAGGGTATTTCTCATTTTCGTATTTTAAGAAATAAAATATTTCTTAAATTACAAATTAGAAATATTTTATTTCTAGAAATATTTTATTTCTTAAAATACAGTAAGCCGAATGAGCCCATCCTGCCTTATAAAGATTTTTGCAGGTTTTTTGATACGCCAAATCGCTTCAATGAAAAGTAATAATTTTCCCCTACCGCCCTCAAGGTAAAACCCTCAAACAAGTGCCCTCAATTAATTCTTGTTATATTTTTTTACTAACTTTGTATAGAAAACAAACACAACTTCAACAAAATGAGAGCTTCCAACTGGAACAAACATGACACCAATTATGATTACGACAGGTGACTATTATCTTACTGACTACTATAGGCGAGGTCAAATGAGTTGTTGTTTTTATCAGTAAATAGCGTTAGACTAATAGCCTTCACCAGCCAACCGTGTGATTTTTTATTGAAAGTGAAATCTGTAAAATATTTTTCTTCTCAACTGATAATATTTAAAGGCCATCCAAATATGCCATTTTTCAAATGCAAAGGTTAAATTTTCAAAAAAAAAGGGAAAAAAAAAGGAAAATTGAAGAAAAAAGCGTGGCAGATGAGTTTTGTTCGCCATTAAATATTTAATCCAACACACTTGCAGCGAGATAAAAACCTTAACATTCCGAAGGTTACAACGTTTTTAGTTTTTCATCCAACATTTCATTCAACACTGGATAATAAAATGTTTGATGAAATATTGGACTGGTTTGCCCTGGCTTTAATGTTTACATTCCCTGTTTCATCATAGTATCATGCATTACGGATCCAGATACTTTACAAAGAACGGCGGATTAACCATTCAGACAAAGAACTCTGCGGATCAAACTCGAATTGGAAAGCGATCTGGATTTTCGGAAACAGACAAAATCCAAATCAACAGAATGTACTGCCAAGGTTAGTGATTATTTTTATTCCTAAGTAAGTAAGTCTACGACCGCAGTCGGAGGTGACCCAAAAGCTCCTCTTTCGATAGTTATCTTCCCGATGGTAGGGGAGGGCGCCACTCTTTCTCCCTGGATTGCTCCACTTACCCTTGACTTTTCTCTTAATACACTCTTCTCGAGATGCATAAATTTATTGTTGTCCTCGTTTTCAAACAGATTTCATTGCTATAAAATTATCACATTGAAATCAATTTAAATTCCCAAAGGAAGTATTATCTCTAAAACAAAAGAACTTGAATTTCAAAATGACTAATGAGGTGTAAACAACACAATTATCATTGCGAATATGTAATTTTATAGCAATGAAATCTGTTTGAAAACGAGGACAACTATAAATTTATGCATCTCGAGAAGAGTGTATTGATGAGCATCAAGCAGAAGGCATCAAGTACTATTTTAAGAATCTTTGGTATAACCCAGCTGGAGGTTGAACCTACAAACCTTGCGAACCGTAGCCGGATGCTCTACCACTGAACTACGGTCATTTTATTCCTCAAGTGTTTGTTAACCCCCAACCGTGGTACAAAGACTTTGCGCACTCACGCGTCCGTTTTTTATGATGTTGTTCTTTTTAAGTTTTCAGTAACAAGTAGAAAGGCTTTTGCAGCGTTGTGATTGCTAATTTGTCAAAAGTTTCATCTCTATCTGTTGGCCGAGCAGACTATACCCCTGTGTCACAGACACGCTGGGACCCCGGCCCCACAGGAAAGATTGACAAAAATTTCGTCCCCGGTGGGGAGATACCTTAGAATTTCAGCCCCACTTGGAAATTAACTTTTAATTCATCCCCTTTCGAAATTCAATGTTTAAAAACTGCAATTCGAAACCATTGCCACTGAATTTTTAAACCTCGGGAATTTCTATCTCCATTGGGATTTCAATAGAGATTTTTATCCCCAGAGAAAAAAGTTCTACTGGGGCTGTGAGATAGGGGTGTTAGACTACACCTAGCTATTTCATAAGGTTGTTCTAACGTTTATAACATTGACGTTGTGAACATTAGATAAACATTGAAACAACATTATGTGTCAATTTGAACTCTTTCTTCTTTCAAAGGATCAACATGTGCTGACAAAGATTCCCGATGCAGTGGTTGGACATCTTATTGTCGTACCAACAATTTTGTCAAAACAAATTGCAAGAAAACATGTTCGTTATGCTAATTTATATACAAGATTGAACTAGAATAAAGATAGTTTAATATCAAGATAATGCTTTTTTTACTGTTGATCCCAATTAAGTGCAATATTAGGGGTGAAAAAAAGATTCTCTTTATGGCATACCTTGCAGAGATTGTCTTCTCTGTCAATCTTAATTCTTGTAGCAACATATCTTCTTGGTTTCTAAAATACATATTCATTTCCAAAATAAAGTTCTTCTTTTAATGAGCCAGCCAACCAAATCAGTTCCTTAAATGACATACTGCTTAACATGTTTTTGTTTTTTTGCACTAAAAAGATATAACAACGGATAGAGTGGTTAAATCTGCGTAACTTTAGTTAGCCTAGAAATCTAAGCCAGATTGACTCAGTCAATTGGTAAAATCTGGGTAAGTTGTGACTAAATATCTGTTTTTTTCAAGGCAAACTTAAAATTTCGTACATCATAAAAATCATTAAAGCACCGATAACGCTATATTGCCGTCAGCCGTCATCTTGGCTTTGTAAAAACTTGCTTGGTTAACCAGGCTAAATCTAGTATGGTCAGTGATAGCACTGCCACCCACCGCATAACAAGTCACAAAATTATAAATAAATGACTCAGGGGGAAGGGCTAGAGTCAAACTTTGAAGAAATTTCTTTTTTATTCGATCGTGCTTCTAAGCAAGCTTCGACATAAATAGACTTTTAGTGCGTTCAGCTACAGCTTAACCGGCGTGCGACGCCGGGTACCGGCTAGTATTGTCTATTGTCCTATTAGCTTCGATTGTTAAAGTTTTTCACCTTTTTGTTTAACTCAGACTCAGATCACAAAAGGTAGCTCATTCGGTTTAGTGCCATGTTTTTGAATACATGACTCCAGATACAGACTTCAGGGTTCGAATTCTAGTGTTGTCTTTTTTACTATTATCTACGGACTTCATTATATCGCCTATCAAAGTTTTATACCAGTTGTTGTTTAACACTGGCCATAACTTTCATTAAAGTGCCACCGTAACAAAACGAACACATAATGTGAATTTGCTTTCTAAAGGAATGGTATTAGTCCTACAGTTATTTCTGACTTCTCAGCTGATCTGAGACAAAATTCAGTCTTCAAATGCTAACAAATGTGTCAAGGGAGTGATTTACAGTTATAGTTTAAAAAGTAAAGCCCATTTCGTTTTTGCGTCTACTATAGAGTGACATCCGTGCCTTGCCTTACACGCTTTTTTATAAAAACAATTTTATAAAAATACAATGCTGAAATTTGGCCAAAACCTAAGAACAAATTAAGAACAGTCTTTACTGAGAAGTACAGATTTCCATTTTGATTGGTATGACAAGAACATTTAAGTCTGATAAAATCATAAAATACAGAGCAGCCCAGCCAGAGCCCTAACTTGTTAATGAAGACAAAACACTGCAAAAAAAGGCTTTTGACACGTAAGGCTTTTGACACGTAAGGCTTTTGACACGCAAGGCTTTTATCAAAAGTCCAAAAAAATTGCAGTGAAATTTTTTCTGTTTATTCTTTCAGGTACAATACACGTTTTTTTATAAAAGCAAACTATATAAGAACATAAGGCTTCGATGGCCAGAATATTAAGAACAAGTTAAGATTTTAATGCTTTGTGGACTCAAAAACACCTGATTTCTTAGGAAACTGGACGGGAATGCGCAGAAAATAGCGAAAATAAGAACATGTTAAGAACATTTTTAGACTTAAAACTCCAAACGGTAAGAACATCCAAAGGCTTCAAATATTTTGGATGTTCTTGAAAAAAAAGGTCTACCAGGTAGGTGTTTTGTAACAATCTTGCTAAGATGTGAAAATGTTCTCTTATTTTATCCCCACGCACCATTTGAGTAAATCTCAACGAAATCTTTTAAAAAGAAAAGAAGCAACTTAAAATTAATCACAACAGGTAGCTTTTCTCCCTAAATTTGCACATTTACGTGTTTTTTATAAGAACAATTTGATAAGAATATGAGACTCAGCTTTAGAAATGGCTGAGAAAATACTAGTTGTTTAGCCATATTGTAAGTCGATTAATGACTAGAGTAAGCGTTTTAAAGACATTTGAAAAAAAAACTAAAAGAAAAGAAAAGAAAAGGGATGGACCTCCTCAACAGGGGATATACGGTTTTTTTCTGGAAAAGCCGAATTACTTTTTCTTATAAAAAATTCATGTTCAATTTCATAGATTTCATGTACATTGGATGAATGTGGCTCTGGTATTCTAGGTATTATCATCAAAATAAACACTTTTCTAGGAAAGGAGAAAACCTGCGTAAAGTGTAACTTCAAGTTAGTTTTAAATCATTGTTCACAGCACGCACCAGGCGATGGACATCTTATAAAGGCACACAACATCAATTGTAATGACAAATAATACTAGCTCAACAAACTTTGGAGATAAAGATGAAGAATTTGACAAAAGTTTTTACATCGTATACTTGACGATTTTGTTCCTTGCATTATCTCTACATATAGCTGTCCAGTATATTATACACAAAGCAGAATTGAGTGAAAATCAATACCAATTGGTCCGTTTAGAATCTTTTCTGGAATCATTGTTTCTTTTAACAGCATCCATTCTAGTCATAGATACTGTAAGAAGAAATGACAAGCATCCTAATAAACATTTCCTGACCGTTTTGACCTTCCTGTTATGTTTATGGAGCTCCTTATCACTGGCCTCGACTGTTATCATATCAATAGACAGGTGGATAGCTGCTAGATTCAGCTTACAATACAATGCATTGGTGACAAAAAGGAAACTGGCTTGTGCATTCTTAGTGGTTGCTGGTTTGGACGTATTTGCGTTAGTTTGTATGTTCTTTATAGGAGAAGTCACGAACATGATACTGAGAAATAACAGTATGTTCGTAAATCGTGGTTTACTGGTATACATGGCATCCTTTGAGCTGATTGTCTGGGTTACTTTGATTATTTGCGGCAAACAGACAGTCCAATATAGAAACGAAAGCGAAGAGCGGCTTCGACGGTTGAATAACTTACATGGAATACAAGCTGAAGAGTTAGATTTATTGAACGTTCTTAAACGAGGAATCAATGACGTAATTAAAGTGAATTTTTGGACATGTATTCTTTTAATTCCAATGAATTTAGTATTGATCATAATCGCAAGCGGTTTACAAGTTCCAAATTTAATTTATGGGCTCAATGTTCTTTTAATAATACTGTATGTGATCAGTGGGCCACTAACTTATTTAACTTGTTATTCTAAACTACGAAATTTTTGGACTCCACTATTTAGGCGTCGACCGATCTTACCAGAAATATAACAAGTTTTCTTCATTATCAAATTTTTTCGGGTTAGTTGGTAAGTTCCTGAAGATATTTTTTCCTGCTTTTATTTTATTTTTTCTTTGTGGCGATTTATATACAAAACCCAAAGATCTAGAAAACCCAAAGTTAATTTTTTTTGACGTAATGACGAGTAAACTTTCAAATTAGTTAAACTTTTGGTTAGTTCATCCTTCTGGTCAAATGAAATTTTAGAGTCAGTTTTTAGACTCGGCTTTTTAAGGTAAACCAAAGTACATCTCGTAAAATCGCCTAAAAATCGCTTACCCGTGATTATAAGTCTGCACGCAATAAATGAAATCGTCATTTTCGCACTGAGACTAAAGGGATTTTTTTATAAGAATGGTGCTAACCTATTTCATCATGGATATTCTTTACTTTTTTATTCTTATAGCATTCTTAGGTGAGGATCCTAATTCAGATTAGATTTAACATTTAGTACATACGTCTCAAGCATAAAATGGCATTTTTGTGAAGGAGTGATCCTTACTTGGGGGTAATTGACAATTTATAATTGAAAATACTCTAAAAATGGCATTCTTAGCTTGAATAGCCAAATTCCATTATTCTTAATTTTTTGGCCATTTTCATCATGGACATTCTTATAAAGTGTATTCTTATAAAGTGTATTCTTACGTGTACGTCTTGAACTTATTATTTTGAATTATTTTGCAGTTTCACGTCATGTCAAATAAATATTTAACTCAGTATGGTCTTTAACCTTAAAAGTTCGATTTAATTAACTCGCAGGGTCGCAGCGTTTAGATTCACTTTAGTAAAGATTGGGCCTAAAAATTTATAGCTTATCTAATGAATCCGAATTAATAATCATCATAACAACTGAAAACCTCTCTTTTCCAAAATGACGTCAACATTCTTTTTAACTTTTTAACTTTTTAAAAGGGTTTTTGGTGCTTCATTTGAAGTCACAAACAGTAACTGTTTATTAATAAACTCGCGATTTTTTTAGTCAGGTTTCCCAGTTTTTTTATAAAAGTACATGTGTTTTAACTCTTTCCGAATGTACGGGCCCCTACTAATAACCGTACTTCAAACGAAGATATCTCAAGAACTGAGCCTTCGCCTACCGTTGGAAAGAGCGGGAATTTTGAGTAAAATAGGCCTATCTCAGCCGACATACCCACTAAAACGATCAGGACGCCGTAAAAAATTATACTTTGATATTTTGTTTTCTCTCGCCCGGAAAGGGTTAAGGTATCCCAGGTGGCACACAACGTTGTTTCAACGTTCATTTAAAGTTATATGGACGTTGTGAGCGTTAGTAAACGTTGAAACAACGTTGCGTGCCAGCTGGGAAGGATGCACTATTTTAAGGATACCAATTTTTGTATTTCATGGCTCGAAATCAGAAAAACACGGTTAAGCATCTTACGGAAAAGATTTCCTGAAAAACAAAAGATGAAAAAGCATTTCTACATCGTCAAAATAAAAAAAAGGAAAAACAAGGCTGAACGGCTAATCTTTGGACACAAGAGAGTTTGATCTAAAGTCTTTTTGCTTTAAATTAAATATGAAGCAAATTTATGGGTGACGCAGTTCTTCTCCATTGTGTGAACGGTGAATTTGTCAAATGAATATTGAACGCGCCATTAGGTCCACATAGTACGTACGCACTAAGGGGGAGTAGAGGGTCTTCTCAAAAGCGTATGCCTGCGTACAGGGGGAGGGGTCAAAGGAAAATCTACGTACGAGAGAAAAGTTTTTTTCATAGCCCTTTTTTGCTTATTTTTCTTTTGACTTTTACGCTTCTTATACGCTTCGAGGAAAGGAAAAAGTTTCTTAATAAACATTGAGTTTCATGCATGAAAAAAAGGTCCGAACCAAACGATTTGAATTCGAAATTTTCTTCAACCGAGGAGGGGGGGGGGGTTGAATGAAAAAGTACGTACTTACCAGGGGGTATTGCCATTTGCATACGCTTGCGTACAGGGGGGAGGGGGTACTCGATTTTCGACATTTTACTGCGTAAGTACTATGTGGACGGCCCCTTAGGTTACTGGAACAGGGATGTATTTACCTAGTAAAGGCAGTTTTTTTGTTAAAAGTGTCAAGGAGCCCAAAACAAAAGTTTTGTCTCTAAACCCCTTAATAAACTTTCTGGCTATGATCAGAGCCCTTGAATCAAACCATATTAGTCCTTATAAAAATTCCCGTTCTGGAAGCCTTTCGTTTCTTTCCATTTTTTCNTCCAATCAAAAGTTACAAGCATATTTCTTAAATTAGTATTTTAAGAAAATATTTATTTCTCAAATTACGAATTTAAGAAATATTCTTATAAAAAGTGCTAACGTCAGCAAAACGAGATGAAATTTTGCAGAAGCCCTTCTCCTACCAATACGAGCTTGTGAGCAAAATTTGGGCGACTGGCTATTCGTAGTTCAGAATTTATGGCCATTTTTAGCTTTTGGCCAAGCTGACACGTTTGGCCGCATAAGTCGAAAATGATGATTTTGCCATAGAAATCAATGACGTCATCGGATTGATTCCAAATTTGGACCGAGACTCCGGAGTATGATGTGGTACAAGACTGCAAAATTTGAATTTGCTGCCATCTTCCAATCAAAAGTTACAAGCATATTTCTTAAATTAGTATTTTAAGAAATATTTTATTTCTCAAATTACGAATTTAAGAAATATTCTTATAAAAAGTGCTAACGTCAGCAAAACGAGATGAAATTTTGCAGAAGCCCTTCTCCTACCAATACGAGCTTGTGAGCAAAATTTGGGCGACTGGCTATTCGTAGTTCAGAATTTATGGCCATTTTTAGCTTTTGGCCAAGCTGACACGTTTGGCCGCATAAGTCGAAAATGAGAGATTTGCCATAAAGAAACAATGACGTCATCGGATTGATTCCAAATTTGGACCGAGACTCCGGAGTATGATGTGGTACAAGACTGCAAAATTTGAATTTGCTGCCATCTTCCAATCAAAAGTTACAAGCATATTTCTTAAATTAGTATTTTAAGAAATATTTTATTTCTCAAATTACGAATTTAAGAAATATTCTTATAAAAAGTGCTAACGTCAGCAAAACGAGATGAAATTTTGCAGAAGCCCTTCTCCTACCAATACGAGCTTGTGAGCAAAATTTGGGCGACTGGCTATTCGTAGTTCAGAATTTATGGCCATTTCTAGCTTTTGGCCAGGCTTACACGTTTGGCTGCATAAGTCGAAAATGATGATTTTGCCATAGAAATCAATGACGTCATCGGATTGATTCCAAATTTGGACCGAGACTCCGGAGTATGATGTGGTACAAGACTGCAAAATTTGAATTTGCTGCCATCTTCCAATCAAAAGTTACAAGCATATTTCTTAAATTAGTATTTTAAGAAATATTTTATTTCTCAAATTACGAATTTAAGAAATATTCTTATAAAAAGTGCTAAAATCAGCAAAACGAGATGAAATTTTGCAGAAGCCCTTCTCCTACCAATACGAGCTTGTGAGCAAAATTTGGGCGACTGGCTATTCGTAGTTCAGAATTTATGGCCATTTTTAGCTTTTGGCCAAGCTGACACGTTTGGCCGCATAAGTCGAAAATGATGATTTTGCCATAGAAATCAATGACGTCATCGGATTGATTCCAAATTTGGACCGAGACTCCGGAGTATGATGTGGTACAAGACTGCAAAATTTGAATTTGCTGCCATCTTCCAATCAAAAGTTACAAGCATATTTCTTAAATTAGTATTTTAAGAAATATTTTATTTCTCAAATTACGAATTTAAGAAATATTCTTATAAAAAGTGCTAACGTCAGCAAAACGAGATGAAATTTTCAGAAGCCCTTCTCCTACCAATACGAGCTTGTGAGCAAAATTTGGGCGACTGGCTATTCGTAGTTCAGAATTTATGGCCATTTTTAGCTTTTGGCCAAGCTGACACGTTTGGCCGCATAAGTCGAAAATGATGATTTTGCCATAGAAATCAATGACGTCATCGGATTGATTCCAAATTTGGACCGAGACTCCGGAGTATGATGTGGTACAAGACTGCAAAATTTGAATTTGCTGCCATCTTCCAATCAAAAGTTACAAGCATATTTCTTAAATTAGTATTTTAAGAAATATTTTATTTCTCAAATTACGAATTTAAGAAATATTCTTATAAAAAGTGCTAACGTCAGCAAAACGAGATGAAATTTTGCAGAAGCCCTTCTCCTACCAATACGAGCTTGTGAGCAAAATTTGGGCGACTGGCTATTCGTAGTTCAGAATTTATGGCCATTTTTAGCTTTTGGCCAAGCTGACACGTTTGGCCGCATAAGTCGAAAATGATGATTTTGCCATAGAAATCAATGACGTCATCGGATTGATTCCAAATTTGGACCGAGACTCCGGAGTATGATGTGGTACAAGACTGCAAAATTTGAATTTGCTGCCATCTTCCAATCAAAAGTTACAAGCATATTTCTTAAATTAGTATTTTAAGAAATATTTTATTTTCTCAAATTACGAATTTAGAAATATTTCTTATAAAAGTGCTAACGTCAGCAAACGAGATGAATTTTGCAGAAGCCCTTCTCCTACCAATACGAGCTTGTGAGCAAAATTTGGGCGACTGGCTATTCGTAGTTCAGAATTTATGGCCATTTCTAGCTTTTGGCCAGGCTTAAACGTTTGGCTGCATAAGTCGAAAATGATGATTTTGCCATAGAAATCAATGACGTCATCGGATTGATTTCAAATTTGGACCGAGACTCCGGAGTATGATGTGGTACAAGACTGCAAAATTTTAATTTGCCACTATATTCCAATCAAAAGTTACAAGCATATTTCTTAAATTAGTATTTTAAGAAATATTTTATTTCTCAAATTACGAATTTAAGAAATATTCTTATAAAAAGTGCTAACGTCAGCAAAACGAGATGAAATTTTGCAGAAGCCCTTCTCCTACCAATACGAGCTTGTGAGCAAAATTTGGGCGACTGGCTATTCGTAGTTCAGAATTTATGGCCATTTTTAGCTTTTGGCCAAGCTGACACGTTTGGCCAAATAAGTCTAAAATGATGATTTTGCCATAGAAACCGATGACGTCATCGGATTGATTCCAAATTTGGACCGAGACTCCAGAGTATGATGTGGTACAAGACTGCAAAATTTTAATTTGCCACTATATTCCAATCAAAAGTTACAAGCATATTTCTTAAATTAGTATTTTAAGAAATATTTTATTTCTCAAATTACGAATTTAAGAAATATTCTTATAAAAAGTGCTAACGTCAACAAAACGAGATGAAATTTTGCAGAAGCCGTCCTCCTTCCAATACAAGTTTGTGAGCAAAATTTCGTGCAAATACCATCTGGGTTCATTATATTTCTCATTTTCGTAATTTAAGTAATGTTCTAGCAGAATTTGCTGACGTCAGCATATGAAGTCAATTTTTTGTGTCATAAACTGTCAATACTTGTGCCTTACATCAGTGAAGTGTTATGTCATTTGGATGATCCATTGATAAGTTATAAGGATATTTCTCATTTTCGTATTTTAAGAAATAAAATATTTCTTAAATTACAAATTAGAAATATTTTATTTCTAGAAATATTTTATTTCTTAAAATACAGTAAGCCGTCAAATGTCATCAAACCACGGACAGCCACAGATTTATAAAGTCCGAAGGGTCTAGATGTCGTGCTTTAAGCTATCGCAGGCAAAAAAATGAATATCGCAAGAAGTATAGTTTCTATTGTTTTCGAAAACCCGTGAAGCTTCTAATTGGTCAAGCGCTGAAACTCTATTATAGTGTCACGTGACCTAGGTCGGATTTCCTACCTAACCACGGCATACTTTTCAGAAAAGGCACGACATCTAGCCCTTTGGGCTTCTGTGCGTACAGCAGGACAATTTTACTTCAGAGAGTTTATACAGTGTCAAAATGCGGTCTACCTGTGGAAAGAAAACAACAATAAAAAGATCCATTCTATTACTTTATTTATGAGGTCGGTGGGGTCAACAAATGCAATCCAGCTCTAAGAAATTGCAACACAACAATTCATGCGCAGCAACCAAACCATTCATGTCCTTTCGACTATAAGAGGTTCTGAATTTCAAAACAAAAAAAATTATTTTTCACACACCAAAATCTCATTAAGTGATTTTTAAAACTTCAAAAATATGTGTGGACTAAATTCCATTTCTAGTAAAAACAGAGTATTATTTATATTTTAAACCCCCGGATATTTTGGTCAGATTGTGGTTAATATTATGAAAACATTTTTATTAATCAGGGGGTTGTGTATTGTTTTTTGATGAATGATCACCTTGACCATGTCTATAGGTGTGAAAATTAAATTTGTGAAGGTCTTAATCAGATTTCAAAGAAAACTTTTTCTTTATTTTTCGAAGAAGGCGAGAGTGGGTACAAGTTTTTTTAATAAGAACGTCGAACATTTTTGAAGCCTTAGGATATTCTTAACTTTTTGGGTTTCAAGCCTGGAAATGTTCTTAAAATGTTCTTATTTTCACCATTTTGTGACCATTTTTACCCATTTTCCTAAGAAAACCGGTGTTTTTGAGTCCATAAAGCCTTAACTTGTTCTTAACATTTTGGACATCGAAGCCTAATGTTCTTATATAGTTTGTTCTTATAAAAAAACGTGTAAGCGAGACAAAACCAATCAAGAACCTATGAAAAACTTGTTTCCTAAACAAAGGGAAGACTTAAGCGGATGTTGGGGTGTTTGTGAGTCTTTGTGTTTACAATTTCAAGACATTTTCACCGTTTTGAAATAATATCATATAAATAACTTATAAACAGCTTTTTCGTTTTCTCTTCAAAAGTTTTCATTTCTTTTTGTATACAGTATCGAAAATCTTCCGTTTTTTTCTTCATTGGAAAGAAGTTACAATTTTTTGTGACATCATTGATTTATCATGCTGTCAGGCCCATTTTTTGTAGAGAAAATCATAATATGACTTGATATTGTAAGACACAATACTTTTGGGACCTCAATGATCCGAACCTCCATTCCATGTTAATTTTCAATGGTGTAAATACCCGAATATGGGTGTGAATTAAAACTATAAAGATATACATCAGATTTGTACTTTCAGACTTGCATTTCAGTAGTTTCCAAACCCTCTTTTGCAGTGTATCCAGCTGAAAGAAGACCCTCGAAAAACCTACCCTTAAGGGCGGCGCATGCCGTGGGTCGGACCATATGAGTGCCCCCTACATAATTCGGACCACGGAATTCCGTGTTTTTTTCTGTCCAAATCTTTTACTTCTCCTCACATGCAGTATAAGCTTTGTTACTCTTAGGTTCCAAATGAACCCTCCCGCTTGTTAATTTTTCGAAAATTTTTCTTAACATTTTCTTACTTTTGGGTTTTCGTAATTACAACTTCCAACCCCCCTGGCAATTAGGTCCCCCCGTTTATTAGAATTTTGAAAATTTTCCAACCCCCCCCCCGATATTTGGAACTAAAGAGTACTTGTCATCAGACTCTCAGAAAGATTTTCCTCTGATATGTCTCAGGAGAATCGGCGCCGTTTGATTTGACCCCCCCCAAAAAAAAAAAAAAATGATCAAAAGCTAATATCTGGTTTAGAAAATAGTTTTACTTTTCCTGACCGTTTTTTTCACCGAATCCTTATCTATAAGAGTTTCTAATCAGTGTGCACATATTTAGCGGACACTTAATTTACGGACACTTAAAGTAGCTCGCACTTAATTTGCGAATACTTGATTAGCGCATATTAGTTTATTTCCTTGTTGGCGGCCGATTATTAGAAACCACACTTTACCTTTAGTGTTATAAGAAGCAGTAATTTTTTGCTGAGGCTTGGCTGGTCTTATTGTTTTGCATTGTGAGCCTCAAATTGTGTTCTTATTTTGTTCTTATTCATAGGGTGAAATTGTGGTATTGTATCATACCCATCTTATACTTTGCTTAAAACTGAGTTTCCAGGCTCAGCATGGTTCGTAAATTCTTCTTATTTTATGGCGACTTTGAGCCTCATTGTTCTTATAAAATTGTTCTTATAAAAGAAGAGTGTATGCTTTTTTATACACATCAAATGATCAAAATATGCAATGCTGGGAAACCTGTGGAGAAGTGAGCATTGAGCAACTTTAGAAATCTGGGGAAAGTGTAGTCCTAAAATCGTCTCTGATGAGAAGATATCGTTGAAGAACACAATTCTATCGTAAAAAGGTGGAAAGTTGATCTTCATTAAACTTTCTTTCTTTAATAAGATGGAAGCTAAGTTTTCCGTTTCCAGCTAAAATATTCTTTATTCTATTCCCACTGACCAAAGAATTCCAAAAAGGTAAATCCGCTCCACCACCATGTTTCCGTTGACCATGACACTTAATACACGACGGTAAACAATCTTTTCTTTTCAAACAACCTTTTCAAACAACCAATTCTTGCAGAGCCTAATAATTTACCTTATGCCTGCCAGTAGTACCATTTCTGCAACCTGCAACCTGCCAAAGTTTGATACTAAACAATACAACAGTCGAACAAAGAAACGGTAAATCAAGGGAAAAATATTCTCACTTAGCGCTTTTTTATAAGAACCATCCATGAAGACTTTTTCAATTTCAAGCCTGAAAATGTTCTTTAAAATGTTTTTATTTTCACAATTTAGTGGGTATTTTTGTGCAATATCGTAAGAAATAGGATCGCAAAGCCTTAAAATATTCCTAACTTGTTCTTAACATTTTGGCCACCGAAGTCTTATGTTCTTATACAATTTTCCTTATAAAAAGCATTCACAATTTCTTCTTCGCGTGGTGATGTAACAACAAAGATTTTCCGCACCGCTAATCGCCTTATGGTCTACGAGTTTTCTATTTCGAAATTTTTTCATCCCTCGCAAAGTCCAAAGAAGACTTTCGTAGCTCTCTGAGTCATTCTCGAACTTAGTCTTCATATTTATTGCTATCTGGGATCCGGGGGGGGGGGTACTAGGGTTGGCGGATGAGGGGTGTGTGCGGATGGGTGGAACCTCGAAAAAACGACCATTAGAGAGACTAATTTTTGCTAAAAAGGTGACCCTTAGAGAGACTCTTTTGAAAAATTTTCAATGATTTTTGAAAAAAGATTTCAATTCACAGAGAGACTTTTTTATAATTTTTTCTCTCGAAATCAAAACAATTTCCTAAAAATCGTGAATTGTGAAAACCCCGACCCTTACTGTCCGCACATAGCCAGCACCCATTTTTTCCCAAGCACCCCCTCTCCCCCGGGACTTGGATCACGTTTGGTTAATGTTCAAAAGCTCTTCTCCCATTATCATTAACTTTTTTCCCCAGTGGGGATAATAATTCCAATTGAAATCTCAATGGAGATAGAAGTTCTATTGTTCCAAGATTACAAAATCCGGTGGGGATGGTTTTGGAGAGCAATTTTTAAACATCGAATTTCGAGTGGGGATAAAATCCAAGCCAATTTCCCAGTGAGGCTGAAATTCCAGGATATTTTCTTACCGGGTACGAAATTTTTGCCAAATTTTTCAGTGGGGCTGGGGTCCCAGTTGGGCTGTGGTACAGAGGTGTTTAGATAAATGAATCTTTCCACTTTTGATAGATTATTTGAAATTTAGTTTGGCCGTCTATTGAATTTGGTCAAGTGTAAAGTGCTCAGAAACGTGGAAAGTCGACCAATTGAATTTCTGCCATGAGAAGACAAATAACGAATAATTTTTTTGCAGATATTTTAAACTGAATAAAAAATTGTAAATTCATCCCAAGAACTTAAATGATTTTGAAATATCACTGTGATTTTATACATGTTGAAAAGATATTGACGAGTGGAATCTTTCTATATCTATTTGTTGTCATTTTCAAGTAAGTAAAGTGAAATATTCAGTCAAAAATACAAATCGTTGAAACTAAAGTCTGCAGATAATTATACGTATTAAAAATATGTTTTACCGTTATGGGATATCATTTGAAAAAGAGTGCCAATTCTGTTTATCTTTCAGATTTGTTTGTGTGGTGTGGTGATGGTACTTATATGTTCAGTACCTGCGAGAACGCAAGGTTCTCCCGTACTGTGCGAGTATCATCATCGATACAACACAGCTCTGATGTGTCGCGAGCAAAGAGTACAATGTCTGGTAAGCGCTGTGATTTCCCTATCTAGGGGTAGGAAACTATCCCGAGATAGGGCCCGGTCCGATAATATCGGAGGGTCAGCTTCTCTTCTCTAACTTTGTTCTTACTCTCGGGTACCTAATAGCCGGGTATAGAATAAAAATGTCCTGGATGGAAAGTTTTTGAAAAGGAGGCTAATACAACAGAATTAGGACAAAAAGGGAACTTTCAAAAATTAATTAGCGGGGGGAGGGGGTGGCTATTAGGTACCCCAGAGTAATATTTTGACCATCAACCATTTTTCATAATTCTTATTAGTGAGGTTTAACATACTCAGAGTCAAACGTTGAGGCCCTTTGGGGAAAATATTGGTGAAATAAAACATTAAGGACCCATCTTTGCTACAAAATGCCTTGGAAAGTGCTATCCTTGCAATGGTAGGTGCCTTTTAAAACTCTCAATGTATACACTTCAGGCTTGATTTTACCAAAAGTTTTCCCCAAGGGCCTCATCATGAGGCTCTGAGTATGATAATCTACATAGAATTCCGCTTCCAACGGTACCAAGAAAGTTTACGTGGAATGTTTTTCTACGTTCACCCCTGTTTTATTGTATTTCAGCCAGACTATTTCTGCCATTCTGATACTTTAAAATGCTATTTTCTGCCATTGCTTCTGAATTACTGACATTTGTTTATGCACCTGTTACCCAAACATTCAGTTTTCTGTTTCTGGTTTCAAGGAACCTTTTAGCTCGAGGGCCTTTACTGCAAAATTGTAGGTCTTAAATTGTTTAAGACAGATAAAGTACTTCTTATCACACCAAGAGAGGACCGGTCAGCCGCACGCGATAGTACTGCAGAAAACAAAATGGCAACTGTCTACAAAGTCTTGCCTTTTTTGTGTTATACCGGCAATTTCACTGCTGATTTTTTCCGCTGCTTTCCGGGTAAAACTGGCATGAGATTTATTTAGCTGAAGCTCGTTTTTCAACCTCCAAGAGTCTTTTCCCGCTAGAAAGGTAGACTGACACTAGAAAAGTAGACTGGCACTAGAAAAGTAGACTGGCACTAGAAAAGTAGACTGGCACTAGAAAGGTAGACTGACACTAGAAAAGTAGACTGGCACTAGAAAGTAGACTGGCACTAGAAAAGTAGACTTGCACTAGAAAGGTAGACTGGCACTAGAAAAGTAGACTGGCACTAGAAAGGTAGACTGGCACTAGAAAGGTAGACTGGCACTATAAAGGTAGACTGGTACTAGAAAAGTAGACTGGCACTAGAAAGGTAGACTGGCAATAGAAAGGTAGACTGGCACTAGAAAGGTAGACTGACACTAGAAAAGTAGACTTGCACTAGAAAAGTAGACTGGCACTAGAAAGGTAGACTGGCACTAGAAAGGTAGACTGGCACTAGAAAAGTAGACTGGAACTATAAAAGTAGACTGGCACTAGAAAAGTAGACTGGCACTAGAAAGGTAGACTGGCACTAGAAAGGTAGACTGGCACTAGAAAAGTAGACTGGCACTAGAAAGGTAGACTGGCACTAGAAAGGTAGACTGGCACTAGAAAAGTAGACTGGCACTAGAAAGGTAGACTTGCACTAGAAAAGTAGACTGGCACTAGAAAAGTAGACTGGCACTAGAAAAGTAGACTGGCACTATAAAGGTAGACTGGCACTAGAAAAGTAGACTGGCACTAGAAAAGTAGACTGGCACTAGAAAGGTAGACTGGCACTATAAAGGTAGACTGGCACTAGAAAAGTAGACTGGCACTAGAAAAGTAGACTGGCACTATAAAGGTAGACTGGCACTAGAAAAGTAGACTGGCACTAGAAAAGTAGACTGGCACTAGAAAGGTAGACTGACACTAGAAAAGTAGACTGGCACTAGAAAAGTAGACTTGCAGTAGAAAAGTAGACTGGCACTAGAAAGGTAGACTGGCACTAGAAAAGTAGACTGGCACTAGAAAGGTAGACTGGCAATAGAAAGGTAGACTGGCAATAGAAAAGTAGACTGGCACTAGAAAGGTAGACTGGCACTAGAAAGGTAGACTGGCACTAGAAAGGTAGACTGGCACTAGAAAGGTAGACTGGCACTAGAAAGGTAGACTGGCACTAGAAATGTAGACTGACACTAGAAAGGTAGACTGGCACTAGAAAGGTAGACTGGCACTAGAAAAGTAGACTGGCACTAGAAAAGTAGACTGGCACTAGAAAAGTAGACTGGCACTAGAAAAGTAGACTGGCACTAGAAAGGTAGACTGGCACTAGAAAAGTAGACTGGCACTAGAAAGGTAGACTGGCAATAGAAAGGTAGACTGGCAATAGAAAGGTAGACTGGCACTAGAAAGGTAGACTGGCACTAGAAAGGTAGACTGGCACTAGAAAGGTAGACTGGCACTAGAAAGGTAGACTGGCACTAAAAAGTTAGACTGGCACTAGTAAGGTAGACTGGCACTAGAAAAGTAGACTGGCACTAGAAAGGTAGACTGGCAATAGAAAGGTAGACTGGCACTAGAAAGGTAGACTGACACTAGAAAAGTAGACTTGCACTAGAAAAGTAGACTGGCACTAGAAAAGTAGACTGGCACTAGAAAAGTAGACTGGCACTAGAAAGGTAGACTGGCACTATAAAGGTAGACAGACTGGCACTAGAAAAGTAGACTTGCACTAGAAAAGTAGACTGGCACTATAAAGGTAGACTGGCACTAGAAAAGTAGACTGGCACTAGAAAAGTAGACTGGCACTAGAAAGGTAGACTGGCACTATAAAGGTAGACAGACTGGCACTAGAAAAGTAGACTGGCACTAGAAAAGTAGACTGGCACTAGAAAAGTAGACTGGCACTAGAAAAGTAGACTGGCACTATAAAGGTAGACTGGCACTAGAAAAGTAGACTGACACTAGAAAGGTAGACTGGCACTAGAAAGGTAGACTGGCAATAGAAAGGTAGACTGGCAATAGAAAAGTAGACTGGCACTAGAAAGGTAGACTGGCACTAGAAAGGTAGACTGGCACTAGAAAGGTAGACTGGCACTAGAAAAGTAGACTGGCACTAGAAAAGTAGACTGGCACTAGAAAGGTAGACTGGCACTAGAAAAGTAGACTTGCACTAGAAAAGTAGACTGGCACTAGAAAGGTAGACTGGCACTAGAAAGGTAGACTTGCACTAGAAAAGTAGACTGGCACTAGAAAGGTAGACTGGCACTAGAAAAGTAGACTGGCACTAGAAAAGTAGACTGGCACTAGAAAGGTAGACTGGCACTAGAAAAGTAGACTGGCACTAGAAAAGTAGACTGGCACTAAAAAGGTAGACTGGCACTAGAAAGGTAGACTGACACTAGAAAAGTAGACTTGCACTAGAAAAGTAGACTGGCACTAGAAAGGTAGACTGGCACTAGAAAGGTAGACTGGCACTAGAAAGGTAGACTGGCACTAGAAAGGTAGACTGGCATTAGAAAAGTAGACTGGCATTAGAAAAGTAGACTGGCACTAGAAAAGTAGACTGGCACTAGAAAGGTAGACTGGCACTAGAAAAGTAGACTGGCACTAGAAAAGTAGACTGGCACTAGAAAAGTAGACTGGGACTAGAAAAAGAGACTGGCACTAGAAAAGTAGACTTGCGCTAGAAAGGTAGACTGGCACTAGAAAGGTAGACTGGCACTAGAAAAGTAGACTGGCACTAGAAATGTAGACTGGCACTAGAAAGGTAGACTGGCACTAGAAAAGTAGACTGGCACTAGAAAAGTAGACTGGCACTATAAAGGTAGACTGGCACTAGAAAAGTAGACTGGCACTAGAAAAGTAGACTGGCACTAGAAAGGTAGACTGGCACTATAAAGGTAGACTGGCACTAGAAAAGTAGACTGGCATTAGAAAAGTAGACTGGCACTAGAAAAGTAGACTGGCACTATAAAGGTAGACTGGCACTAGAAAAGTAGACTGGCACTAGAAAAGTAGACTGGCACTAGAAATGTAGACTGGCACTAGAAAGGTAGACTGGCACTAGAAAAGTAGACTGGCACTAGAAAAGTAGACTGGCATTAGAAAAGTAGACTGGCACTAGAAAAGTAGACTGGCACTAGAAAAGTAGACTGGCACTATAAAGGTAGACTGGCACTAGAAAAGTAGACTGGCACTAGAAAAGTAGACTGGCACTAGAAAAGTAGACTGGCACTAGAAAAAGAGACTGGCACTAGAAAAGTAGACTTGCGCTAGAAAGGTAGACTTGCACTAGAAAGGTAGACTGGCACTAGAAAAGTAGACTGGCACTAGAAAAGTAGACTGGCACTAGAAAAGTAGACTGGCACTAGAAAAGTAGACTGGCACTAGAAAAGTAGACTGGCACTAGAAAGGTAGACTGGCACTAGAAAAGTAGACTGGCACTAGAAAAGTAGACTGGCACTAGAAAAGTAGACTGGCACTAGAAAGTAGACTGGCACTAGAAAAGTAGACTGGCACTAGAAAGGTAGACTGGCACTAGAAAGGTTGACTGGTAATAGAAAAGTAGACTGGCACTAAAAAGGTAGACTGGCACTATAAAAGTAGACTGGCACTAGAAAGGTAGACTGGCACTAGAAAGGTAGACTGGCACTAGAAAAGTAGACTGGCACTAGAAAGGTAGACTGGCACTAGAAAGGTAGACTGGCACTAGAAAAGTAGACTGGCACTAGAAAGGTAGACTGGCATTAGAAAAGTAGACTGGCACTAGAAAAGTAGACTGGCACTAGAAAGGTAGACTGGCACTAAAAAGATAGACTGGCACTAGAAAAGTAGACTGGCACTAGAAAAGTAGACTGGCACTAGAAAGGTAGACTAGCGCTAGAAAGGTAGACTGGCACTATAAAGGTAGACTGGCACTAGAAAGGTAGCTTGGCACTAGAAAGGTAGACTGGCACTAGAAAGGTAGACTGGCACTAGAAAAGTAGACTGGCACTAGAAAAGTAGACTGGCACTAGAAAGGTAGACTGGCACTAGAAAGGTAGACCTGCACTAGAAAGGTAGACTGGCACTAGAAAAGTAGACTGGCACTATAAAAGTAGACTGGCACTAGAAAGGTAGACTGGCACTAGTAAGGTAGACTGGCACTAAAAAGGTAGACTGGCACTAGAAAAGTAGACTGGCACTAGAAAAGTAGACTGGCACTAGAAAGGTAGACTGGCACTATAAAGGTAGACTGGCACTATAAAGGTAGACTGGCACTAGAAAGGTAGACTGGCACTAGAAAGGTAGACTGGCACTAGAAAAGTAGACTGGCACTAGAAAGGTAGACTGGCATTAGAAAAGTAGACTGGCACTAGAAAAGTAGACTGGCACTAGAAAGGTAGACTGGCACTAAAAAGATAGACTGGCACTAGAAAAGTAGACTGGCACTAGAAAAGTAGACTGGCACTAGAAAGGTAGACTAGCGCTAGAAAGGTAGACTGGCACTATAAAGGTAGACTGGCACTAGAAAGGTAGCTTGGCACTAGAAAGGTAGACTGGCACTAGAAAGGTAGACTGGCACTAGAAAAGTAGACTGGCACTAGAAAAGTAGACTGGCACTAGAAAGGTAGACTGGCACTAGAAAGGTAGACCTGCACTAGAAAGGTAGACTGGCACTAGAAAAGTAGACTGGCACTATAAAAGTAGACTGGCACTAGAAAGGTAGACTGGCACTAGTAAGGTAGACTGGCACTAAAAAGGTAGACTGGCACTAGAAAAGTAGACTGGCACTAGAAAAGTAGACTGGCACTAGAAAGGTAGACTGGCACTATAAAGGTAGACTGGCACTATAAAGGTAGACTGGCACTAGAAAGGTAGACTGGCACTATAAAAGTAGACTGGCACTAGAAAGGTAGACTGGCACTAGAAAGGTAGACTGGCACTAGAAAAGTAGACTGGCACTAGAAAAGTAGACTGGCACTAGAAAGGTAGACTGGCACTATAAAGGTAGACTGGCACTATAAAGGTAGACTGGCACTAGAAAGGTAGACTGGCACTATAAAAGTAGACTGGCACTAGAAAGGTAGACTGGCACTAGAAAGGTAGACTGGCACTAGAAAAGTAGACTGGCACTAGAAACGTAGACTTGCACTAGAAAGGTAGACTGGCACTAGAAAAGTAGACTGGCACTAGAAAGGTAGCTTGGCACTAGAAAGGTAGACTGGCACTAGAAAGGTAGACTGGCACTAGAAAAGTAGACTGGCACTAGAAAAGTAGACTTGCACTAGAAAGGTAGACTGGCACTAGAAAAGTAGACTGGCACTAGAAAGGTAGACTGGCACTAAAAAGGTAGACTTGCACTATAAAGGTAGACTGGCGCTAGAAAGGTAGACTGGCACTAGAAAAGTGGCAGTACAGTCTTATCGATGGTAAATAGATAAAATGTTGCCATGGTGAATAATAATGCGAGGAGTTCGTTGACATAAAAATGACATAATATGTCTTAATGAAATTTGATTGTGGTTTGCAATGACACCATTTTTGTATTATATCGATTCAACTTTATGCATTTTTATCCTCTTAAAAGATAACATCTATGAAATGACTTCTCATCAGAGCTTTAATATGAAAATGCATATAGAGTCAACATGGTAAACTTTGAAGGGTAAGTATGTATATAAAGAAAAGAAATTCAGCGGTCAAGAATAGAATAATATTTGTCACGTTTAATTTTTTATTAATTTTTTGTTGCTCTCAGATAAAACAAGGGGACCTAATTATTAAATACCCTAAATAAGGTAATCACAGACGAAAACCAGGTTATTTAGAGAAAATAAGGGATTTAACAGCTGAAGTCACCTAAAAGAATACGAAACATAAAGCCGGATTTTCGAATTTTTGAACATATTATCAACATCTAAATAGAAATACACGTTTTTTTATTTACAACTTGTAAGGACAATTTTATAAGAAGACCAGCCTCAGAATAAGGTTCTCAGAACAATAGCTCTATAGAAAATTAAGAACAATCAAAATTTACTGGTTCTTATAAAAAACAAACGTGTAATCTTGAAACTCGTGAAATATTTTTCACATAACTTTCGTTTTCTCATTGTTTTTTAGATAAATAAATAAGACTGGCAAATTCAAGCCAACCAGTGCATTTAAGGCACCAGCAGCTGCTAGCTGTTATCTCAATCGGTCAATATGGTCTCCAGAAATTATTGGCTCACTTTGCTTTGAATGCAGTACCGAACTCAGCCGATCCTGGTGTGGCATTAAGTCAAATCTTTACAACGCGATGTAAAGAAGTAAAAGATTTGTCAAATATCTCCAAGAATCCAGCAGTGATCAAACTCATTTATCAAGACTACGATAACAACGTGTTTCAACCCTCCATTGACATTTCAGGACTTGATATAAACCTTTTAGTAGAAATCCTACGAGAGATTCAAGATTTCCCAACTTCGAAAACGAACTTTCGATCTAGCTGGGCATGTAGTGATACAGTTAACCATCTCAATCAATGTTGCCAGGGTTGTGACCATAAATGCTTATCTTGCGGCAAGGATGAGTGCAAGAAAAGAAAATGCTGCACAACTGGCCAAAAATGCGGACACCACAAGTGCAAATTCTGCGGATCTACAAAATATGACTGTCGGAGTGATAAAAGTATTTGTTGCCTCACTTGCAAGACATGCTTAAACTGTCTCCTTAAAACTTATGGACTAGCTTCTTGGCATGAGCTGTTTGAAAATTTTATCGCTCGCTCTATAAGGGGAATTTGTCCAACTCAAGAATTGCGATTAGCTTTGTCTATCATTTCCATCTTCCGCAATATCACAATGCATTTGACGCCACTGGAATGCCAGAAGATGGACAATGGAACATTCAATGACCCAAAAGCTCCAATGTATTGCAAGTCCTGGCAAGATATTAGAGATACAGTTTGGTATGCTGTGAAAGTTGTTTTGAACTCTTTCCCAGGGACACAAAGGAACAATGGAGCATCGAATCCACCAATACAGGTTATAAGCATTCATGAAAAAGAAGAACTTATCCAGTCATTACGTTTCATATGCACCGCTACAAATGTCCATGATCTCTCCATATACAATAACAGCGTCCGAAAAACAATTCAATTAGAATCTGTCATTCACACAGAAAATCAGTTATCATGTATTTTAGATAAAATCGAAGCTACTCAGGCTAGCCTTGATGGAAAGACATTGAAGCTTGATGTTCATTTTCGTTTCAAAAAGAAAATAGATTTTCACTTAGAATGCAAGGAAGCTGAGCAGATGGAGCAAATTATGGAAAGTGCTTTTTTACAATACCTTTCAAAATCTCATTTACAAACTCCAAACCGAAACACAGTTAAAGTCACTCTGCTTCGTTTTGTACGTTTAGAAAAATCAGCTTCGAAAACTAAGGACATTAATGTCACATTGAAGATTATTTATTCTCGACTACAAATATCAGGAGAATACGAAGATAGAAAATCAGAAGCTTCTCAAAAATTATGGAAAGCATTAAAAGAATATTTACAAGAGCAGCTGCCGATTGCAAATGTGAAACTGGACGGTTGGGAGTATGGCTCAATCATTATTACAATGTCGCTATGGAAGAAAGATGACAGCTTTTGGGATTCTTATGAAATTCTAAAAGTTGAGCAAGCATTGACTGGTGTTGTAGATCTTGCAGTAAAAATACTCCCAAAGAGCATGGGCTTGATCCAGCATATCTCAAAGGGGTCAACATATGAAGACCCCGATGCAATTGATGAGGTTTCTGCTTGCTTTGTCGTGGAAACTAGATCGGATGAAGTTATTGAATTGTTCAACCCTTTGAATATCAAAGAATTAAATGCAACGTTATCTAAATCCACCGAGGAGTTTTCTTTCTCAGGCTTACAAAGAAGAGAAATAGAAGCAAAACTTGAAGTTCTTCAATCGCCATTACTAAGTATTATCAAAGAGGAGGCTCTAGAAGGAGACATTTACCAAAAGTTAACTTCTGACCTACAAGATGCTATCGATAAAGAAAAAATCAGACAGGAAGAACTCATTTCCAACTTTAGATCGAGAAGAAGGACAAAAACTTCAGTAAACGATTCGCCTGTTTATTCACCGTTATGTTCACCGTTTTGTTCACCGTTTTGTTCGCCGGCCACATCACCGCTTAGCTCACCAATAAGTTCGCCCTATTGCACGCCCGTTTCAGGAAGGGCGTTCAGTTTACCACTTGCAAATTGGTACCCAGCTCCAAGACGGAGAGCCTACACCGAGCAACCAGATCAAATGCAAAACATGGGGCATAGCGAAGCTCACGTTATTCACTGGACATGTGGTAATTGTACCTTTCAGAATAGTTCTGGTTCCTTGTCCTGTGCAATATGTCTAGCAAAGAAGCCAACGCATGCAGATTTTCTCTCCAGCCAGGAGGATATATTCTCACCGTCACTAGACGTGAAATCACAGCAGAGTAAAACAGAAATCAATTCGGACAAAACTGGCACTACTCATAAGGGTACCTGAAAATCGCGTGTCATGAATTTTGTATGCTTAAAAGTGTACAATTTCGGATGCTCTTGACTTTTTGAATTTAAGTTAAAAATGATCTTAAGGTACTTAACCTGTTCTTATTATCTGGGTATTTTTGTTAATTTCCCTAAGAAAAAATACCTTGTAATATCTAGTTGGAAAATTTCCAATGTAGGAGAGGTCAAAGTCTGGAAATGTTTCTGCTACAATTCGATTTTTCAAAATTATGAACTAGATAAGAATTATGAAAAATGGCTGATGGTCAAAATATTACTCTGGGGTACCTACTAGCTATCCCCCCACTAATTAATTTTTCGAAAATTTTTCACCCAAGACATTCTTATTCCAATCCCCTCGCTTATTAATTTTTGGGAAAATGTTTTTGAAAGTTCTCTCTTTTGTCCTAATTCTGCTGTATTAGCCTCCTTTTCAAAAACTTCCCACCCAGGACATTTTTTTTCTACCCCCCCCCCTATTCGGGGCTATTAGGTACCCGAGAGTGAGAACAAAGGCTTTGTCGACTCTAAAACACCTTTTCCATGGTGATGTATCCATATTTTTCTTGGTAGCCGGTTTCTGAATAGGGGGCGGGGGTTCCCTTTTTGCCTAAATAAATCAGTAACAGGTTAAAATTGGGGTGATGGTAAATAAGACAAATTTTCAGGGTTGAAAAACATGGTTTGTACATCATGGGTCAGTACCCATCCTGCACACACCGTCCCTGTTTCCAAAATGTTTCCAAAACCAGACAAACAAATCTGAAAGATAAACAAAATTGGCACTCTTTTTCAAATGATATCCCATAACGGTAAAACATATTTTTAATACGTATAATTATCTGCAGACTTTAGTTTCAACGATTTGTATTTTTGACTGAATATTTCACTTTACTTACTTGAAAATGACAACAAATAGATATAGAAAGATTCTTCATTTTTACTACTTCTCTTCATTTGATAACATTCCACTGTCAATATGTTTTCAACAAGTATAAAATCACAGTGATATTCAAAATCATTTAAGTTCAACATAATGAAGACCCCGATGCAATTGATGAGGTTTCTGCTTGCTTTGTCGTGGAAACTAGATCGGATGAAGTTATTGAATTGTTCAACCCTTTGAATATCAAAGAATTAAATGCAACGTTATCTAAATTCACCAAGGAGTTTTCTTTCTCAGGCTTACAAAGAAGAGAAATTGAAGCAAAACTTGAAATTCCTCAATCGCCATTACCAAGTATTATCAAAGCTCTAGAAGAAGAAGTTAAAGTTCAAAAAGTTAACTTCTGACTTACAAGATGCTATCGATAAAGAATAAGAAGAACTTACCTAACTCGAGATATTTCATGCGCAAGTTCCACTTTTCGCCACATTTTGGTCTAAAATTGACCATATATAGCATCTTCTGCGAGAATTATCTTGAGTTAGGTAATGAAATCGGATATACCCGTTTGAAAGTCTTCTATATAGTTTTTCGAGAGCTTTCGAATGGTATACTTGATAATGTCTGAAAATGAGTTTGAAATTTTCAAAAAATTTTGCCCTTAGGGTTTTGCCTGGGAAAAAAAGAAATGTCCCAAAAAAAGGATGTTCCACCAGTGGGATTTTAGGGGATTTTTTCCTGAGCCATAACCATCCTATAGAGAAGGTCTGGAGAAAGTTTCAGCTGGATCTTATTCTTTGTCAGACTTTGACTAAAATAATAATCCCAAAGCAAAGAATATGAATTGAAATGTAAAATAAAGAAAAGATTTGAAATATACTGCTCAAATTTCTTTTCATTTCGATTTCACAGATTTCAAAGGTAAAAAAAACAACTACATATTTTTTTATAAGCATAACGCTTATAAGCATATGAAGGCTCAGATTTGCAGAATTCCTAAGCATAGCATAAGCATATATGTCAGCCTGAAATATTTTTCAAGTTGTTATTTCTTATCTGTTTAAAAAGGTTTGGTAGAGTTCAAGTAAAAAAAGAAATTCCACGGCTAGCTACATTCCACTGCTCCCAAAATCTGAACAAATTTTTACGACATTTCTGAAATTGCACTAAAAACTTGGCTTGGGGTGAATCATAAGCATATAATAAGCATAAACTATGCCTGGATGCTTTGAGAGCTTAAACATACTCGAGCCTGACCAAGGGGCATACACTTGCTTATAAAAAAAAACATGTATAACTATTGATGGCATGGAATTATTATTAATTTCGTAGCCCTTGTCTAATAAAACTGCGAAATACTAAACGCCATTTTGAATTTTTTCACTTTCGTTTTATATTATAAATTATAGTTATAAATTATATGAAAACATCAAAACCATAAAATGTTTTCTAAAATTCCATCAAAGTTTATGAAACTATAATAAAAACAAGAAAATACCTCCAAAATTTGAAAGAAATTGGTTTATTGGTCATGGTTTTCTATTTGTTTTTCTTCAAAAAGGGACTGGATCTAGTGGTACGGATTTGCTACCCCCTCAATCAAAGCCAAAAAATGGAGCTTGCCAAGCTACACCGGGCCAAAGATAATTCAGAGCACTTTGATTCATGAAAATAATAATTTCAAATAGTTAGTACTAGCCGTCAACCGGCGTCGCACCGCCGAGAAGTAGATAAACTGAACGCATCAGAAGCTCTTTGGATGGTGGGAGGGTAAAAAGATCTGATTTGTAAGTCCAAACAACGAACAATTAACATTTAAAATGGTTGAAAATTAAAAATATGGCAAATTTTATGTTTTGTGACGTCATTTGGGCCCTAAATGACGTCATCGAAAGTGTCATAAACTTTTCATTCGACTGTAACTATTTCTTCATTGACCAAATAGATTCTCTTGATGATTTCTGATCCAATGAGGGGCAACTCGAGATATCGCTTTTTCAGGTTTTAATGACGTCATCAACTGAAATTGTGAAAACGCCTAAAAAATCAGCCAAATTTTAAAGTCACACTCAAGCGTCATAAACCCCTCCCATCTTATTCCCCATAGAATTCTCGATCCAATGAGGGGTCAACGACCTCCCAACTCCTTTTCAAACTCGAGATATCGCATTTTAAAGTTTTTCCCAAATCTGTGACGTCATTGGGTCCCTTTACCCCTAATGTTGTCAACGGTCAATTCGTGAATTTTGGAATTTTTGTGGTCAACGGGTAGCTTAAGTGGGGCGCAAACCGGCCAACATTTTTGACCAACATTTCGGCCAAAGTGTTGGTACGGTTTGCGGTGCCGCATTAAAAAAAAGAAAAACAGCCAGCATTACGAAATGTTCATTCATTTGTTTTTGACTTCCAATGAAAAAGCATTCAAAAGACGTAAAAAAAACTAAAATGTTGGTCGAAATGTTGACCAACATGTTGGTTACCCAGCGTAAAGACAAACATGCCACCAACATGCAAATGTTGGCGGAAATGTTGGCCAACATTTATTAAATATTTTTCTTTTCGAGCATGTTGGCGCCTACCGGAAACCGGCCAACATTGTTGGCCAACATGTTGGTCAGTGGATGTTGGTCGAAATGTTGGCCGGTTTGTGCCCCAAGGGTCCAAAAAAACAAAAAACGTCCATTATTTCCAAGGAAAAGTGGGTTTTTAAATTTGCGAAAGATTTACACTGCAACGGTTTCTCCCTCAAAACGCTAATTTTCAAACTTACATTCTTTACGCCATAGATTACCTATATCTGTATACTCTTACGGCTATGTGAAGCCCGTGATAGACGGAGATGTCTCTTAATTATGGGCTAGCATTACAGAAATTTTTCATAAACTCTTTTAGTATAGTAAGATTTTAAGAAATGAAGAAGAAGAAAACCTTTTGTCCCTTAATGCTAAAAACTTCATTTTTGGTTTACAGGAGTAAATCTCCTGATTTTAGCAATTATTTATTTATTTTATCTAAATGTATTGCCTTAAGAAGGTGGCCCGCTCAGGTGAAACCAAAAAAACTGTCTTTTTCGACGCTCGTGGGCTGCCTTCTATGGGCTGATACAATAAAGCGTTAAAATTCTAATAAAAAGTAAAGTTAAGAGTCTAATTGTTTTTTACAGTAGCAAAAAGGTCTTAAATGAGGAAATTCTTTCATAACACAATGCGGTTGATTTGCATACATATTGATTCGGCTAATAGCGTCACTGGCTGTGAATTTCCCGCTCGAAATATCCAGCACTGCAGTTGCTTCATATTTTCCATGGCTTGGTAACACCGTGAAAACCACTTCGTAATTTTTGACTTTGAATTTGACGTCATTTTTCTCCTTTACTCCACACTCATCACAAGTCTTATCTTTAAAAGTGTGCGAAAATTTTTGAACGCGCGATCCAGGTGCGACAAGCCCGGCGCGTATGATCTTATCTAGCGTCAATGTAGCGCACTGATTTTTAGCTGATTCGATTTTAGCGTTTTTCTCGTTGATTGTTTTAATGATGGCTTCCGCTGCTCTCAAAGCCATCTGGTCGCTTGTCTTTATCTCTTCGTAATCTAGACAAGAACACCAGTGATCTAAAACTCCGATCTCGCGACAAGTTCGATTGAGAGGAGAGAGATCAGTAAATAGGCTACTTCCGTATTTATGTTTATGTTTGACGTCTGGAAAAGTCATTAGATGACGTAACGTTGCGTAAACATCGAAATGTGATGTCAGCAAGTTTGCGTTCCGTTGTAGGTTCCTGAATTGGTCCGGAAATTGCTCCGGAAACCAGGGTGGTAATGTAAAAGACATAAAAGGGAGTCTCTCTTCTAATTTCCCGGTCATGGTAGCCCGGTAATCGCCAGTCCGATCACCATGGTCTCCGAAGACGATCAAAAGTGTGTTTTCATAATGACCAGATTTCTCAAAAAATTCCAAAACTTCGAGAAAATCATCATCGACAAGTTGAACTTTCGGCGATTGGTTGTGTGGAAGGTCGGAAACAACGTATGCGAATTTTAACTTGTCGTGAAAGTTTGTCATAAATTGCTTGAAATATCTAAAAAAGAAACATTAGGCTGAAATTTTTTTTTCTTCATTAATTGTCTTTCAGGCTCTTCCATATTTTACAATGGCTATTCGTCCTATGTAAAAATAATCATATTTAAATAAAAAGATAATTATATTCTATGAAAAAAAAATATGCTTTAGAAACAAAACACAAAAAAAAACCCAAGGATACTGACAGAGCTCACAAAATTGCAGATTATAGAACCGTAAAACTGTAGAAACAAAACACAAAACAAATTCAAGGATACTGACAGAGCTCACAAAATTGGAAAAAAACCAGAAAGTATCGTTTATTGGTGATTGTAGTGGTTATTAGTTAAGTTTGTTAATCCAGTGAGATTCATTTTGTTAGAATTTTATTATGTATGGTCACATTTGATCACGAGTTTTGTTGCGTGTATACGGTTTTTCTCGTTATAAAAAGATATAACCTTAACGTCGGCCCTTTATTACCCTTTCGATAAAGAAGAGTATGTAGACAGTCAGTTTTCACTCAGGTAAATGAACGTTAGAGTTAACAAAGCGTACCAGATTTTTGGATAGAAAGCTATCGAAAGAGCCTATAAAAAGAAGAAGACTATAAAAACCAACAAATCGAAAAAATAACTGTACTCTGCCCAAAATATAATACGATAAAAAAACAATGTATTACCTGTGATTAATTTGAAAACTGCATTTGGAGTTTTCTTTATTCAATTTATTGATAAATGTTTTTCCAGCAACCCAGAAATTTCTTAGATAGCGGTCGGTCGGAGGTTCATTAAACCCTTTTAAACGGTAGTTAAAGGTGTTGCTCACAGGCGGGCCGTCTTCAGAATAGAGAGTGGTGTAGCCTGCCTTCTTGAAATCCTGCCATAGAAATGGCCACTCAAGGGGATTAAGGCGGGGTCAAAATGCTTGCAACGTTACAAATCATTTTCAGAAGCTCATTTTGGGCTCAAACGAAGCGTATGAGGAAGTAGAATAGGATTCAGTCTAGGCAGATGTTTTTTCATTTTGAAATTTTGCGTAATTCGCAAAAATCCTCAATTTTGCGCTATATTGATGACGTCATGAAAATTGAAATCCCAATAACTTTTGATAGAATTATCAAAATAATTTCAAATTTTGACCAAAGATGCATATTATTAATGTTTTTAGGATTAGAAAAAAATTTCAATAAAATTTGATGACGTCATCACTTTTCAGCCAAAAAACTAAAATCCTTAAAAAATGCTGACGTCATCAAGATTTTGAAAATTTTTTGAAATCTTTTGAAAATTTGCATTGAAATGCATCTTTGGTGAAAGTTTGAAATTATTTTGATGATTCTATCAAAAGTTATTGGAATTTCAATTTTTATGACGTCATCAAAATAGCGCAAAATTGAGGATTATTGCGAATTACGCAAAATTTCAAAATGAAAAAACATCTGCCTGGACTGAATCTTATTCTAATTAGTTATACGCTTCGTTTGAGCCAAAAACGAGCTTCTGAAAATGATTTGTAACGTTGCAAGGATTTTGACCTCCACGAACCCGCCTTAATCCCCTGGAGCACCGGTCAACGTAATCTGAAATGGTAAGAACACAACATTGTTTTAATGTTCAAATAACGTTATTTGGACGTTATGAATGTCAAATGGACGTTGTTTTGACGTTGTGTGCCGTCTGGGATACTTTTCTGCTCTCTCACAAGGCAGACATGTCCCGCGAAAAAAAAGAAACTTAGTAAAATTTGATACTAAAACTTCCAGGTGTATTTTAGGACTAGTTTTTTTGGGTCATTAATTACGCCTCCCATACTTCTGGTTTTTGTTCAAGTTTATGAACTTGTTTTTTTTTTGCCCTTGGAGAAACGAAGCTCTAATTTTCCGTTTTTCCATTTCTAACACATGCCTTCGTATTAGACTTGAGTTTTTTATGATCCTTAAATCGAACAAGTTTTCTTCTCCCTTCAGTTAACAATGTCTGATGAAACCCTTACTCTATAACTTGAAAACTTTATAACTCGAACAAATTTGTGTCCCGGGTGCGTTTTCAAGTTATAGACACTTGAATTTATGTCTAAGTTTGTCCTCTAGCGTACTAGACTACCTTTGTATAAGCCATATCACAGTTGCAAAGCGTAATGGGTAATCAGGACCATAGATTTATAAGATTTATAAAGCTTTTGCTGAAAAGTGTGCTGTGCTTAGGTACGAAATCCTACCTAAGTCACGTGACATTACAATAGAATTTCACCGATTGACCAATCAGAAGTTTCGCGGGTTTTCGAAAACAATAGCAACATTCTTTTTTCCGATATTCACTTCACTTTTTTTTTGCCTGTGATGGCTTAAAGCCTGACATCTAGCCCTTCGGGCTTTATAAATCTATGATCAGGACCACTGCGCACTAAAGATGAATTACTATCGGTCCTGATTACCCATGATTCATTTCGACTGTGAAATAGCCTATCAACCTTACCTGCTTTTTTGTGGCCTCGCCTCGCTTCCGGTAGTTTATCCTCTAACTCTCCTGCAAAGATGGCGCAGTTTTGTGCTGTGGTCCCATCCCCTACAATATTGTGACCCTAAAAATAAATAAAAAGCCACCTTTTTGATTTTCTAATATTTTTGCTGACTAAGCAGTTCTTTGGTAAAACCAGTTCCTGAAATCCAAATCTTATTCGCAAATATATGGCCCATATGATCAAAAAAGTTTAAGCCGGAAAATCAGTCTGATTCGTAGAACTCTATAAAGTCAACTCTCTCTCTAATTTGAACTTCTATTATTCGATTCTTTCTCTAATTCGAACTAAAAAATTGCTCCCCTCAACCGAAAAATATACTAAAATTACATACTGTGATTCGTTTCTTTCTCTAATTCGAATAAAATTTTTGGTCCCTATAAGTTCGAATTAGAGAGAGTCAACTGTAGATTTATTTCCTATTACGTAACTTCCGCCATTATGAAAGCAAACGTTCGATTCTGTAGAGGCGAACCACATACATCTTTATAAAACACTAGATTAAGCAAAATGATTCGCTACTTTGAAATTTTGAAGTAGTTGCATTGTCAAAAAAGTTTCAACAGTGAGGTTTCTAATGTGACCTACTGTGACCAACTTTTAACAAAAATGGCGGGTTATTATGCTTCACCTACCGTTGCTTGGGAAATACAGAGTAGCACTATCTAGTGTTTCATATAAGATTTGTGTGAGGCGATCTCTTATGCAAATCGAACGTTTGCTTTTATAATGGCGGAAATTACGTAACTTAACTTAATATGAAAAACCTCTATACGACACAAAATAATTGTTTTCTTATTGGTTGGATAATCTATCACGTGACTTTCACCGCTTACATTTAAGATAACTGTGCTCTGACTTTCTTTCATCTTCTTCATCGTCTTTTTCAAATATCTCTCTGCGGAGGAGTGCGATGTAGAATCGACCATCAGAAAGACAATGTTTAATCGATCCGCTTTTGGAGGTAGCGGTGTTCCCCCGCGGATGTCTTTTCGAACCGGGTAAGCGTGGAATTCATCATGAGTTTGTTTGCTAACTGTGGTGATTGAAACTTGAATGAAATCTTCTTTCAACCTGATTTCTATAAAAGAAATATGAGCAACTTTTAAGCAACTGAAAGTATTTGGTTGAAGACTTTTATTGAGAAGAATTTGAAATAGTTTTGTTGTATCTTCTTCATAAATTTCTCTTCTAAATGGACATCGTTCCAAATAACATGATATTGGATTATTTCTCGGAAAAATTGGAGAGAGCGTCTTTCTGGGAGACAAAACTATAGTAATGTGAATGCCGAACGAACGAACGAACGAACGAACGAACGAACGAACGAACGAACGAACGAACGAACGAACGAACGAACGAACGAACGAACGAACGAACGAACGAACGAACGAACGAACGAACGAACGAACGAACGAACGAACGAACGAACGAACGAACGAACGAACGAACGAACGAACGAACGAACGAACGAACGAACGAACGAACGAACGAACGAACGAACGAACGAACGAACGAACGAACGAACGAACAAAGCTTACTTTGATTCTTGTTGGCATCATTTTTATCGTAAAAGACGGTCCATTCAGAGCATGTCTGTTTGTTATCGTTAATTCGTCGCAAATAACAAAATTTCGCTTGCATCACTGTATTCTTGTCTCTAACCTGAAAAGTGTGAAATCAATACGATAAATGATTTTATTAAGAAGCAAGTTATCCGTGGGGTCACTAGTGGCCGCCTATAGCAATGCATTTGAACAAAGAGTAAGGCCTAAAAGGCTGCATTTGTCTCTCTGGAAGTATAATGAAACTATAGTCTGTCCTAAAATAATCTGCAGCGGAAAAAAAGGTGTAAACTTTGATAGAATTCCAATTGAATAGTGGTTCTGTGCTTATTGAAAAGATAAACAAGAGTGGCATAATATGTATATGCTATAGGCGGCCACTAGTGACCCCACGGATAACTTGCTTCTTAATAAAATCATTTATCGTATTGATTTCACATTAAGGACTATTTCCAAAATTCGTATTATTACTTTCAAATCCTAACTTCACCACGAAAAAGAAAACAGTTCTTTCAACAAATCAAAATACAGACGAGATCACAGTCTGTGGCATTTGTTCTCCACTATTACCTGAAGAACACCATCATCCGTCACTTCCGTCAGCTTCGGATAATCACACGCGCGGGCGTTCATGGTTTTAATGAAAGGTTTAACATCAGGATGATCAGGATCCAGGACAGGTATTTTGCATTTTTGCGGTAACTCGTGAAATTCGGGAATAACTTTTTCTGTAACTTTTCTACTTGTCTGTTTCTCTTTTGTTGTTGGTTCTCTGTTTATTACACTTTTTATGATAATCGGGTCTGTAAAATTACTTTGGGTGTTGATCGGATTTGTTGTCTTATTTTCGATAAGCAAGAACCAAACCAAACTGAAGGATACTAAGGAAATGACCATCAGCAGACGATAGCGCCTCATTTTGAAGAAATTGACCAACATTACTTTCTATCTTGATAGCTAAAAAAAGTTTTGAATATAAAATTGAAATCAAATCTATAGTTTAATATATAGCCTAAAGATTGTGCCAGCATGACAACTTCGTCCCCGTGTATTCCAGACGAGTTCCCCCTCATTGAGAGGGCCTTTTCATCAAAACACAACTTCAAAGGGAACATGACTTACCGTGAAAAGCACGCATGCCGAAATCATAAATCGACCTGTGCTGACCAATCCAGATTTTCTATTCAGCGCGCAATCAACGCAGAGAAAAGTAACCATGACGATCATCCAAGATCTTGGATTAAGTTCAAAGTTGATGTTTTTGTTCCCGTCGTTGAAAACACCAGGTTATTCTTATTCCAACCCCCCCCCCCGCTTATTAAGTTTTGAGAATTTTTCCAACCTCCTCGCTCCAAACCCCCCCCCCCTTGTACCCGAGAGTATATATAATTATAACCAATAGATGCAATGCAATCATCATTTTCGTGTACACGAAAAATGTTGTTAACTTGTTCTTAATATTTTGGCCATCGGAGCGTTACTATGTTCTTATATATTTTGTTCTTATAAAAAAATGTATATTCAAAATTTTAACGTATTCAAGTTTCTTTTGTGAAAATTCTAACTTTCAGAAGCAGCCACCGACCTAAAATTTGCAAATATCTGTTCTGATTTGCCAGCTAGAAGGATCTCCACGAAATTAAGAACAGTTCCTCATTTTCCAGGGGAGAAATTTTTACTTCAGAACAGTTATATTTTTCCAGCTAGGAGGTAAAAAAACTTTCAGAACAGATACGAAATTACCAGGCGATTGATTTTACGCGAGTTAACTGTTCTTATCTACCAGGGCTGACAAAATCTTATAAGAACAGATCGCTAAATTCCAGCTTGACATTGAAGGACTTTTAAGAACAGAAACTTAATTTCCAGCTAACAGTTCAACAGATCCACAATTTCCAGATGTTTTGTAGAACAGATGGAGAATTTTCAGCTGCCACTCTAGGCAACCACATTCAGGACTTTTTTGAAATTCCCTCAGAACAGATAGGAAATTCTTAGACACCTTATTTATAAATATAAGATATCAAACTATTTTTTTCATAAGAACAGATCATATTTTTCCAGCTGGTCCCAATCTTCAGTAGAACAGATCATATTTTTCCATCTGGTCCAAATCTTCAGTAGAACAGACCATATTTTTCCAGCTGGTCCCAATCTTCAGTAGAACAGACCACTTTTTTCCAGCAGACTTTTTTCTTTAGTTCGCTAAGAACAGACCGCCATATCCAGCTGGAACGTGCCTTCAGAACAGATATTTTGAAGTCCCCCTTCGGTGGATGCTTTCGAACTTTAACTTTAAAATATCACACTTCCAAGCAACGTTTGCTCTTTCGTAATTTTTTTCAACTGAATTCCCTCTTTAATTGAGCCAAGTTCAATGGTCCTTAAATTGCTAGGGATACCAACGATGACGTCATTTTGTACCTTTTTCTTGTAAAGGCTGTAATCTCCAAGCAGATTCTGATGCATGACACGTATATACATAAATGATACAAAGCATTAAAATCCATTTGCTTTCGCTTTCTTTTTCAATCAAAAAGCAATGCGGTTTGGCGAATGTTTTTGCTGAACAACAAGGGCACATCTTCACATTCGCCATACCTTCTTAGAGTAGAGTGTGGTATGGGCAGAATGATTGATCTATTGAGATTAGGAAGGCTGTGCACACAAAAATTTGTTTGAAAACACTTTTATTTTTGTAACCCTTTCATAGACTTTCAATGGTTTTAAGAGGGTTCTACTTATCGCGCGTACAAGCCAACGACTAACATCCTATAGCTTGATTAGTTTTCGGGGCGCTGAAAGAAAAGGAACATAAAAATCTGGCCCTCTTTGCATTTTTACATCTCATAAGAGAAAAAAATACCAAACTTTTTCTTGTCGCTTCACTCGTATAATTATGAAAAGGATATTTTACTATTGATAAGGGATGCCAACTTTCGAAACTTTCCTCCCCAGTTTGCCCTATCTTTGGTCGACCCAACACGCTACTGCGAAACTTCCTTCATCAAATTTAATTTGCAATAACAAAATGTAGTGTGCAACTATTAACATACACCTAATAGTGAGGAGATTGGGTTCGAGTTTGCCAGGATGACGTCAAAGTATCTGAGGTCGTTGCATTGACATTCTCATAGACATTTTAACAGCATTTCTTAGTAAATTCATTACCAGACTTCTTAAAAGTCGATCATGCCTTTAAGGGTTGAAAGCATATCTTATAAAACACTATATAGAGCTTTTCTTGCCCCATTCGAAGCAAAATAATTCGCCATCTTGGATGGAGTGACGTCACAATTTAGCTTGTGCGAGCTATGAACTTTTTTAAAGTCATGACAGTGTCAAAATACTTCAATAGTGAAGACCAGGGTTTCTACTGTGGTGCTTTAAGCAAAGATGGCGGATTATTTGCTTCTCCTGTCTTTGCTTAGGAAAAACAGAGTAGCTCAATCTAGTGTTTTATATAAGATATCTGTGGTTGATAGATGTAGAGCGCAAAAATATTCGAATACACCGTTTTCATGTCTCGGGAAACCCGGGTGGCTCGTCTTGCGGAAGGTCTTATTGTATTCTTCAATTTAGGAGAAAAGAGATAAAGCGATACTCACAGAACAAAACAGTCCGATTCACCATATAAAATTTATATGTAATCCAATAATCCCAATAAGGACGAAATGCTCTGGAACCCAAATCTCCTGAGTGAATAGAATATAGTTGGACAGAAATTCTTATTTCTTCACATATATATAAAATTTTCTCAGAGGTTGTTGCTTAGTAAGCCAACTAATTGCCTAGCAATACGATGTTTCTAATATATTTGATGATGGCGACAATTGTAGCACCTTACTGTATACGTGTTTTTATAAGAACATCCAAATTTTTGAAGCCTTCGAATATTCTTGGTTCTTATAAAAACCGTGTATGTATCTAAAATCAAAGTCATAATATTTGAGAAAAAAGGAAAATTCCCACGAAGTCTTACAGCCACAAACAATTTGGAAGCGCTTTAAATTAGGTTGGACGAGTAGGATCTGAGGAACTAAAAGTCCAAGTATGGTCTAATAAGGCTCAGAATATAACCTGGAAGTCTATAAAAACCCCTCCCGAAATTGAAATATTCGAATAAATTTATCAATTTGTCCAAAAGCGACTTTTTCGCCCGAACTTTAAATTGGTAAAACGAGGAATTAACCAAAATTCCCAATATATTTTGACCGAGATTTTATGTGTCATCTAACTTTGTCATTTTTTGAGAATGGTTGATGCGTATAATGTGTTTACATATAGAGACAGGTGGATATGCTAAAATCACCCGAAGACGTCGCCTGAAATGTGTTTTGACGATTCAAAATAGCTTAAATACTATAGTGAATTTTCCACATTTCCATATGTACAAAATCTAAACTCCTGCCTACTCTAAGCAAAATAACTATGCTATAATCACGTGACGTCAAAAATAATATAGTAGATATTTTACGTGGATAGCCCAGTAATCTAGGACTTTTAGACAGTCTTTCGATTGTTTTCATGGGGTCCAAGGCCAGCCGGCTCGGCTACCTATGAACTGAACGGAACATTGGAAGGAGGTGGGATTCGAACCGCGAGTCCCTGGTTTGAGACGCTGACGCCTTTGACCACTTGACCATCGCTCCTTAATAATCGTCCCACTTAACCTGATGATACTCCCTTTTTGATACCTGAAGCTATGTGAGCTCAATCAAAGTAACGAGCAATGAGATATAGTGGGAGGTAGATGTGAATCTCAACTTTATATTTAAAGCGGTCATAGTGGATTCTGGTTTTATTGGGGCGTTTATTCTTTATTTGAGGGGCGTTTATTTTAAATTTTTCCTTAAAGAAAGGGCGTTTAAAAGAAGGATAGCGTTTATTTGAAGTAATATTGTACTTTTTTATAAGAACATCTAAAACTTTTGTAGCCTTTAGATGATCTTAACTTTTTGAGTTTTAAGCCTAAACTAGCCGGTACCGTCGCACGCCGGTTAAGCTGTAGCTGAACGCAATAAAAGTCCTTTGGATGTAGACGAATTTTTTGTTTAAGTCAAAAGTTACCAGGAAGAGAATCGTTTACTGTACCAGTGTCGTCTGAAACAACTCTGAATATGCCGTCCAGTTGAAATGACAATTCTTCAGGAAAAAGTGGGAAAGTCACAAAGAATAGTGCAACTCTTTGTTTTTATCAGATTGAAAAAATAAGACAATTCTAAGTTGCTTTTTTAAACCCTTGTCATAACTGGCTGCGTTTAGACCAGCCTGGCATTTTGTAAATTGTTCGGTTTGTCAAATGCCTAATGATGCCAGCGTGTTGGCATTTCGTTGGCATTTGCAATGCCATTTTGAGCAAAGGAATCCCCTTTTCTGGCATTTCAAATCAAACAAAGAAACCAAAACGAAAAAAGAGAAAAAATGACATTTTTGATTTTTTAAAGTATTTGCACGTTTTTTATTCAGTTCTTTCTATAGATTGTAAAATTTGCAACATTTGCCTAGCCCTACGGCAAAAAGTTTCAGTCTTAATGACTGCAGTTTTTGAAAGATTCCATGCTTTTCATTGTTTGATCTGTCAAAGTTGAACTTGAGGGAATCACCTTTTCAGTAATGACTCTAAAAATTCCTTAAATGCCATGACAGAAAATACAATGGAAAAGCTATTAAAATCGAATCCCTCATGAGCAAATGCCAAACTACAAATGCCAGTTGGTCTAAACGCAGCCACTTTTCAAATTTAAACATGTAAAATGACGTACACACTTTTTGACAGTAACGACGACTTGAATGTTTTTATATGAAGAAAGAGGTTGACTACCTTAAGGGAAGAAATTTTCGCGGAATTTAATTTCGCGAATTTGGGTGTAATTCGCGAAATTAAATTCCGCGAAACACACCAAAATTGTTAAATCGCGAAATTAAATTCCGCGAAATTCGATTTTTTCTCTTCTTCTTTTATTTTGTTGTTTTTGACCAGGTATTACCAAAAAATATGGACACAATTGATTTTTAAGCATTATAACGTGTAGTTCTTATCAAATATAAACAAATATAAATAACTCTGTGATGGTTAAAAGTTAATTTAAGTTTATAACTTCTTCTTAATCGCGAAATTAAATTCCGTGAAACTTTTGAAATCGGCTCATTCGCGAAATTAAATTCCGCGAAATTTGCCATTTTGAAACTCTGACTCTCGAAATTAAATTCCGCGAAAATTTCTTCTCGCGAAAATTTCTTCCCTTAAGGTAATTTTCTCTTTTTGCTTTTTATCGCCTTTTGAATGCTGTCGTTGTTTGGTTTGACAAACTTTTTGACTGTTATGTTTTGATTTACATTTGAATTATTCTTTTCTATAAAAGGAATTTGTTTCGAAAAGAATTCGAATGTCATTAATAAATACGATCGTTAATTACATTCGAAAAGAATTTAAACAAAAGAAAAGAGAAAAACAAAAAACGGGCATGCTTAGGCAGAAATTAAAATTGCTAAATGTAGACGGGCCTTAAATTTCAAAACAAAGGCTGAATAAAGTCTAAACCAGGCTCTATCCGATCTGTCAATCAAAACAAACTTACCGAGAACAAAACATTGCTTGCGAAATCGAAAGTGACACACAGACAGAAAACAGAAAACAGAAAACAAAATGACATACGCGTTATACTAACGGCAGGTCCAAAATGCATAAAACATAATGCATATTGCATAATGCATAATGCATAATATTTGAAAAATGTCAATTTTAGAAGCTATAATAAGGAGAGTTTGAAAGATAATACTTTCAACAAAACAAATATACCATTTTCTACCAGAAAATAAAGGGTAGAAAGCTGTAAATTGGAATTTTGGATGATGAAGAAAATCCTTGATCCACTGAAAATGCTTGTCGCCATTTTGATTTTCATAGTTATATTTTACAGAACGTAGTACAGTGTAGAAAAAAACACGAAAATATCTTCCCCGTATATTACTTTTCTGACTCGAAAACGTAAATTTTAAAGCAAGTTCTTTTTGGGTTTTCTCAGAGATCTTTTCGAACAATTGCTAATAAATTTCAACGGGTTTTACCATGTGAATGCTTTTTGTTAGATAAGCCAATATAAATTAAAGAGCTTCATGCAAAAGCTAGATCAAAGAAAATAGAATTCGAATCTTTTTACATTTGAATGTTTCTGTGTTTACCTTTTTTGAGAAAGAGGAAGGGGGAAACCTTCCTGACCTGATCTGTTGCATCTTCTTCTTATTATTTATGCTGACGGAAAACCCTTTGTTGTTATGATTCGAATGTTTTCTCTTTCGTTCGGATTCGAAAAGTAAATATCATGTCTGAGGAAATCCCTCTGATTGGAATGTTTACTTAAAGAAACTCTTCTAAAGAGGTTTTCGCGGTTTTAGCCTCTACATAGGAGAGTTTCAGAAAATATAACATCGTTCTGTAAATTACACAATATTATTATGCATTATGCATTATGTTTTATGCATTTTGTACTGCCGGTTATACTAATAATATATAGAAGTGTTCTTAACCCTTTAAGTGCCGATGTCGTATATATACGACATGGGCTATATAGGAGGGCGAAGCCCTCCTGTAATGCCCAGTTTGAGTTAGAAATCGTTATTTTTGGTCGAACTCGTAGGAATTAGATTGTCCTTTATGGTCAAGCAAAAAAAAATTCAAAAGTGAGTCTTTCCAGCGAAATTTTAAGCAAAAAAGTCAAAAAAATGTAAAAAATTGACAAAAATTCACTTTTTTGAGATTCTGACCGTTTTTTGACTATTTTTGGTCAACGAGTGATCCAAGAACCTCCAAATTTGGCCCTGTTTTACTTTATTCTGTCTTCTAGTGAATTGATTTGAAATTTTACCACTGGGCACCTTTTCATCAGTTCAGTCAGGTCCGCGCAGCGGGCCTGACTGCTTTAATTCCCTAACCTACCCCCCCCCCTTGGCCGCCGCCCACCACGCCCTTCCTAAATCGGGCGGCGCCGAAGGCGCCCAAAAGAAAGAAGAGACTCTAAGCTATCCAACGAGCTATATACGAGCTTCTAATTCCTTCTAGATCAGGAGATATAAGCCCTTAAAGTTTGAACTAGCGATTTTTTAAAAAAAACTTAGAAAAAAGGACCCTGGCACTCAAAGGGTTAAAGAAAAATTGCAAAAATTATTTTTTTTTTTAGATTTCTCAATTTTTGGCCTAAACTCACTCAAAAATGCTGAAAAACACCAAAAAATCACATTTTCAAAATTTTTTTTTCACTTTGTTTAAAGAAAAATTGCAAAAATTATTTTTTTTTTTAGATTTCTCAATTTTTGGCCTAAACTCACTCAAAAATGCTGAAAAACACCAAAAAATCACATTTTCAAAATTTTTTTTTCACTTTGTTTAACATGTTCTTATTTTCGCCATTTCGAAAATTTCAGAGTATTTTTGTCCATTTTCCTAAGAAATTGGGTGTTTTAGAGTCCATGAAGCCTTAAAATCTTCTCATGGAAGCCTTATGTTATATAGATTGCTGTTATAAAAAAAATACGATACGGTATGTGAAAAGGCGAACTGTTTTGACTCGTTGTTTTGACCCAGCTGGCACACAACGTTGTTTCAACGTTTATCTAACGTTATATGGACGTTGTGAACATTAGATGAACGTCGAAAAAACCGACCCTTAATGCACCTCTTCTATGGTGTCTATTTTCCAACTCCAAAAGCAATAAGATTGTAGTGTTTGTTTTCGTTCACCCACGTTAAATCTTCTGAAAAGTGATGTCCAAATATTGTCCAACCTCTCCAGCAGAACCTCTTGAGAGTGATCTCTACCAGTATCTCTTATGTAAGGAGGAGTGTGAAAAAGTTTTATACTCCTTTTTCGACCGTAGTCGCGCGGTCAGGCGCGTGTCATTTGATTACTTGATCATCTCTTAGTCTGAATCGCAGATCTCTAGAAAACCCCAGGTAGTATAGTATTATGTCTATAAGGAGCACGAATCAGTTAGTGGATGCAAGAAGCCTAATCATCTCCCTAAACTAGATCTAATTTTTTTTTTGACAGCTTTTTCTTTTTTTTATCAATTGGGGAAAAACGACTGGTTTGAGTTTAGCGTGGTAAACAGACAAAAAAGTGCCCGCGCGGCAATTCGCGGCTACGGTTGAAAACATTTATTCGCTTGAAACACTTTTAAAAAACTTTTCACTCGATGAAATATATAATCAAATAAAAGTTATCATTTTCGTTGTTTAACCATAGAGGTAATAATTTCTTTATAGTTTTAAAAGAAGTTTTTATTTTATCGGGAAACTTTCGAGAGGTAAACTTCTTCAAATTTTGCGAATTCTTTGTTATTTGTGGAAGGTTCTTTGCTATAAATATCTTTAGATCTAAAATAGCAGCTGCCTCAAAATTTCGATAGAATATAGTTGAAAGATTGGCATTAGTAAATATGTAAAAATTTACAAAAATTGCCGAGGATTCCCTGAGCAGCGAACATTTTAAATTTGATGTTCTGTGCTTATTCTTGCAAGATTTTCTTATGTTTTATAAACAAAACTGTCATCAAACAATGAACAAATTAAAAATGTAGCGTGATTTTATTCAAATTCTCTTCGACTCAAGTATTCCCATGAGCGAAAGCAAAATTAATGGCTTTTTCCCAAAGCAACAAAGCAACAGTTTGCTATCAACGATACAATACAATAGAATAGTAGGAGTGGTATCTCCATCTATATTTTTATTACCTCCATGGTTTAACCAAGCAAAGTATGAAAAAATATCACCTATAGTGGACAATTTTCTTATCCGACACCCAGATGGTGAAATTTTCATCCGACACGCTAAAGCTCTGAGGGTCGGGAAAATTTTCAACATCTGGAAGGTTTAGATCACGGAATTTAGCTTAACCGCGTTTGAAAATTTATAAGGAGCTTGGAAACGATCAATCGCAAGCTAACACCAGATGCAAAATCTGCGGCAAATCGCTTCGGATGCTTTTCTGAAAATATAACAAATCTGGTGCAAGTGGTGCGGAATCATGTGCTAGCTTGAAGTTATGTAAAAAAATAGTTTAGCCTAATTCACATAAAATTGCAACTTAAAACATGAATTTATTGCGATGCTTTTTCCTACTTGCCTGGACATAGTGAATAAAGATTACACTTACCTTCATAGTTTTCAGGATCTTAAAAGTGGATTTTCAATGTGTAAAATTGCAAAATAGTCTGGATGGCACACAAAGTGAAGTTTCATCAACAAATCGTAATTATGTCTATGATACAAAATACTTCTACAGAACCTTAACCAAGATATACTAGTTGTTATAGCCATATTTATATCTTTTTGAAGACAAATTTGTCTGTCTTGTACATGTTTGTACCGCCGCTAAAGACTTTGACTGTTGTCGGTCGTTTGGCGGTCAATAGTCAATTTGAGGACAGTACACGATTATACCAACATGAAAGTAACTGAAAAAGGTATAAGAGACTTACCTGTTATAGTTCCTTTATGTTCTTTGATTTTGCCTTTGAGAAAATTCAGTAACAAAAACAAACAAAAACAATCATCTTTTCTGTGTGTAAAAACACTCTTCTGAGTTGGTGCATTTACAGAAAATACATTAAATACTAAAAGTAATGACAAGAAAGTATAAAGAAATTCAAATTGCAAAAGAAATCCAGCAAAATAAACCAAAAACAACCAAAATCTATACATGAAAGTACTTTCCACAACTTCCCTTCCTTAAATTCGAAATTTAGCCCTCATTTTAGGGGATTGTCGGGTTGAGCGACAATTTTGTCAACCTATACAGGTAAGAACAGTTGAACCCGATTGGGGATGCGGCACATCAAAGGCCGACTTATCATTCCTCTCCGATTGGAAATTGGCCCGCTCCTTTAGAGCTTTCGCGTGGGCGGCCGCCAATCCGCCATCGGAATATCAGATGAACAATTTTCAAGTCTCGAGGCATTTTCTCGTAATTTTATTTTTTAATTCGTAATTCTATTTTCAACTCATTAATAAAAATGATAATAATAGTGATTTCGGCATATGTTTTTTCACGGTAGGGATGAAAGTTTTCTCAGTTTGCTTAAATCCGGTTTGCTCTTTTTCGGAATTGCAATTTTTCGCTCTTTTTTAATTAGCGATAACCATGGCAGTACCTTTACGGCCAAAGTGAAATCTGCTTTTCTATTTCTGAAATCAGCTTTTCTATTTCTGAAATCAGCTTTTCTTCTTCTCAAAGTCGAGTTACAATTAATCCGAGTTAAAAAGGTGATTTATGGTTAGCCCGAGTTATTAAAACGAGTTGAGCCTAATCCGAGTTAATGAAAGCTACTAAGAGTTAATCCGATTAGAGTTAATCTAAGTTCTATTCTAATTCCGAGCTGATCAAATTCGAATCGGAGCTCTAAAGTGAGTCAGAATTAGCTCGAGTTGATCGAGTTCGAGTTAATCCGAGTTGTTCATAACCGAGTTGTTTTGCATACCTAATATCCTCTATATCAATTATTCTCTCTACTCGAATCATTCTCTACATCAATCACTCTCTCTAATTCGAACGATTCTTTTTTTATTCATCACCCTCTCTATTCGAATGATTCTCTATATCGATCACTCTCTCTAATTCGAATAGTTTTCCATATATCCACTATTATTCTTCTGATTAATCCATTATTTTGGAATTATGTTTAAGCCCGGGGGCACTGACCTTGACGACCGGCAGGGAGGTGCTGCTTAAGATTGAAAATTGGACCCTGTCCGATACTGGTTTTTGACGAAAAATGGACCCCGTCAAAGTCAAAGTGCTAAAAAATGTCCCAACTTTTTTTTAAAAAGTGCTAATAAAATAACAAAAGGCTGACCCTGTCAGAGAGCCATATCTGGAAATTTCATGATTTTCGGACCCATGTCACAGAATTCCAGAGGTTGAAAAAGGGACCCTGTCCAGCGGTACCTAAGTGCTCCCCCTGAAGTATTAAGACGAGTGTTAGCTGGGGGGCACCCATAGCGTCAGTTAAGGCTAGTTTTAAATTTGAAAAATCGCCTCGCTGTGCCGGTTTGGTACAGGCTAATTTACCCCCGGAAAAATCAAACTATGACAATCTTTTGCTTTACTATCTAATTAAGAGGCCCCTTACTTAGCCTCAACTTTAAAAAACTTTGGAATTGCTTTTTGGCTCGTTCAATGACGATTTTCGTCTAGAATATCCAAAACTGCCCTAATTGCCGGCTTCCTAAAGGCCACCAGAAATTAGAAGTCAAATGTTTTAAAGATCTGCTGACTGTGTTTTTCTTTTTTCAAATAAATACTAACTGAAGATAAATATTAAAAAATAAATTCTATATAAGTATTGTTTTATCAACTTAAAAATTATAAAAATATATCACAATGTATAGCAATGTGACCTCCCGGTTATTACCATAATGGCTTTATGGCAACTCCTGAACTTGGGCACAGGATGTACGGTTACACATTTTGTGGATTGCATTGTGGAGTCACAAGAGTGCTCAAACTGCGAGCAGCGAGCAATGCATAATGCAAATAGTGAGCGTCTTAAATGAAGACTCTCCACCCAATCCAAGAGTGCTCAAACTACAAAAGCAGTGAGCCAATATACAATGTATAGCAATGTGCCCTCCCGGTTATTACCATAATGGCTTTATGGCAACTCCTGAACTTGGGCACAGGATGTACGGTTACACATTTTGTGGATTGCATTGTGGAGTCACAAAATATATCACCTAAGTTTCAGTTTACGGGGACTTGAATTTCAAGCCTGGCTTACCCTCCTTGAGAGAAAATTGACGAAACAACTGGCTTTATAGACTAGAGTTAATGATAAACAAAAGATTTAAACAAAAGTAGCACTAAACGAGTGTTACTTACGTAAACAAGTTTTTACGCGTTTTCAGCGTTCTCAGGTCTAAAAGACCTGCTTTTCTTAAAAACTTCCAAGCATACCCTTTTCCGTTTGTAATGAATAACAATAGCTAACATAAGATCGAAATGGATATTAGAGAATGAAAGACCGAACCATTCAATTTGTCCGTGCGTTTTACAGTGCGTTATATTGTATTGCGTTTAATGGCCCTTTAATAACGAGTAAAAAGGCTAAAGTTATAAATGTAACAAAAAAGCGTGTCTAACAGCGTGAGACATTCGAAAAATTCAACCGGCTGACAATTTTTGCCATTCAGTCGTCTCGAAATTCAAAGGAGCAACAAAAGCTAACATAAGATTAAACATCCAAATAATACTGAAAGTCAAGCGTGCAAGCATGAGTTTAATTCATAGTAGGCCATAAAGATCTGACTTATTCAAATTTAAAAAGTTAAGAACATCTGAAGGCTTCGAAAGTTTTGGATGCTTTTATAAAAAATACATGTAGTCTCAAATGTAAAAACAGAAAACTTTCTTATGTGTATGCACAAAAAATAAAAGAATAAATACAATGTATTAAACAGCTATGCAAAGTACAAAGTAAAAGATGTGGAAAGGAACAGCTATACAGGAATTTAAAAAATCAACTAACTCAGCTGGAGGAGGTTTTAGATGCATTTGAAAATTCGCGATGGCACTTAATTTTTCGGCCATTTTCATCATGGACATTCTTATAAAGTGTATTCTTATAAAAAAGCGTGTAGATTAATTAATTTGCAGACTGGGGCAGTCAAACATAATCGTATCACTTTTTATCATTAAACCACCCAAAAGTTTTCTGAGAACAACTCTCGTAGGGGAATTACTTTTCGTCGACTCTTTCAGCATTCTGTCTCAGCAAAGCTTTAGCAACGAAAATGACGAGATGAATCTAAAAATAGTAATAAATCTGAACAAATTTATTCGTTTGTACGGCTTGTAATTCCATCCTCCTTAGCGTTAATTGTTTTTGCACGTTAATTAATTACAATATCAAAAGGAAAGATAAATATAATAACTTTCATGGTTTTCCAATCATTTCGGGATTGGAACTTGCACAAATTTCTAGTTGAAAAAATTATGACGTGTGCAATGTGGAGCGCTATTGACTATTTATTTTCTGAGCAAGCTTCAACCATGAACCTATAAACGACTGGAAATTCATCTCGTAGATTTGATAAAGCCCGAAGGGCTAGATAGAATGCTTTTGCTTTAAAGTGTGCCGAGGTTAGGTAGGAAATCCTACCTAAGTCACGTGACATTACAATAGAATTTCAGCGCTCGACCAATCAGAAGCTTGGCGTGTTTTTTTCGATATTCACTTTTTTTGCCTGTGATGGCTTAAAGCCCGACATCTATCCCTTCGGGCTTTACAAATCTATGATCCATCTCATTTGTATTTTTGTAGAAATCACTGCTAGCATTGTTGCCCCGCCTCGTTCAAAACATAAAATGAAATAATAAATTTTGATGATATACCTCTTGGGAATACCTTGTTAAAAATTTCGACAAAAGTCTCTGTTGTTCTACTCTTCTCAATTCTTTATCTACCAAAGATAACAGAGGCAAAATCATCATCTCAAACTCCGACTAATATTTCTAAATTTTGACTCAAAAGTATGGAATAATTTTAGAGAGTACTAATATGGGATTAAAATTATGATATTCTTATAGCACCGGCATACTATTTTTTTCCAGTCATAAAAGAATTATTGGAGCGACAAAAGTGATTTAAAAGTGCACACGCAGTTGAAATTCTGCATTTCAGTGTTGAAAAATGGGGACATGCTGGAGTTTTTACAAGCTCTTATTTGATATGGTTGGTCGTTAACCAGTAATAAAACAATTTTGTTACTTTTTCTAAAGAACGCGTCATCTCTATCACTTCAAATGACCAATTAGTGAGGTATCTTATAAAAACTCCAGCTCATCCCGAAAAATGTTGGCGAAATACATTGCAAACAAAATTTAAGAATAATTCTTTTGTGAATTACGAGTAATGTTCAAGCTCTGTCAATCCTTTTATTTAGCTAAGTAATTCTAAGAAATAGAATTGTGACGAAATATTGCCAGATTCTTTATAACAAATTGGATAAACAGTCGGCAACGAAGCTCGCTTCAAAGACATAATAGAAGATAGACGTCCAGTCGTTTATATGTTTATGCTTCAACAGAAAGTTTGTTTAAACAAGAAGATTTTAACGACTAGAACGTTACAAGATTATACTTGAAAATTATATTTTTCGCAAAGAAAAGTTTCAACTGTTATAAAACTCACTAGTAGTTTTAAAATGTTTTCGAATTTGACATGGTTTGTTGCAGTTTTAATTTGTTGGAGTTTTGTGGATTGGAAGGTCGATGCTCAGTTAGCTCCTGGAAAGTAAGTTTTACTTGACTGAAAATTTCAAATTTCGAAGGCCAAAACGCATGCAAAATAGTCAATTTCATAATTTTTTTCTCAACTTTTTATTTTAGTTACTTTCAAGATGAGACAGAGCGACCCAGTAATTTTAGATTGGCTTCATGCATAAAAAAATCAAAGAGTTTGATAAATCGTTCAGAGAGAAAGCTACTTCTTCGAACTTTTAAGTTTGATTAAAACTTTTAAGTTTGATTAATTGAAAATTATAGTAAGTATAAGTAGAACGTCTCAAGAATAGGTCGTGCTAATCGCGACGTATTTAAGCAAATTCGTAAACTCGCAGTTCCAGTTCCTAAAGCCTGAAGGGTGGAGGTGCGGATTCTGCCATTATCAAACTAACCCCGGGGGGGGGGGTACTTAGGCAAATGGAGGGTACGGTATGTGCCGCCCTTAAGGGTACCTTTTTTGGACTTCCAAAGTCCCGCTAAGGGTCGGAAAAATCAGAAAATAAAATTTCAGTCCCACTAAGGGTCAGAAAAATAGGAATTTTTACCGAAATTTGGTCAAATTTGTCCCCCTAAGGGTCGTAAAATTTCCAAAATTTTCCTTTGTTTTCTTCTTTTTAGTCCCGGTAAGGGTCCAAAGTTCGAAAGTCGGGCGGCACCCCCCCCCGTCAGCTCGCAACCCTAGTACCCCCCGGAAACTAACTCGCTTTATTACCGAGGAATCGATGCATGTAATAGTTTAGGCGTCAAGGTCGTGACTGCCCCATCTGTCAGTAAGTTCAAGGAAGGACTTGCAATGGAATGGGAAAATAGTTCTGAATATTTAAATATTTACTGTATAAATTTTAATTATAAAAGATCATAAAAGGTCATAGGCTTCAATAGACCTGAGAAATATACTTCTATAAATAAATAAATAAATAAATTATTTCGGATAGAGTTGCGGAATTCGACGAAGACTTCGACGGAATTTCGGGAATTCGGTCCCGGGGGGGTACTACCCTTTCCGACCGACGGGGTGCTCCGCTGAGGTTCGAAAAATGTGGGACTCGTTTTTTCAAAAATTTTGCCGAAATTTGCGAAAAAGTGACCTTGAGTGGGACTGAAGTTCCAAAATGTTCTCAAATTTTCTACTTTCCCCCCAAATTTTCCTAAAAAAACACCCTACGAGGGACTAACTTTTCTACTTTGGTTTTTTTGCTACCCTACCTGGGACCCGTGGAGGTTAAAAGAGGTACCCTGACCAGCGGCGCATCCCCGTAATGTGCAGTCTCAGTGCGTAAAAACGGAATCTAGCAAAAAGATTGCGGAATTGCGGAATCAGGTACCCCCTGAAGGTCAAAAAACTTAACTGAAAGTGGTGCTGAACCGTCTCTACTGCGTTGAAGGTTTTCAGTGCGTTTTAGAAAAGGGAAAAATATTTCTATACCATTGTTTTCTCAAATTATCATCAACATGAAAAATCTGATTGGTTAACAAAGGGATAATCAGATGGTTTAGGATTTTTTACCTGAAGAAACCCTCTGTGGATTTGAGTAAAATCGCCAAGTGTCTAACTATATTCTAAAGTCGAGCTATCACAATCTAAAATTTCTCACATAATGGTTCTTACGTTGAAATTCTATTGTTTTCTTACTAAATGCCAAAAACATATAATTTCAATATCTCAACTTTGGGAAATATTTAGACAAAAATATTTTGAGGTTTTGCAATCAGGACAATAGAAGTATTCCACATGCCAAATATTCCAAAACATCTGATTATCCCTTTAAAAGTGCGTAAATAAATGATGTGTCTCATATTATACCAATACAAGACCGCGTTCAAAAAAAGAGGTCTGGTAAGCAAGAGATCGTATTTTGAACTTTCTTGTTGTATCCTTTGCCGAAATTCATTCCCAGTAATGTTTTCGTTTTTCTCTTAAATCACAAAAAAGTTATAAAATAAGAGTGTTTTAATCTTTTAATGAGCATTCGAGTCATTTTCGAATGTTTTGATGTCGATTTCACCAAAATACAGGAAGTGAAAAGATTCAAACATAGAGAAAGACAAATAGAATGAGAAAGTTTGTTCATAGTTTTCAAGTTGATGATAAACCAGTTATCACACTTTCGACGAAAATTCTGGAACTCGACAAATATATCCCATATTGTACTCTGTACCGTGTGATAACTACGATGGCCCAGATGGCTCAAAACACGCACTTCTAGTTTTCACGCACTTCCAGTTCTTATAAAATTTGTGAACTAGAACTGTCTAGGGTCAATGGCCCAGAATGCTCTAGACAGGAACCCGTCTGCGTATTTTTTTTAAATCTGATGAATACTTGACGGGTCAGAAAAATTACAGTGGGAAATTCGAATTTTGCGCTGTCCTCACTAACTAGAATAAAAACCAAATTTCGGAAGTTGCGCTTTCTTTAAGAAAGTGTGACCAGTGAAACAATAACAGGATTTGATTGGCTTGTTTTCAACCGTTATTAGGATATGGGAAATTCAAACTGTCAGCCCATACCATGCTATATATTTAGCCATCATTATATAGAATAAGAAATCATAGCATGGATCTCCAGGCTAAGAAGGCTCAAGTGACACTGTGCACTTCTGACTTTTTGTCACGGCGGGAAATTTCCAAGCGAGCGGCCCGCGCAATGAAATTTTTTTTGGTCTTTAAAATTAATGTCGAGTTATGCAAAATAAGTTAAAATTTCCGGTTTGTTCATATCAAGAGTTATTGGTTAAAGTTTCCGAGTTAAGTGCGTAAGTGTAAAAATATTGTTATTAAATAAATCAAAGACCAGATTTACAACTCGTCAAACCACAAACGATTTCGCTATTATCATCAACTCATTTATTACAACTCGGTATCTATTTTGCTGACCAGAACGGCTATCTTTCGAGGAGGACTTTTACGTCTCTAAAATATTTTCAGAAGTACGCAGTGTTGTCACAAAAAAACTCGGATGTGCGCAGTGTCTCGTGAGCCTACTGGGCCATGACCCTAGACAGTTCTAGTTCACAAATTCTATAAGAACTGGAAGTGCGTGGTGAGCCTTAGGGGCCATCGTAGATAACTATTACATATTATTTCTAAAAATGATAAAAGGGAAATTTTTGAAATGGTCAGCCCTGTCTTATCTCCATGACTTCTTTACCCGGGAGGGGGGTACTTAGGCAAATGTAGGTACGGTATGTGTTACCCTTAAGGGTACCTTTTTTGGATTTCCAAAGTCCCGCTAAGCGTCGGAAAAATAAGAAAATCAAATTTCAAGGGTCGGAGAAATAGGAAAAATTCAACTTTTTACCCCCAGAAAGATCAAATTTGGTCAAAAATTGGTCAAATTTGTCCCGCTGAGGGTCGTAAAATTCCCAAAATTTTCCTTCGTTTTCTCCTTTTAGTCCTGGTAAAGGTCCAAAGTTCAAAAGTCGGGTAGTACCCCCCCCCCCCGTCAGCTCGCAACCCTAGTACGCCCCCCCCGGCTCCTTTACATAGAAATACACCCTCAAAAATTCGTTCAATGTACTTACAAGGAAAACACAAACTTTTTATTCGGCGATTTCCCGTCAACGTCTTAAACACATTATTCTTTAAAAAGCTCATATAATAATTTTAACTTAGCATAGACTTTCTAATTTGACTTGAACTATAATTCAAAGAGGCTTGCCATAAAGCTTTAAGCATGAACTTTCAGCTATTGTGGTCTAGCATCATTACAATCAACTAATAATAGCTCGATGATTTAATTAATTTCTGTTTGATGACTAACTTTACGTGATATTAAAAAAACTACGCAGCTACTTTAATTTTGAAGACCTTTTAAAAGTTACCTGGAAGAGGGCACTCATAAAAACATGCCAAATACTAAAAAAGTCCCCTAGCCTAAGAATCGAAAGTCCAAAGTGATCTGAATTGAATAAGTGATCTTTAAGTTTAGATTGTGAAAAGATAAACTCTAGACATCCCTGTATCAGTGATCCGGTCAAATCCGCCTTAATGGATAATTTTAACCAACGGTGGAATAGTGAGTAAACCCGTTCAAAACTACTTGAAATTTTCTACCCCAATTAAAACAATGAATTTTATGATCTTACCCCAGACGATAATCGTATTTGGTTTGATAATTCAACCTCAGTCAAAATCGAAAAGGAACCTAAGAAGAATGCTTGAGTGCTAGTGAATTTTTTTCCTTTTCCTCATATAGATTTACTTTTTTCATAGCCGTCCTGATGAATTTCAAAACTTCACCGGGTCACTGAGACAGGGGTGTAACTAGGGAACCATTTAAGTCTCAATGATGCTGGACGAAAAAGGTAGTCTAGCAAGCTAGATGACTAATTCAGATATAGTAGAAATAAAGCAAAAAGTAATTAATGAAGGGAACAATTTTATACAAACTAAATCCCGTAACAATAATCGTATTATCATATAACGCCTATACTACTGTATTACACGCATTATAAACGACTCCAGTCTACGAAAAAGGTGGCTTGTAAGTTTTTAATGCGTTCTCTTCATCTAAGATTATTTTCAAATAAATTTCTATTAGTTGTTGACAGTCAGCACGATAAATATCGACCAAATATTTATCACAGCTTGCATTTCCAAGGAGGCCCATGGAGCCCTAACTGCTCACGGTGCGGTAAGAGGGATTCAGCGTGTCATCCTTGCTTTATAAGCTATCTTTCAAGATCTTTTAGAGAGTGTAACTTACCTTATGAAATCTGAGGTTATTAAAACAAAGTGAAAATTTTTGCTCAACGCAAAACAAAGAGGTTATTATCCTAAAAAGCCTTCAAAAATGCAAAAAAGAAACAAGATTTGTAATAAATGTGACCAGAAACAATTGTTGTTGTTTTTCACTTTCTTAGAAAAAATAGTTTTTTAAAAAAAGTTTCTTAATTTTTCTAGTACGAAAGGACAGTGATCCAAATTTCCAACTTCCCAAGCACGTCTTGTAAACATCAGATCATAAAAAACTAATTGACACGAAAAGTTTTTTTCGCGTTAGTGCAATGCAACATGCTCCATCCCACCAACCTGAAACGATTTCTCGTGTCTCAACCCCACTTTTGTCCCTGGGACAATGAAGCAAAATTAATTCGAATCAATTTTGCTACATTGGTTCCAGGGACAAAAGCAGCGTGTCTTTTGAGTATTTCCCTCACTTTTTGCCCCATGAAACAAAAAAAGAAACCATGGGACATACAATTTTTTTTCTTGTGTTGATGGGATAGAGCATGCTGCATCGCACCAACGCGAAAAAAACTTCTCGTGTCCCCAAGCTTTAAGTGGGTCCATTTCTGGCTAATTTCAGCTTAATTTTAAAAGATGTAACTTTTGGAACATATTTTGGCAACGTTTAGCAAATGACTGCTTTATCATTTAAATTCCATTCGATGATTAACCCAACAAAGTGCATGTTTCACTGCCAAATATGCATGCTGAGTTGTTTGTAAAGTGAGTAGCCGAGGTTGAACCAATTTATAAGGCTAGCATATGAATTAACTGACAAACCACTCGAAATAACACATGGCTTAAAATTTACACTAACACATATAAAGTGCATGATAACTAATCTTATTATAGAGCTAATGTTTGCGCTGCAACAATCAAACAACTTTACTACGTATCTGTCCGAAAGTCGAGAACTGGCTATCAAAATTACCGAACATGCTGCAGAAGAATTTTTGGTATTTGTACAAGCAGGTGCACTCGCTCAAGGTAATCACTATTTCCATTCTCAAAATGTTTTAACAAAAAAATGCCTTTACAAGTTATTTGGTAATTTATTCTGTCAAGAGTAAATAAGAATTTAATTACACGTTTTTTTTTTTTATTAGAACACCTAAAATTTGGCTGAGCCTGAATTAGACTATGCTATAGTCTAAGACGAATCACTATCTAAGAAAAAAGCCCAAAGCCGAAGAAAATTCGCAAACGGGTTTTTTTTGCCGAAAAGAGTTTACAGTCGGTAGAGTTGCCAGTCTTAGACTATACGATTTTGGCGCAAAATACAAAAACAGCCAAAATCGTATGAATTTGAGTTTCTGTATGCGAGGCCAGCCGTGTTTGGTATTCGAAAAAATCAAAACAAAAAGAAAACTGGCGGGAGAGAGAAACTGAGATTCCAAGAAATAATATTTTTCTTTTTGGATACCCTCTCCCTTTTATTCCCTTTATATTTTCTTGCAACTACACCTTTTTTTCTAAGAATAACAAATTTTTATAAACAGTCATTTTTAAATAAGTTTGCAATTCCTTTGCAACGAGAATAAAACTTTATAAAATTCCTTAAAAAACATGAAATCATACAAGTTTTGTTGGTTTGTTTTTTTCGCCTGAGGTTTATAATCCTTATTTTCATTCCTTATATATAAAAAGTCCATTTTAAGAAAATGAAAAGTTCTAGTATCTTCTCCCCACCACCATTGCTCAAAGACAAAATCAAACAGATAAAAATTATTGAAAGTATGAATGCTTGCAATTTGTGACTTTCCTGTTGATCAAAAACAAAAACACAGTGTATGAAAATTCTCATGATAATTTTGGCTCGGAAAGTAAAAATGTTCCAGCTTGTAAATTGTAAAAAGCTTTTGCAGTAGGTTGATCTTGCTTTGATCTGAGCTTGAATTTCTTTTCTACCCAAAAAGTTGTTGAGACGTTGAAAAGAGCATGATTGGAGAATCCATGTTAGGAAATCCCCAGAAATTATAAAGCTTAATGGAAAAATACCAATCAATAAAAACCCTAACGCAGATTTAAAATGACACTAGATTTCTGATATAAAAAAACTGATCATGGGTAATTCAATCATGATAAACAAACGATTCTAAACTGTTCTCCGACAGTACCATATTATAGTCTCGACTTATTCCAGAAGGCTGATGTAAATTTTTCCAAGTCATAATCTCAAAATATACCAGGGCGCCAAGTGAAAAATTGTAAGTCATAATAACATAAGTAAAAATCTCAATTTATACCAGGGTGTCAGTAAAATATTCCAAGTCACAACCTCAAATTGTATCCAGGACGTTATGCATAGGACGTCAAGTGAAATATTCCAAGTCATAATCTCAAATTGTATGAGGACGTCAAGTGAAATATTCCAAGTCATAATCTCAAATTGTACAAAGACGTCAAGTGAAATATTGCAAGTTATAATCTCAACTTATATATACCCAGGACGTCGATTGAAATATTGCAAGTCCTGATCTCAAAAATATACCAGGATGCTGCGCCAAATATTTCGTTTCGGTATCGTGCTCCTGCAAATTACTGACACACATTCTCATTATTTTCCCATGCATCCAATTTCTGATTCTTAGGTGTACCTAAAAAAAATTAGAATAATAATCTGATAATTTTTACAGAGTACCTAAAACTTGAATTTATAACTAGGCAATGAATTTTCTCGACAATTCAAATCAAAATGAGAAATCCCAAATTTTAAGGAAATGCGAAAGTTATCGTACAGTAAAAGCAGTTTTTAAAGTCCAATTTTTCAAAGTTGTCAAAGAACTGCTAACACCAGATGGCGATAACTTTTAAGAGTGGAGATATCTAATGAAACACTGCCTCTGTGATTCATAGGATTCATAAGAAATACACAAAATGACTTACCTTATACAGTCAGGAACAGTCGCCTTATTAGGAGACGCCTCCTGATTAGGAGACGTCTCCTGATTAGGAGACATGTAGGTCGCTTGGGGTCGCTTGATTAGGAGACCCGTCTCCTAATTAGGAGACATAAAAATCTCAATTTTAAGGGCTTTAGGCTTTTCCGCGCATTTTGAAACTAGTTTTAATGGAAAGAGCAGCCTCGAATTGGTAAAGTTTTAAAAAAATTATCAAAATTTCTCGGTGCAATCGATCACAATCCTAATATAAAGCACTACAAGGAAGCCCCTCTTGATTTTTTTCATGTCCGCCATTTTTCTTTTTGAGACGCTTTTGTTCAGAAGACAGATTCTTACTTCTGATTGGTTCTTATGGATTATTAGAATTGTGATTGATTCCACCGGTGGATTTTTCTGAAAATCACCATATGGAATCAATTTTTTGTGCTCTTTCCATTGGGAGCAATCAAATCATGCGCAGTTTGCTCGTTCACGAGATAATTACACCCGTCTCCTGATTAGGAGACGTGAACCTCCTGATTAGGAGACGGGTCTCCTAATCAGGAGGCGTCTCCTAATAAGGCGACTGTTCCTGACTGTTATAGTTTCTGTGTCTTTTTGCTGTAGACTTCAGTTGAAAAATCATTTTGAAAACAGCTTCTAAAGAAGCATACTTGAGGAAAGAGTACTCCCTAAACTAAGTTATCTTGTAGTCTCAATAAAACAAATGAACCAAGAAGAAAAAATCCATAATGAGCTGGATTTTCACAGAAAAACCACAGCCATCTTGTCTTGTGTCTTCTTCCACCATCCACCAGCGTGTTTTTGATCGTTTGAACCAAGCTCGGCCTTTAAACTTAGGCGGTTTTCACCACGGATCGACTAACCAGTCTCACTGGTTAGTCCAAGCAAAACCGCAAAATCTTTTTTATGCCAAAGAGTTATCGTCCGTTTCTTCGAAATTCTCCCGCCGATTTTTTTCCGTATACCGCCATAACGCCATCCGCCATATTTTCCCGCCTTTACTATTACTGTAACGGACGATAACATCGTCTAAGCCTGAATGTGCTTATTTTTTTAGCAATTTTCAGCCTAAAATGTTCTTAAATGCGTTCTTAATTTTTCAGACTACTCTAAATCGACAATATCATGCAAAATATAAAGAGCACTTTAAGATCGGTAAAATTTGGACAATAAATATTGAAAAATTCACTATGATCAGAGACCTTAACACTTAGGACCTTAGGATCTCAGGATCTAAAAACTCAAAATTATTTCAATAAGGCTGAGAAAATAGCCTGAAAGCCACTTAAACCTTCTCAAATCGAAAAAATCCAAATAAAAAAAAGTGGAAGTACTGAAATCACTAATAAATCGCTTTAAATTCTAAATAACGTTAAAATACCCAAAATTGTCAAATTGGGAAAATGAAGAAAAATTTTGCGGATTTTCGAACTTTTTACATCATCGTTACATTTTCGTGTCATCAGCAAAGAGAAATGCATCCGAAACTGCTTTATCTGGCAAATCGTTGATGTAAATGACAAATAGCAGAGGTTAAAGTACACTTCCTTGAGGAATCCCACTTACGACAGGGTTAGTTGTTGATTTGGCAGAGTTGACTTTCACCAGCTGCTTGCGATCTGACAAAAACGATGTTATCCAGTTTAGTAGACTTCCACCTACCCCGTAACATTCCAGTTTTTTCTTTAACCTCCTGTGAGGGACGGTGTCAAACGCTTTTGCAAAATCAAAATAGATGCAATCGACAACTTGCCTTCTGCCATTGTTTCACAACATTGGTCAAAGTAGTAAAGAAGTTGAGTGACTGTTGATCGCTTACCAATAAAACCGTACTGTTTTTCAGATAAAAGATTTTTTTCCACAAGATGATCCATGATTGCTTTTCGTAGCACTGACTCCATCATTTTGCATACTATAGATGTTAAACTAACTGGACGGTAGTTTATGGATAGGTTGTGAGCACCCTTGTTCTTGTAGATTGGCGTGACATGCGCCATCTTCCAGTCCTCAGGTAATACGCTCTCTTCTAATGCATGTTTTGATCATGATTATCTTCAGCGGTTCTGCAACGAAGTCAACTAGTTCCTTCAGCATCAACGGATGTATCTCATCTGGTCCAAATGATTTGCTGGGGTCAAGCTGCTTGATCTGTCTTATTATTGTTTCTAGAGAAATTTCAGGAATATCGATCATCGTATCTGTTCTTTTATCAAATGAAGGTAATTGTCCGTCTGGCTCATTCGTAAATACACCACAAAATTGCTTTTGTAGGATATTTGCCTTTTCTATGTCTTCATGCTTCAATGATTTTTTGTTGTCCTCCGACTCCAGAAGAGATGCAACTCGGCTTGTCGACTTCAATTGATTTCTTACATGCGACCAAAATCGCTTCGGGTTATTCTTTGCCGATCTGCTAATTTCTCGTTCATGGTTTCTACGCGTGCGTCTCATTATACTGTTGACTCGGTTTCGCGCCGAAACATATTTTTGCTTTATTGAACTCCTTGTCAGCACCCGAAGAATTAATCCACTTCCTATGTAGGCGATCTTTTATCCTGATTTCATTTCGAATATCTTCCCCTATCGGTATGTTTCCTTTTTTCTTCTAGAAGGAATTTCCAACTTCTTTTAGCGGGACGAATCGGCTCTTTAGATCGTTTAGATCAGTTTTGAACTGTTCCCAGAGCTCACATACTGTCTTTCCGTTTGATGTCGCGATAAAGTCTTGCGTCCAATTAGCTGCTTGAAGAAAGCGTCGCATTTCCTGGAAGTTAGCTGAATTGTAGGAATACCTTTGGCAACTTGGTTTCTGCTCAGCACAACACTTGAAGTCAAAGACAAGTACACTGTGGTCACCTTTTCCAAGTGGACTAAGATATTTGAGATTGTTGACTTGGTTATATTCACTGGTTAGAATGAGGTCTACTAGAGACGGACCGTCTGTTCCTCACATCTCGTCGGCTATTTGACGTATTGGTAAAGAAATGAATCTCGTAGTGCATCCAAGAATTTTTCTTCTTTACTGTTTTCAATATGGGGGGTTGTCCAGTTTTCCCAATTTATTGTTGGCAGATTAAAATTTCCAACTATACATTTGTGTGAATATCTCTTGTATTGACTCAATGACTTCAACAGGCTGTTCAACATAGAATTGTTTTCGTGCGAGTTAGCTTGCTTCGTAGGGCTTCTGTATATACACGCAAATACAAGTTTGTCTTTCTTTGCTAGACGAATCTCGATAATACAGGTTTCTTCGAATTCAACAGGACTTTCGATCTTATCATTACATCAGTAATCAATTTGACGGCAGATTAATTTAGCGAATAGCCATGTATATTGATACATTCTGCTAGACATTAATATGGTAATATTTGCTCTTCATCTTTGATTCTTTCTACAGTGATTAGATTGAAACATGTGTGATAAAATTTATTTACTTGGTCATCAGAGGTTGATATGTTCTTTTAAAACTCAACCTCTGATACTCAGGGTACGGGAAATTAGCTTTAAAAACTGCCTAAATGCCTAAAATAATAGGAATTCGGGATCGAATAAAAAATCGAATTTGGTGGGGACTTATTCGAGTTCAAATAACTACTAGAGATTTCTTATAAATGAAAAAAAAGACAACAACTTTATTTCTAGCGACCGTAGCGCAGTGGTAGAGCAGCTTCGGGTTGCTTCCGACTTCGGTCGCAGACTTTATTTCTACATTTCTTTTTGTAGACAAATTACAGTATATTACACAGCTGCCGAAGCACGTTACAAACAGGGCTATCGATATAACTGTTGTTCTGGATGGGCGAGACAAGGAGATAGCTGTGCGACACGTGAGTTCTTCCCCTCATCTTACACTAAATCCGGACATCCCTCAATGAAAGGAGATTCGTGATGTTCTTTGCACCCTTGTCTCACAGGCCCGGTGAAACTTTTTTTACAGCAGCAATAAAATTTCGATTGAAATCTTAATGGGAATAAAAATTCTATTGTTCCAAGGGTAAAAAATCCAGTGGGGATGGTTTTGGAGTGCAATTTCTAAACAATGAACTTCGAATGAGATGAAATCAAAGTTTGAGATTCTAGGGTATTTGTTCCACCGGAGACGAAATTTTTGCTAAATTTTCTAGCGGGTCTGTGACACAGGGGTGTTCCTTTGAAGGATTTTGATTTAATAGTGTCCTTTTTCGAATAACGAAAAGAGTTCGAGCAAGCCTTACCCAGCTGGCACACAACGTTTTTTCGACGTTTATCTAACGTTCACAACGTCCATATAACGTTAAACGAACGTTGAAACAACGTCGTGTGCTAGCTGGGAACTCTTGAGGATGTCCAGATAATGGAAGTATTTAAACTGGAAGCCTCAAAGAAACAAGGAGAATAAGTTTTTTTTCTTCTTTTAGCGATTTGCAACCCTGGTTGTGTGAATGGACATTGTTCAAGACCTGGTGTTTGCACGTGTAAATCAGGCTATAATGGAAACAGATGCGGAAAAGGTCAACTTTTATTTCTCCACTCTTCACATAGATTTTATTACAATTCATGATATTCATTACGTAATCTTTTCTACAGGAACACCTCTGTTTTTGCCAGTAGAGGCAATTTTAGACAATTTTTCTTAGCTTAAATTTGCCACTACTGGCAAAAACCTGATTCTTTCTGTTAAAAACATTACGTCATGAATTAATTACAAAATTACAGCTATCAACACACTCCTGAATAGCACAGTATTAGAAGGAATATGTCTACTCACTGAAAATCGATCAATAGTTCATAAGATCATCTTTAATATTTAATGCACGGATTACCACAAATCTTTTGAAAGACTCTTAACGGGGTCCACACTAGGAAAGACATTGATATGAGAATCTCTCACTTCGTTTTTAGCTGAAACCCATGGGGCTCTATAATTTTATGTCTGGCAGGGTCTAGATTTCGTCCTTTAGGTTCCAAATTTCGTGGAAATTCCTCTTCAGCCGAACTGCCTTTGGCTGAGCACAATAAATACACCCCCTTCTCACAGACCAACTGGGAACCCTTCCCAATGGAAAATTTTGCCAAAATATCGTCCCCAGTGGAAAAGTGTACTCTATTTTTTGTCCCCGCTGAAAATAATCAGATAAGCGAATCCCTACTTCAAAATATTGTGCTATTTTTTCCATCCACACTGAATTTTCTTGCTAGAAAACAATGAAATTAAAATCTCCAGCCATAAAAAACATGGGAATATCGACCCCCATCGAGTTTTCTTCCGTTATTTTTACCCCCACTGGCTGATAAAATCCCACCGGGTCTGTGAGAAGGGGGTGTATAAATGCAATACACTTTCTCCTTCTACTAAAATTTCTAAGCCTTTATAATGGGATCATTACCCAAACACTGGGCGAAATAAAAGATTTCCAATCCTGGAAACATCTTTGAAATATGATACATTCCAAATTTCTAAATCTGAAACATCATATTTCAAAACATTTCCAACTTTTGGAAATATGATATGATATATGTATTTTAGACGGTTGAATTGTAACTTCCTAAAACAATAATAGCGAGTTTATGTATTTGCACTTTTGGGGACGGTAGAGTGACTGAAGCGATTTGGAAAAACCCGCAGTTCTGACCCGCAAAATACTGGACGATAAAAGTGCTGATTTACCGTCATCCTCAGCTGGTCATGATCTAGTCAAATTAGAACCTTACCGTCTCCGTCGCTGAAAAACACACATACATAAACTTGGTAATCTCTCTTTCCTGACAGATTTGCATAACACTCTTTGGTCAGAAAATTAAACTTTACATCCATTTTATCATTATTCAGACATAAACGAATGCAGCAGTAAAGCATTGAACGGATGTCAGCACAAATGTTTGAATAACATGGGATCGTTCACGTGTGCTTGTAATAAAGGATATAAATTGCTTCCTGATGGAAAGAGTTGTCAAGGTACGTCTCCGACGCAGATTTTTTTTCCGTCAGCGGACGCAGACCTGAATTAGCGGTCGCAGACCTGATTTAGCGGCCAAAGACCTGAATTAACGGCCGAAGACCTGAATTAACGGCCGAAGACCTAATTTAGCATGTCACCGGCCGAATACCTGATAGATAAGTTAGGGTCATTTAAAGTAGCTTGAACCACTCGGCAAAGCATCAGTTGCGATGGTCTAGTGGCTCGTGCAGTGGTATCGAAGACGAAAGATGGGTAGTTCGAGACGATTTATTGGCATTAATTTGCATTCTTTTTTAAAATGTTTTAATTTAAATTTGTTTTCAATATTATTTTCCATTGAAACATCATATTAAAATCTTGATTGAATTTATTAAAAAGATTTATAACAAATTTCTGCAATTCATTTCCTTCAGGTCTTCGGCCTTTAAAAATGTATTCGACCACTGCATCAAGTCTTCGGTTTTTAAGGGCTCTGTCCATAGTGAATTTTTCATAATTGTCGTGTATAAATTGTGTTTTTCTGACTGATGTAACCAACAAAACTATGGCATGTTACTTTTTCTGCTAGGCTGACGGAAAAAAAAAATTTTCAGCAGAAAATTATTTTAGAAAAGTATTTTATGTGAATAGTTCAGTTATTACCGGTCTGGCTGATTATTAATTGAGCATTAACTAAGGAGGAGAACCTCAGTTGGTTCGAACTCCCATTCCTTACTTATCCGATCGGCTATCACTCTGTAAAATCGTTCAAAATTGTATTTTTAAAGTGTATCCATATATAATTGGCAGTGGAAACAAGAATGCCTGTAACTTTCGATAGTCCGATATAATTTTGAAATTCCTTTTTGCTTATTTTAGAGAATCAAAAGCGCTATATTTGAGTGTATTTTTGGTTGAAAAATTCGCGATTTTTAGCGGTTAAATTTGCGATTGCAAAAATTGAGCTTTTTTTCTACGTATGCTACAACGTTCATTTTTACACTAGTGGTAGTTCAACCTTAGAACCTTAGGTTAAGAAGGTTGTCAAATTTCAAGGCAAACGAAAAAGTTCTTCGGAAGATATGGGACCCGAAATACTCCTTGGTAGCACTTTTCTGTGAAACATCAAATCTCAAAATTTTTAATAAAAACGGACAACACTGGATACACTTTAATTTACATCATTCTTGAGATTTTACGAACGAGATTTCCGAAGAGACTGATTGAAATGATTTCACTTGCGGTTTATCCTTCTCAACAGTTCTGTCATTCCAGTATGGCTTATTTTAAGATATCAACGAATGTTCAACATTAAACGGAGGGTGTAATCAAACCTGCACCAATCAGCCAGGGAGTTTCCAATGCTCTTGCAGAAGTGGATTTCAACTTTCATCTGATGGCAAAACATGCGAAGATACCAACGAATGTTCAACATTGAACGGAGGATGTAATCAAATCTGCACCAATGAACCAGGGAGTTTCCAATGCTCTTGTAGAAATGGCTTTCAAATTTCATCTGATGGCAAAACATGCGAAGATACCAACGAATGTTCAACATTAAACGGAGGGTGTAATCAAACCTGCACCAATAAGCCAGGGAGCTTCCAATGCTCTTGTAGAAATGGCTTTCAACTTGCATCTGATGGCAAAACATGCAAAGATGTCAATGAATGTTCGGAACAAAAACCTTGTGACAACACCAATGGGGTTTGCAAGAACACTGTCGGCAGTTACCGATGTTCCTGTAAGATCGGATATGAATTGTTAGCAGACAAAACGACATGCAGAGGTGAATGTCCTTTTTTTTCTTTTATCAGTATAAACTTTTTCTGTCGTCTGAAAAGTATGAAATTATACTTTTCTAACAATTTCCCATCCACTCATTTATGCTAAATTAAAGATTGGAGACATACAATGAACCCTGATTTTCAGAGTATTACTCCCAAATAGAACCCTTTTTATCCGGCAGTAGTACTCTAAAGTCAGGACTCATTGGGCTGTTCCATTAAAAAACATACAGGTCAAAAAAGTTTTTTTCAAGTCAAAAAAATATATTAAAGATGTGTAGATACCCCCTGGAAAATGGTAAAATTTTCAAAATTAGCCTTGGCAAAGATTCTTTTCATACCTTAAAGTCGAACTTAAAGTGAGAGTGGACAAACTTAAATCAGTCTTGTATCCCTTGAAAATTTTAGAATAACTTTTTACCCTCTTGGAAAAATGGAAAAAGGGGGTTTATTCGAGGGGGCGTTTATTCGGAGTAATACGGTGTGTTGTACTCAACGTAGAATTTGTTTTGTTTTTGTCTATTTCGTTTCCCTGTGGCCGGGTAGCTCAGTCAAGCATTCACCTTACAATCCAAGGTTTGTGGGTTTGATTCCCGGTCACCGCCAACTCAGCGGATGAGTAGCTTAGATTGGGTAATCTGATTTAGGCGGTAAGTTAGTGGGAGCTGAGAGTAGGTGTGGCGCTCCACCTTAGCATCCGATTTCCTAGGTCTAGCGCAAATAGAAAAGAAGATAGACTCCCTCACTCCCGGCTCCGCCGACAGCCACCAGATGAATATATTACTACTTACTTCCCTGTTGGAAAGGTTCTAATGTTATTTTTTCGTCGAGGATAGTTCTTTTCCATGCAACCATCAAACAAGGAAATTCTTACTGACGTCTAAACACATTTTTTACGTGATATTTCTGTTGTTCTGTTATCCTAATAGTAAATATTTTCCTAGCTAATTTGTTGGCGTTTATCGCTAAGTGGTTTTTTATTTTGATAAACCCAGGGCGATTACGAGGGATTAAACATCGAGCACGTTTTTAGTGTTGTTTATATCACGTCTTATGATTACCAAAGAAAGGCCAGTATAGTTTGTTCATGATCGGTCTATGGGCTGAAGTTCAAATCATCTTTCGAAGTGGTCATCCTTTTCAAAGGAATGAGCAAAATTTGGCTTTTTAGCCGACAGACCCTAAAATATTGACTATTATCTTTCCATTCTTCAGACGTGTTGCAGACTAGCTTGCTTCTTGCATAAATGAGCAACAAACTTTTGATTTGAATCATTATTCGATAAAAGGTTTATGAATAGGTTGAGATGTTTCAAATACAAAGATTTATTTTTTTTGGTCTCGTTTCCCTTATTGGTATGTAAGCATTTTAGACCTTTTTGTGAATGTTTATGCTGGCAAAGACTTCTTAACAACATGGAAAACTTTTAAAACTTATAACCTCAAATAAAATATCAGATTAGTTCAACTTTTTAGCCTATTGAAGCCTTATTAATCAAAAGACAATAGTGTCAAACAATTATTAGTCTGTTTATTGGTCAGTCAGGGTATTTTTGCCTACGCGTGGAAAAACGCGAGGGAGTTTTATCTTCCAGATTGTTAGCTTATCAAAGATTAGACTCAATAATAACGATGATAGATGGAACCAGAGATTTAGAAGGAACCGCGTTGAGAGACGAATTAGATATTAACGGGTGTATTTTTGAAGAAAAAAATACACCTTTTCGACCGTAGCCGCCAATTAGCGCGCGGGGATTTTTTTCCCTCTAAACTCGATCCAATCCCTTTTTGAAACTTTTTTCTATCGTCTAAAGGAGTGAAAAAAAGACTGGGACGGTTTTAGGTTGCTAAAACGGACTAAAAAAATCCCGCGCGGCAATTGGTAGCTACGATCGAGAAGGTGTATTGCTGGTTGATTAGACAAGCAAGCATCTGCCTTCCCTTCGCAAAGAAAGCACGGGCAAATAGTTCTTAAAGGAAACCCAGCTGGCAGGCACACAACGTTTTTTCGACGTTTATTTAACGTTCACAACGTCCATATAACGTTAGATGAACGTCGAAACAAAGTTGTGTGCCAGCTGGGATAAATTGCCGTGAGAGAGCCGTTATGAAAGTGAGGTGCGTTGCACGGACTTTCCTGGACTAACGGTAAAACTTTAAATAAACCGTTAAAACCGTTAATAACAGAATCTCTACAAAACCTATCTTAATCTAATGGACCTTTGTCGACTCGTCGTAAAACGATAGAAAACCCGAAAAAGGTCATTTTCATGAAAATTAAGCCATACAGATTTTTTTCCCGCCACACTGGAAAAGCCAAATTTCTAATTTCTATACTGTACAATACTGTACAAAGCACTGTTAATCTTTTTCAACTTGATTTTCTGCATCAAATTTGAAAGGTAAAGAGGATAAGGAGGACTCATTCACTCATCCCACGAACAATTATTGAGCACATTTTTGTGCACTATCTTCCGCTAATGAAGCACTTTTTCATAAGAACAAACTATATAATAATATAATGCTTCGAACATTTCAAGGTTTTTGCGAACTATTGGGAAAACGGGCAAAAATTCTCACAAAATGCGGAAAATAAGAAAATGTTAAGAACATTTTAGAGCCTGAAGGTTTAATTTGGAAAAATTAAGAACATCCGGAGGCATCAAAAATTCTAGATTCTGGTTCTTATGAAAAAAAAACGTGTAAGTTAGCATTTTCCACCTCATTTTCCTGTCCAAAATGATCAAAGAGTAGGACGTAATTACATGATAATTGTGGGGGAGTTTTTAGACGGTCTTATCTTTCTGATCTTAAATGATACGTTGCGAATGAGATACGGTTTCATTTTTGTAGGTCTTTGGGCTGTGATCAAAATCTTCTTTCGTAATGACTTGATATAAAGATGAAATATCGAATTATTGATTCGATTGCCTACAGACCGCAATAATATTGACTTTTACGTTTCTATCTCTAACCCACTTTGTAGACTAGTCAAATAATTGAATAAAAGCGCAGGAAATTTCAAATTTCGAAAGCTCTTTTCTTCAGAAGTTCAAAAGAAACGGTCACCGAGATGTTTATGATGAAAGGGCTTGTTATTTTTGGTCTTCTTGGACTTTTTGGTAATCTTTTTTTATTTATTTGATGGTCAGAGCTAATAAAAGACAACATCGTCTTAAATCTTTCTCTAGCAAGAAAAAGTGAAGCCTTAATATTTGAAATGACGCTTTTGAAATGACGGATTGAATCTATCTAGCGCTTTTATTTGTTTCACGCGACATATTTTTCGAAATCTTGACTTTACTTAGCCCCACGCGGAACTCGCGTTTCGGATTGGAAATAAGTGACTTCGAGAGTGACTTGATTTCCTTTCCAGAGTTATTCCTGGCTTTAAACTCAATGGTTGTATTCACACAAATATTACCTTAAAGCTACCTGTAGAATGCCATAGGCAGCTACTACCATAATGGTTCATTCAAGCAGGATATCAAGTTAGGGTTATCACAATAATTCCTGACGAATTTTTTCCCTTTCAGCGCATGCACATGGCTGCGAGATCACCATTCTAAGCGTGGATCACACCTTCGGAGCAAGTTATATCGGACAATACTTCAATTTCGATCGAACCAAAATACGTGACCTCGGACCAGGAAAAGAATTGAAATTTCTTGCCTACAACCCACGGACCTCTTTGATCGGTGAAGTCGTTGTTTGGGGCCAGCCAAATGGTGGTTCTCTCGGAGATGCTCATGGCCGATTTAACAGTCGAAATGTGGCCCCAAAACCTGGACAGTGGAAGGTTGGGGACAAGTTTGTTCCAATTGATGATTCGTACTGTGCTAAAGGTAATACTTAGAAAGAACTTTAGAAAGCTCAAAAAATTTGAATTAAAATCTCTGCCGTTGGAATTGCATGTATTAAGATTGTTGCCAAATACAATAGCTACAAAACTTTGAGTTCATTTTAAGCAAGTCTGCTTTTAAACTGGTATTTCAAACGGATTAAATTTTCGCTAAATTCGATTTCCCGTTTTTCGCGAACTTTCATCATTTTAACGAAAGCAAATGCCGTGAATTTGCGTGAAATCCATTGACTCAAGAAATCGAGTCCTTGTAGTCCTCAGATTTTCAGCGTAACTGGCACTATAGATTTGCTACTTTGGATGTTTTCTGAGTCACTTTTCAACTAGTTTTTTGGCAGATGTTTACACTCATTATAAGATGCTTTTGTTTATAGAGTTACCATGACTGTTTCAATCAAACAAATACCGTGGAATTGGAGAAATCGTTTATATCCGCCGTAAACGCGTCCATCAGAATGATAAATAGCGTGGGGGGGGGGGTAGATAAGTGCTGGATTCGAGGGTGGTAAATTTTCGTCATTGACCTCTTTTTCCTTTCTTTCACAGAGAAATGCGAAAGCTGCAGAATTCCAGTCTTAAGTGTAGATCACAAATTCGGAGCTTCTTATGTTGGACAATATTTCAATTTCGACCGAAAGCTCGTCAATGGTCTTGCTGTTGGTCAAGAATTGAAATTCTTAGCTTATAATCCGCGGACCTCCTTAATCGGCGAAGTCGTAATTTGGGGCCAGTCAAACGGAGGGAGCGTAGGAGACGCACATGGGCGGTTTAACCATAAAAATGTGGCGCCACAACCGGGCCAATGGAAAACTGGAGATGTGTTTGTGCCAGTCGACGGATCGTTTTGCGCAAGAGGTAAAATATTTTAAGAATACCAGTTTTTGTCAATTAAGCTAATAGAGGGCTAATAGAGCTAATATAGGGGGCCAAAAATTTTTAGACATTTTTTATAACAAGATTTTTCCTGAAATGGCCTGAAGGATTTCAAAAATCGACCTTTTCATAAATTATTTTGAGTGCAACAGCTCCCTCGTTTTGAAACTATTACTAAGGTTCTTAAATCGAGTGTTCAAATCTTATCATCGTTATTAGAGCGAACTTAAACTCCTCCGGGAATCAATTACGTAAGCGTTATTTGTGATACAATTTATGAAAACCGAATTTTAAAGATGAAGATGAAGAACATTCTTAATAAAGTTTCGATTATTCCTCATGAAGTTTCAATTGATAAGTAAATAGACAGTAACTCCAACTTTTAACATTTTTTCTCTATAGTACCCCGCAAGACATGTGAGATCTCCATTCTGAGCGTGGACCACGCATTTGGTCCCAGTCACACTGGCCAATATTTCAACTTCAACCGACAACACGTCCACAACTTGGGTGCTGGTCAAACTTTGAAATTCTTAGCGTATAACCTAAGAACATCGAAGATTGGTGAAGTTGTCGTGTGGGGGAGTTCCAATGGAGGATCTATCGGTGATTCTCATGGAAGATTCAACTCCAAGAAGGTTGCACCTGCTCCAGGTCAATGGAAGACTGGAGATAAACTAGTCCCTGTGGATGCTTCAGTCTGTAAACAAGTTTGAAAAGATTGTATAACCTGTGTCAAAATGTCAAATTTTCTAAATTTTTGTTATATTCCGATTGTATAACCGTTATCTAACTTGAGAAAATTAATGCAACAAAGTAAAGACCGTCTCACAATTTTCTGACTCAAACCCTTTGGTGTTTTTTTTAAGCAAGAACAATTTTAGTATATTCAAACTGTAAGTTTCCTCTAACTTACTAAATAGTGGCAATTTGAAAATGGGACAAATGTATTAGTCGAAATAAGCTTATTTCGAGTGTTCCTTCGAATAGTTTTTCAAAATTTGAGCCTGTATCGTGTAACTCGAGTGTTTTATCCAAAAGAACAAATCGATCGATGTTAAGTCTCGTTTTTATGAAAAAAAAATCTCGTTCTCAAACTCAGAAGCTTTGGTTCATTTAAGTCAGTAAAAATTGGAAACCGTATTCATGATATTCATGACGTAATGTTTTCTACGGAAATACCCCGGTTTTAACCAGTAGTGGCAAATTTAAACTAGGCAAAAGTTGGATAAAATTTGCCACTACTGGCAAAAACCGGGGTCTTTCCGTAGAAAACATTACGTCATGAATTTGAATTTATAACAATTTTGTATCAAAAATTTTCCATCTTATCGACCATCAAGAACATGGTTATTATGTATTCCAAACCCGCCCTCTTTTATTTCCAACCACCCAAGTTATTCTACCTCCTTCCATTCTTGATATTTAAGACGTAATCTTATACGGAAACACCCGAAAAACACCGGGCATTTGCCACCAAATTTGAATTTAAATAGTAGAACTGGTTGCAAACGCCTGGTGTTTCGTGTGTTTCTGTAAAAAGATTATGTCACGAATATTGAGAATTGGGAAACCCACTTAGAAAGAAACATGATCAAATGTTATTCAAATCCCTCAAATATTTTTCTCTTGTTTTAAAGAATATTTTATACACTACCCTAACGTACATTATAATACAAAAAGTGTTCAAAATAAAACCACCAAAATAAAAGGAGACTGAGACCATGTTCACACGCTACAGTTCGTTTCTCTCCAAAACAAATGAAGCCATTCTATTAGACCATATTCAGACGTTACGGTTCCGAAACAAATTGAAGCCATTCCATTGGTTAAATTCAAACCAATAGATTGGCTTCACTTCGTTTTGGAGCGAAACGGGACCGTAGTGTGGACGTGGTCTGAGTTGCATTCAAGTTTTACGTCACTTCTAACCAATAAAATGGCTTCATTTCGTTTCGGAGCGAAACGGAATCGTTACCTGAGAACATGGTCTGAGTAAATACAAAGACATCTAAGATGTCCAACAAAATAATGCAATTTCATTGGCCGACACTTGAATCTTTGGGTGTTATGACACAAAAGGTTACGTCATCTGAGAATCAGCCAACATCAATCACCTGAAAAAAGATTATCCATAAAAACTCACCCATCTGAACAGTTAAAATACATAACAATTTTTTCGTTTTTGAAATAACGATCTGGAACTACATAACAAAGAGCGATCGTCTCCTTTAGAATATTGAAAACGTTCGAATCGTCAGCTCTTCCATGTTTTGTAATAAGTTCAATTCCAACCAGGTCTAGCAGATTTTACGAGGAGTCTTTTCAAGATCCTTCAAAAGGTTTTGCATCGAGTCTTTAAAATACCGTAAAAAAGGATTTACACTGAGTTTATTTCTCATCTTTAACTGCACCTTTCTCGAGCGATGTCTTGGCCATTTTGAGAGCGCCTTCGAACGTTCGGTTGCCGCCAATGAAACCGTTGGCGTGAACGAAAATACACCCTGGAATCCCTGATTTGGATGAAAGAGCTTCTTCACGGAGACCTCTCCACTGCTCCAATAAACTCAATCTGTGGATGAGAAGAAGGAAATTTCAGAATTCATGATATGCACCACTGTCTTCTGAGAACTTTTAAATTTTCCACCCAATACGTCACTTAAACAATAGAAAAAGTGACGTATTGGGTGGAACAAAACAGAAAAGTTGCCTAATTTGGTGAATTCATTGCAGTAGTGCATATCATGAATATTTAAAACTCAGTTAACAGCGTGTTCATGTATTTACACTTTTGAGGACGGCGAAGTGACTAAAGCGATTTGGAATAACCCGCAGTTTGACCCGCCAAATCGAGGACGGTAAAGTGTTGATTTACAGTCGTCCTCAGTTGTCAGAATTTTGAACGAATCCAGACGAACCAGAAGCCAACCGTCCCAATCGCAGAAAAACACTCGCCAACATTGTGACTGTACAGGAATCTATACAATCCTTTTAACAAGAATATGTTTAAAAGATTTCGAAGAGCAACTTTGCGTAAATATATCATCTATTCAATAGTCTGTTGTCTGTTAGGCTAGGAAATGGTATGATGAAAATACATTCTTCTCTGGAGGGGTCCGATGTCATTGTTTTTGCCTTTAAGGAGAAAACCAGGGAGAAAGAGGCGCCCTCCCCTACCTTTGGGTAGCTGTTAAAAGAGAAGCCTGAGGGTCGCCTCCGACTGCGGTCGCAGACTTGACTTAAACATAAAATGGGCTGATTCCATGGAAAGCTTTCAAGTTCACACATAGAAAGCAGGAAGAATAACCTCTAGGTCTCAATGGAAAACTTCGAAAAATATTTTTCCGAAATAAATTTGGTGTGGTGGTGGGCGCTTGTTAAAGACCCCGAGTCGACATGCGTTATCAAGACAATTGAAAGACAATGAAAAAGTGTAAAATTTGATACCTGTTTTCAAAGGAGCCCAATTTCTTTGGAACACACTACAAGGAAAAGAAACAGAAAGTTAGAGCTATAGAGATTTAGCTATCAGAAGAAATATTTGGACATTGCGAGCATTGATTCGGACAGAATTCAAATTTCTGTCTTTGATGCACCAACTTACACATATTGGAGGTGTCTATGAGAGTTGTTATTGATAAATTAATTATTAGGCAAATATGTCCATTAGATAGAGCTGATATTTAACGAAAAAAGGCCCAGTCATCGAGGACTTTCAGACGGCAGTATTCATCGCCCACCAACCAGCTAAACTATCTAAGAACTGAGCGGACAAACAATTGCAGTTTCTAAATCGACGCCCTACTATTCGATACGCTTCATTATTCGATAACATTGAAAGCCAAGAAGCTCTCTTAGACAACGATCTACCATTTCTAAACACTTCCTTGTTCCTTGAAAATCGAATTAATTTTTTTTTATTCTCTAAAGCATTTTCTTTGAACTTAAATATACGTACAATAATGTTATAAATGTTAAATGTTAAATGTTTTTTTTCTGTAGTCAACTGGAGACTAAGTGCACTACTGACAAGAATAGTACAATCGAATTAGATAGTGTCAACTGTAGAAAAGAGGTTCGAACACGAACCCCCTGATATGTTGTGGTATGAGGCGCTGACGCCCTTTGATCATTCGATCTCATTCATCATCGCTCGATAATCAGACGGTTTGAGATATTTGGCGTGTGGATTCATTCAAGAACAGAACCTCGAAATATTTTGGCCTAACTATTTTCCTAAGTCGAGATATATTAGTAACCGTAATTAACCGTAAGTAATATAAAGAACCGCGTAAAAACCCATTTTCAGTAATTTCAAATTGTGATATCTCGACTTTGGAAAATAGTTAGACCAAAACACTTAGAGGCTTTACTCAGGACAGTAGAAGGTTACTACAGAGTCCATATATCTCAACCCATCTGATTATCATTTTAAATTCAAAGTAATCTCTCTACCTGGACTCGGTAATGGTGATGTTGGTCTTGATATAACACAAATTTAATTTGCGGTTTTAGATTTTTCTCGATTTCTATATCAAATAAATGTTCTTTCCATGGACAGCCTGACGAATGGAACATGATGACCTCTCCACTTGGATCAAGCTGCAAGAAAAAGAAGGACCAACATTAGATTAAACAAAAATCCCTTTTCTTTAGCTCATATATAATGTTATGCACCATTGCAATGTCTTCCATTCCACCCAATAGCTGATTGGTTCAAAGTAACGTATTGACTGATTTTACGTCACTTACAACCAATGAGCGATTGGTTCCGTGATGTAATGTCAGAAGACATTGCAGTGGTGCATATCATGAATATAATGTTATTGGCCTAAATTGAAACGTAAGCAACGGGAGGAAAATCCATCCACCTACATCCAATTGTCTGAATCACGCACGGTCTGGGGTGTTAATAAATCATTTCCTTATTTTCTCGCTAATAAAATCAATCGATAATACATTAATAGACAAATGCTTTTTGTTTTTGTCGCTACTACGCATGCACGCTTTCTTTATAACGCGGGATATAACGTCAATTTAATCTAAAATTTCATTTGCTTTAGGTGTTCAATCGTATTTAGGCTAGATTCAAGGTCCAAATAAATTGGGAATTTTTTTGCAACGTTTTGTTAGGATTTAAAGTTCGGGCGAGAATGACAATTTCAATATTTTAATTCATTGCGTACATATTTCATTTTGGGAGGCTTTTAGACTATGCTCTCTTATTGGAACAGTTTTGAACTTTTAGATTCAAGATCCCTGGGCAGAAGATACTACTAAGAATTTGAATGAAACTAAAAGCAGAATCACATAACATTTGAAAATCCTTCGGTTGAAACTGACAGTAACGTATTTTTTTTACTTGTTGACAAATAAATATATCATTCTAACCAGCTCTTTATGGTATAGAGCACTTTGTATCTTTATTCATTATATAAGGAAGGGAGGCTACCAGGTTATACTTTCAGCCTTATTGGAACCTTTTGAGTTTTTGGATCAGAGAACATAAAGTTTTGGTGGTAAAAAGCAGAATATACTGCTACGACTACTTTAACCGGATTAAGTTTCGCGAAATTAAATTTCACGAGCGAAAAAAATCGCGAAAATTTCTGGATTTAATTTCGCGAGACAAAGTTTTGAAAAAAAATTAATTTCGCGGACTAGCCTGAAAACAGCTGAAAAATAGCCATTGTTTGCCACAAATGGAGACTTTTAACTGGTTTCTCCGCCCAAAATGCGATTAAAAAATTTTTTTGTGGTGGATTTAATTTCGCGAGTCAGGAATCCCACGCGTTTTCGTGAATTTTAATTTCGCAAAAATGGCAAAACATCGCGAAATCGCGAAAGTTAATCCGATTAAAGTATGAATGAAACTAAAGAATTTTTTACAACCAACCTCGAATCGGTCAGCAACGGCTTCTTCTACAAGTTTTCTTGCGGGCCACCATGATTCTTTATAATAAGTGATTCGATCCAACAATTCTGCACCACAAACCTCCATCGCTTTCTCAAATGCACCCTGTAGGGAAGAAAAACATCATTCAATCAGAGTATAAACTCTTATCAAAAAACTTCACACACTACGATTCTCAAAAAAGTCAGTCTATGTTATCTCCAACTATCTGAGCAATCAACTTCAGTACGTACAGATCAACGACAATAAGTCATCCATTCTCACAGTTACTAATGGCGTCCCCCAAGGAAGCATACTTGGACCCATTCTCTTCAACATTTACGTGTACGATATGGCAACAAAAACCACCGCCAAATGTGTTCAATATGCTGATGACACGACTATATACCGCCACACCAAACCAAACGAGCTTGAAAATTGTGTCACTGAAATGAACTCTGATATTAGCGTAATTGAGAAATGGTCACTTGATTCGAACTTGATATTTAACGCCAGAAAAACTAAATCGATGCTCTTTGCCACATCTCAAATGGCAAGGAGGCATAATTTTGAATTCGAAATCAAGTCAAATAACGAGAATGTGATTGAGCGTGTTCCCCTATTCAAGCTGTTAGGAATCATCTTCACCGTAAACCTAACATGGAATGAACATGTCAAAAAAATCGTCACTAAAGCATATGGCACGCTGAAGAGTCTATCCCTCATCAAACGATATTTACCATACCGTGTACGACGCCAATTGGCAGAATCTCTTGTATTGAGTAAAATAGACTATGGTAATACCGTAATTCACAACGCACCACAATATCTATTCAACCAATTACAACGAGTCCAAAATGCCACAGCTAGCTTCGTCCGGAAGAGCTACTCTCGCAAGTCTGACGTAATAGATATGAAATGGCTACCTGTCAAAGAACGGACCGAATAAGTTGGCTAAACTTGCGTGGAAATCAGTGAATATGAATGACTGGCCTAAATTCCTCCCTATGGAGAAATAGTGCAAGCCAAGACTCGAACGGATGTAATTGGTGGAACTAAATTGCGTGAAACCTGTAATGTTAGTGGTTCCTTTGAATCTGAAGCTTCTAAAATTTTTAATGAACTACCTGTTAACTGTCGTGACTCAGAAACTTACAAAGCCTTTTGTCAAGAAACAAAAAAATATTTTTTCGACAAAGCCCTAGCTATGAGCTTGCAGTAGTACCTCTTCTACCAACTGTAGTCCCTACATCGCTACTCGCTATTTCCTAGCTGGTGCTTTCTCTGTTATATTACTTCTTAGACCTAGTTTTAGTCTATTTCTCGATTTGATTCACGCGCCATTTTAGTTTTAAATTAATTTTGACTTCAATTCTTCCAATATTGCTACTCGTAGCCTTGTTTCCCTAGTCTCCATTCTGATCTTTAGATTTAGCCCATCTGTTCTTAGGTTTACTTAGTTTGTATTTTCTTCAGTGCATATGACTTTATTATATTTCTAGTTCTATGAAGATTTTTCTTTCTATTTGATGTTTAATTATTTTCAATTAATTTAATTTAGATAGTTGATAGCTCACTTATTTATGTCAAAATACTGGTCGTGTTTTGCAAGGTCCAGTACACTTTTACACAGCCTTCGGTGTCGCAATCTATGCAAGTTTTGCTCATTCTATCTTACGCTCTGTCGTGATTCTATCTCACTGAGTTCTTAGATCTATTTTGTCGCTTACTTTACCTCTAGCCACCAATAGTACTTGAACCTTAGCCCAGTCTAGCTTATAACATTATGTTAGTATTTTATTTTTAATATATTCGTTAATTTTTCATAATAGCACACATTGCGATGGCCTCAGCTAGCATACTCAGATACTCGGATTTGTTTAGGTTTTAGTCTAGCTCTATCACTATTCACATTTTACCCCTCATACTCTTAATCCTAATCATTTTATTCATCATACTAGCCCACCGCTTCGTCACTATCTGCTTGTCCGCATACGGCCCCAATTTTTCTTCAGTATACTACCAGATTATTTTTAAATTTTTTCTTTCTAGACATTGCACATATATATTATATACAAAATTTTCAGGTGAAGAGCCAAATGTAAATTTTGGAAATGCCAGAAATATATCATTATTATTATTATTACTATTATTATTATTATTATAAAATCAATTCTGAGCCACTTAAGATGCTCCTGTCAAAAGAAAAAATTATTGCTTCACACTAAGAGTAACTTTGCGCCACATGATGACTCACTCACTACTCGCTCGCTCACTCACTCACTCACTCACTCACTCACTCACTCACTCACTCACTCACTCACTCACTCACTCACTCACTCACTCACTCACTCACTCACTCACTCTTATCTCATTATTCGTTCATTATTCGCATCCATCTATTTAATCAATCACACTCACTTACTTATGGATTCGCTCGCTCATTCTCTCATTGATTCACTCATTCATTTATCCATTCCCTCGTTCATTCATTTACTCGCTCATTCACGCAATCAACTTCACTCGCTCATTGATTCATTCATTCATTCGTTCACTCATTCACTTATCAATTTATTTATTCATTCACTTATCAAGTCACTCATTCACTCACTCACTCACTCGCTCATTCTCTCATCGATTCACTCACTAATTCATTCATTTATTCACTCACTAATTCATTCATTTATCTACTCCTCGTTCATTCACTTACTCGCTCATTCATGCACTCAACGATTCACTCGCTCATTGATTTATTCATTCATTCACCTTTCAAGTCACTCACTCACTCACTCACTCATTCTCTCGAATCGATTCACTCACTAATTCATTCATTTATCCACTCCCTCGTTCATTCACTTACTCGCTCATTCATGCACTCAACGATTCACTCACTCATTGATTCATTCATTCATTTGTTCACTCATTCACTTATCAAGTCATTCATTCATTCACCTTTCAAGTCACTCACTCACTCACTCGCTCGCTCACTAATCATCAACTCGGTCATTGGTGCGCCATACCTGAACATCAGGGTCCTTGACATTCCATGGTGGATTCAGCCCTCCGACTCTTGACGACAAAGTTGTTGTGATCTGGTACCTATGGTAACAAAACATTCAACAATAGACCTTTTTATAAATTACGTTACGAACATCACTTGCCTCGTTTTGAAATTATTGGCATGGTGATTAATTCCCAGCGGATTTTATTAAAACTACTTTCTTTTCATAAAAAAACCATTCAATGTCTCAAGGGACATAATCACCATAGTAATTGTTTGAAAACGAGGCAAGTGATGTTTGTGACGTAATTTATGAAAAGGTCTATGAAAGCACAGAATACGACTATCATGACCAGCTATATTGGAGCACTATTCAACAAAAACTGTGCGTAAAAAACGTTTGCTTGAAAAAGTTTTTTTGCGTGTTTCTTGAGACAAATTTTAGTGAGGGACGGGAGAGAAAATATACTTTGGCTATATACAGTGTATGAATTATGCTATGATTATTTCATCCTGTTTCAACAGAGAAGAATATAATGAAAAAATAGTTTGCTCGTCTCTTCAAGTAGTTATCAAGTCACCTCTTAATGCAAAAGTTACCTAAGCTTTTTTCGTTTTGAAATGATTACTTATGAGTTTCCTACGTCATAATAAAGATTACAATAGCTCGGGTTTCCCTTGTTGTTAAAAAATTACCTCGGATTTCCCTCATTTCAAAAACAATACCTTGAGTTTCCCTCATTGCGAAATGGGATATGCTTTCGTTTTAAGATATGATATCTTGTGTTTCCATTGTTGTGAAAAATATTACCTTGGGTTTCCATCATATTGATCGATTCCATTATCGATTGCGTCAATCTCCTCGATAAACTTCTCGTAAACTTTCTCATAAAGGCGAGGCATGGAAGGATCATCTAGAGGAATCTCAGTGACTTCTGATAAAACTTCTTTACCTAAGTGCAAATACACAAGACCAGCACTGCTCAATTTTGTGTTGAAATCTAGACTTCCCAAAGATTTCATCGTACCACTGAATGACCTGATTAAAGTATGGAGTATAAAAAAAAACGCTGAATAAAAAAGTTATAGGTTTCAGGTTGAAGATTTATGCATAGAAGCCCGCTACACCTTTTTATACCATGTAATCAATAGATCAATAGGGTTTTAAAAAATTCCTTGCATATAGTAGTTAGAGTGGCCAAAGCTGAGTTTTCGTCTTACACGCCATAACTTCGAGCGGAGTTTAATAAAGAAAGAGTTACCAAGATTTTAATGGAAAGGCCTTTTTCACTTTGCTGTGACGGAAGAGCTTTATGGTGGCCCATGAGAGCCAAGTTAAATTGTTTTGACATTTCTATAAAAAAAATTCAAAATAATTTACTTTTCACATTCATTTTTGCAATAGCTTTTAATTTAAGTTTTGAACTAAATTTTGATTTCAAAATTGATTTACTTTCTATTTTCGTTTCAAATTAAAAACGGGTTTGTTTTCAAAAACGATTTCCAACTCAGCCCATCGAGGCCATGTCATTTTAAAATCAATTTTAAATTTTTTTAAATGAATTGATCTGACAGCCCATTGAGGCCACTCATAGAAATGAGTAAATTTCAACAGAAAAAGTTTCTTTTGATAATAGAACGAACCAGTTGTTTGTTTTATGGGGGGGGGGGGGGGGTCCGGGTCACATTGGGGTTTCCTCGGAGCCAAAATATTAAAGCATATGGTGGCAACATGAAAGGGGTTGGAAGTAAATAAAACTTCCCTCTTATTACACTCTTTTTTTTATAAGAACCAGTAAATTTTTGCTGAGGCTCGGCTGTTCTTAATTTTTCGGCACTTTGAGCCTTGAATTGTTCTTATTTGTTCTTATTTTTTTCTAAGGTAAATAAAAAAAAAGTTTGGCTATTTACTTTACTATTTAGAGGATTTTAGAAACCAGGGCAACCAGGGATCTTTTTGCAATAACTCTCTAACTTTTCAGCCTTCCACTGTTTCTTAAATTGTTCTTATTTTTTGGCTTTTATTGTTCTTATTTTGTCATATTTAAAAAAAAGTGTATTTCTTCCTCTTTTCTCATATTTTTCTATCCTGCTCGCATGGCGAATACAAAAAACAAGAATGTGTAATGAAATTATAAAGAAGTAAATTTTTTGAGACAAAATACAACCCAGACAATAATTTAGTTTCTCATTTTTTTTTTATACAAAACCAATTGTTCTTTTTTCTTGAAAAAAAGTTTTGATTACTTTCTATTTAGAGGATTTTAGAAACAAACCAGGGATTCTTTTTGCAAAGCCTCTCCACTGTTCTTAAATTGTTCTATTTTTTTGAGCCTCATTGTTCTTAAAAATTGTCAATAAAAAAAAGTGTATTTCCTCTCTTTCATATTTTTCCTATCATGCTCGCATGCTGCATATTAAGAAAAAATTCGACTCTTTATTTACACATCAAAACAAAGGCTCTTCATGTTGCCCATTGTTTGATGAATAATTTTGTCTGCAAAAAGAAGTAAATTTTTTGAGACAAAATACAACCCACCAGCCAAACAATGAACAATAGAAAGGAAAAGCACTGTGACGGACAAAAAATCTCTCATTTATGGTACCATAGAACACTGGAGTAAAGGATATCATTTTATACTCTCCTACACATTTGTAAAAATGTTTGGGGTTTAAGCACTAAGTTGTTTTGGCCTTGATGGCCTGTGAACTGTAACAAACCAATAAGTAACCATAGTAACTTCAATCTTTAAGCCTGTAGGGGTCTGGAGACAAAGCTGTCTTTGGCACTGATGGGCTACGTGAGAAAAGTGATTTTAAAAATAAAAAAACAAAATGCTTTTTAAACTGATATCGAAAAGTAAATGAGAATTAAAACAAAATTTAAATCATTTGTGTGGCCTTGCTGGGTCGTATTTTAAGTTGTTTTTAAAGTCATTTTGAAAACGAAATTACTTTTAAATTGATTTTGAAATGAAAGTATTAATTTAAATTGTAAAATGAAAGTTATTTTCATTTATAAAAAAAATATTTTTCTGAGTTTTACAATAAAAAATTACTTGGCACTTATGGGCCACCATAGAGCTTTGAACATTGGAATTAGGTACCTTATTACAAGAATATTATTAGTCATTTTATTATCACAAATTGAAAAATTTTGTGTTATTAAAAACCCCCTTAATTAAAACCAGCAGCTGTTTCCTTGAAAAAGCAGAAAAATCCGTGTTAATTTGTAGATTGTGCAAATTTCAATGCCTTTAAATACTTGCCTAGTAATATCTGTGTAATAAGGTATTTTGTTTTGACACTAAATAAAATATCAATAAGCACACAAACCTCTGATGATGATCAAATCTGTTAGCTTGAGGGTCATACACACCACCCACATCTACAACAATATCACAATGGCTCAACTTTGTTGCATCTCTACTTCTCAAGATTTCCGCCCGCTTATATTTGGGAAGTTGTTTTAACATCCAGCAAGCCAGGACTTCATCACAGTGAAAGGTTCCGTCATGTGTACCGATCGTTATCCGCTCACATTGCTTTTTAGGTGAGGAGCCTGTCATTATTTTTCTAGCCACTAAAAAGTCAGATTAAATGATTCCATTGAAACTTTGCTCACTTTTTTATTTGAAACCGGTAAAATTTCGTTTCTGCAGCGCTACTCTTTCTACATTTTTTACAAAAGAAAACTTAAAACATCTTATGACATCTGATTAAAATCGAGAAGAAAAAGCCCAGCGTTGTGAATGCCCAAACTTTACACAAAAATATCAGATAAGTCTTTTTTGGCACTGTAAAGAAAAATGAGATATTTTGGATAAAAATGGCTGACGTCTAACTTGAATGACAAATCAGATTTAATTTTTCAAGCCACTGAAAACTTGAGAAATAGGATTTAATTGAATTCAATAAAAAGCTAATTCTAAATAGTATCAGAAATTCGTCAAATCTAGGACTGAGCAATGTATAAGTTTGGTTAGCTAAAAACCAGACCAAATTTTAGAGGTGCAGGCTTGTGCCAGTGTAAGATAAACAAGTGATACTTTTATGGACCTACCTGGTTATGCATTTGACACATATATAATCTGATATAATTGATATCTACGTGAGCATGACCGTTAAACAATCATTCAGAACACAAATAGTGATGATCTATTAAAATTAGCCGTTTGTTTCTTATAAAAAAAACCGTTTAGAAACCAAAATTTCATATTCTTGAAATATTCTTTCATATTCAAGACTTCGTGAGCAAAAAAAACATCTATCTCATCAAAAAATTTAGTAATTTGGCTAAGAACATTGATGTATGCTTTTATTAATAGTGATTCTTATAGATAAAGATGCATTTTTTTTAGTTGAAAAATTCTTTTTTAACAAAAATCTGCTTGAGCCATCTTTTACCTACTTTCATGCAAAATAATCTGAAAAAAACAATGATCCAATATTTCACAAAGTCCAAAAAACCCGTTTTTTTGCCGTTTTTTGGCCCAAATTTGCCCAAAAACATTGCTTTTTCGAAAATCGGGCTCCATCACATTCGAGGGTTTATAGTTATGCATCTTTGTGCAAAAAATCATTAAGAATGAAAGAGCCAATCTTGAGAAAAGCTAATACCTAAGCAATTGATAATGTGCTTATAAAAAAATATCGAATTTGGCCAGTTTCTCTATAAAAACACGCCAAGCAACCATAATTTCATGTCTAAACACACATATTCTTCAAAAGTAAGCTCTCATGAGCAAAAAAAACATATATCTCATAAAAAAATTGAGTAATTTGACTAAGAACATTTATGTATGCTTATTAATAGTGATCCTTATAGATAAACATACGTTTTTTGATTCAACAAAATTTTTTTGCAAAAATCTGCTTGAGCCATCTTTTACCTATGATGGTACCCTACTTTCATGCAAAAAATTAGAAAAAATTAATGATCCAATTTTTCACAAAGTCCAAAAAACCCGTTTTTTAGCCGTTTTTCGGCCCAAATTTACCCCAAAATTTTTTTTTCGAAAATCGGGCTCCGTCACATTTTGGCCACCACCATTTTGCACCTTTGTACTAAAAATCAAAAGATTCCTATGATTCAATCCTGAGAAAAGTTGGTAACAGACGAACGGACGGACGAACGGACGAACACAGGTTAATTTATAGGACCTCCACCCCACCGGGTGAACATTTACCAGGGAATCTTTCGAGCGCATTAAATCAGATATAAAGTATGAAGTAAAATTTAAACAAGGGCAGACAGAAGATAAGTGGAAGTTAATTGAAGAGCACGGGACACAACGATCATTTATCTTAACCGAAAATAAAATAAAATTGTTTTCAGGGTCAATCAATTTCCATATAGGTGATAATCAATACACCTTTTCGACGTAGTCAAGCGGTCAGGCACGTGTCACTTAATTACTTAATTATCCCACTAAACTTGATCCAATACTTTTTTGACACATTTTTCTATTGTCTATAGGTCAGAAAAGAAAACTGGGACGGTTTTAGTGGGATAAAGCGAACAACAAAATTCCTGCGAGGCAATTGGCGGCTACGGTTGAAAAGGTGTATTTGAGGATGTTAAATTGAGCTAAAATAAACCAAGGTAGACTGTATACTAACCTAAGAGAAGTGGAAAAAGTTTTATTCTTTTTGAAGGCTGCTTGAATACACAAAGCCACATTCAACTAGTTTTTTTTTTAATTTGCTTCCTAATAATTTCAAGAAATGGAGATTTATAACTATGCATTGACCTTGTGACAGACAGTAGATACTGTTACTTAGGCCTTTCAAACAAGTGACAATTTTACTAAGTGAAGATAGATGAAGAGTCAACGCTTTTTATTCTATTCTGACTTAAAGGTGTACAATGGGAATATTCAAGTTGATAGAATCTGAATAAAAAGACATCACATCTTTAACAAGTGTATTGAAAAATAATAGCCTTGTTATGAAAAATTAAGAAAAGCTTGCTATGATGAGCCAAATTACCCCTAAAGTGTAGGGTTTGCTGCTTAAAATATCATTGAATATATAATTTCAATTTTACGATTGGGCAATCTTCTACCAATCACTCAATCTAACTTTAAGTCAGAACACCCTCTCTTTTAAATGTGAAGGTTTCCATAAAAGAAACTTCCAAAGAAAACGTGATGAAACGTGATGAAACTCTCTATGCCCACAAAATGTTTTCCCAAAAATACACCATATTGTCATTTTAGTTTTACATCAGTTGAAACTATTACAAATTGCATTTTAAGTTTTTTAAAGTTTTTTTGAATCAACTAAACATCCTCTATCTTTAAAGCTATAAATTGGATTGTTTTGATTCGAATGATGAAAAGCAGCTTTGAATAGATTTATAAACCATTTAGATCATTACCAAGACGTTTTATCTTCATTCATCTTTATTACCTTTATGTAAGAAGGAATTTGCCTAGCCTAATCTTTTACTCCCAACTCCCAACTCCACAAGTTATTGATTTGGATAAAGGTTTTAGAATATAATTATTGAGCTCTTCAATGGGGTTATGTATCTTTAATGATACTGTAACCTGTTTTTTTGCCTTTACCTTGTTAAAATACAGCAGGCTCACAGTTATTCGTACCTGCACTTATTCGAATAATTTGGTTATTCAAAGTGAGATGGACTTCCCCAATTCAGGCAAAAACACTCGCGTTTATTCAAACTTCAGTTATTCAAACTTTCAGTTATTGAAATTACAATTTTTTCATGTTAGCGCCATACACAATAATGAAAGCTGAGTTTTTCAGCTTATTAGTGGTAAAATTTGTTTTTAACTCTCATTTCCAGCTCATTAGCGATAAGCCAAAGTTTAACAGTCATTGGACCAATTTTCAGACTGTGCCAGCAAAACTTTGCACATCTCATCACCAGATCATCACGTAGAAGGCTAGATTTCATCTGCCATTTTTGGTGCTTTGGAAAAACCTGCACCAGGGGTAAGCAGAAGATTCTTTTGAAAGTTGATTTTTTTATGTTTTGAAAATGGAATAACTTTGGAAATACTTAACCAATTTTAATAAGGGGTCACTCACATATCGATTCTTCCCATGACTAACGTCAAATTGACGCTAACTTGAAAACCCTCCCACCCCCACCTCTTAATGTCAAAGTTTAAAAATTATAAAAATTCAATGAGACTCTAAATTTTCTCCTTCACTTTCATTGTTGTTTCGTCAGCCATCTTTAATTTTGCTACTGCTTGCTCAGTTTACATTTTAAAAATAATGAGGTAATTTTTAAACTTTTTTCGGAAAGTTGCTTGAATTAATTATCTCCTTAATCATAATCAACAGATAGCAGCATTTCAAAAAAAAGACCGACCGTCTGCGAAATTCAAGGGCCACGTGGCGGACCGTCCAAACAAAGGAACACAAGTTGACATAAACATCGGGCCGTTTGTTTTGGTTAATATTGTTCTATAAAATAGCGAAGCAAACAAATACTAAGGAGGAGAAGAAATATGGAAAGTAACATTTGTCACAGAATAAACGTCTCAAAAATCAATATTTCTGGTGAAATTTATTAGCGTCACAAACTCTAAACCCCCCACCCCTTCGCGTCAATTTGACGTTAGTCGTGGGAAGAATCGATATGTGAGTGACCCCTAAATGACCCCTCATTTTTCTCACAAAGGTATAAAGTAACTTTCAAATAAAATTAGTTGAGGGGAGTTTAGGGGAAAATTAAGCCCTGTTCACCCTACAAACAGCGTTTTTTTATCAAAACAATCAGAAATTGACAAATTGTCCTTTTTTCCCGCCTGGTGCACAATAAATACGGTACTAATTGAATGTTCGATTGTGATCCAAGTAATCAATAATGATTGATAATAATCGAAGGTGGTCAGTGACCACCTATCGATTTTATTGGTGATCGAATACTCACTCGACTTGGTATTTTCTTCGACCATTTTCGATTTGTTCAATCATTTCGATTACTTTTTGATTACCTTCGATCATATTGAATACCTTCGATCATATTGAATACCTTCGATTGTATTGAGTATCTTCCAGCCTTCAATTTTATCAAATATGTTTCCAGTAGCAGGGCGTCAAAATAATCTGAAACCGAGTTTATTTCGGCCAATTAAAACACGCGATTCACGCGCAAAAACCACTTTCGTTTTCTCCGACCAATCAGAACACGCGAAAACCACTTTCGTTTTCTCCGACCAATCAGAATGCGCGAAAACCACTTTAGTTTTCTTTGACCAATCAGAACGCGCGATATGAGTTACCTGAGGAAACCCAGGGCGAAGGCACACAAAATGGCGGGAAATGACTGGGAAATAAGGGGGTTAATCTTTATGGCGGGCCTTCTTTTTGTGCTTTGGTTTTAGGTAATTTTTTGTGGTTTTTCTTAAAGATATATCATAGTAATTGGTTATCAAAAAGTTCAAAGTTCTCAAAGTTATCGAAAGTAATCAATAACAATCAAAGCACTCAAATGGTTATCGAGTCTTCGAAGGGTTGTTAAGAGAATGATCGAATACATGTTTTTTTTTATAAGCAAGTGTATGCCCCTTGGTCAGGCTAGTGTATGCTTAAGTTCTCAAAGCATCCAGGCATAGTTTATGCTCATTATATGCTTAAGAATCATGCTTATGATTCACCCCCGAGCCAAGTTTTTAATGAAATTTCAAATATTTTGTAAAAATTTGTTCAGATTTTGGGAGCAGTGGAATGTGTAGCTAGCCGTGGAATGTTTTACTTTTTACTTGACATCTACCAAACCTATTTTAAACAGATGAAAATGACCACTTGAAAAATATTTTAGGCTGACATATATGCTCATGTTATGCTTAGGAATTCTGCAAATCTGAGCCTTCATATGCTTATAAGCGTTATGCTTATAAAAAAAAACATGTACTCACAATATTTTGGAAATTTTGGTACTCTTACTTCGAGCATTATCGATTACTTCGATAATCGAATTAATCGATTAGTACCGTCTGGCCAATGTGAAACAAAGGATACAAGTGTATATGTAATTTCATTATTCATTATTTTACCACGCCTGGCAGTTAGTCACACTAGCGTCCCGCCAAAATGCGTATCAAAGATTAATGCTGCGAAAGCGCTATATTGTTTACTTGACTCTCAAGCAAAAAAATGCGGCGCAAAACTTCTAAAGGGATTCATGAAAAAATAACCCGGCGCTTTTTAATGAAATTAATATTTTCAAAAACTTTGAGAAATTGCCTAAAATTTGAGCCATAGATGAAAAAATTTGAGCCAAGCCAACCTTGAAAACTAATTTGAAGATCAACTTCCCAAGAAAAAGATCTACGGGGGAGGCGGAACCCACCTAGATCCGCGCACCACCGGATAGGCGGTTTCCCGGAAATTTTGCCAGACCTCAAATAATGACCCATTTACATATGCGGAATTATTTTTACTTTAGCGTATAAACCACAGCCTAGACTAATGTTAAATTTCGTTTCCGCGCAAATTCGTCACATTTTGTCTCGATAACCTCATAACTACGGAACTTATCCTTGGAGGCAATCGAGCAAGAACAATAGAAAAAATCTTTATTTGGCTCTGTAGAAAAATTGCAAAATAGAAACTCGCTTAAATTCACAATACTGATTCTTTACCCCAAAACGAAACTAATCTATTTTGTAAATCTTTCTTACACTTCCCCATACGTAAAATATAGAGTACTTTCGTTTTCCCCCCAAACTTACGAGGGAAAAAAGTTAAGACCGCGTGTTGTCCTCGCGGACTTTCCCAGCGTAATTTATTTGTGTGATGTCATAATGTTATTGTTCTCTTTCTCAGATTATTACTGACGACATTTCAATCGCTTACGGGATTGGACAATGGTTGACAATAGATCGTGACGTAAACAATCCAATGACGCGCGACGAATGAAAGTTCATTTTGGGTGGCTTGATAACACTCGTAATTTCTTTATTTCTCTAGTGTATTTTGTTTTTTCTTTTTGGAAGAAGGACTATATGGTAGAAAATAAAGTTTTATACTAGTATTTTTAACTTTGATATTTTAAATGCCTATTTTAAAGAAAATTTCTTAAGTGGGCGGAAAATAAAAACGCCTTTGTTTTGAACGCCCGACTGCCAAAATCTCGGGATTCTGGGACTTCTTTTGAGACGGGGTTAGACGTGAAAACAAAGAACTAAGTAGAATCGGCTTTTTCAAACTTAAAATACAATGTAAAATATTTTTGTAATCAAAAATTATATTTAACAATTATATTGAAAAGTAATAATTCGTTATAAGGAAAGATAACTTGTGCAGAAAAGAAAGTTTTCATTTATTGACCCCCGGATTTTTCATCGCATAATTTCTACGGGAAATCGAAAGTAATTTCATTTGGCTTGTGATGTTTGAGAGCTTGGATGTTGGGAAGCTGCAAGGATAAAGGTAAACAAATTATAGTCTTTTTTCTGAAAGAAAATTTAACATTAGTCTAGGCTGAACCAGGCCTTAAAAATTGAAGCGCTGTCTCGGGAATTGAATGACAAATTTTGGTTGGTTGATTTTGGCTGCTGCACGTTTTATTTTGTTTCAAACTTTCAAGTTTTAATTAATTGTCTTGCGAACTTGATTAAGTTAACTCTCATCCTTGTTGTGCAAATACATTTCTATTTCTATTTCTATTCAATAATTCAGAGGGTACATACGTACAATTTCCTGAATGTAAAATAAAATGGTAATAAAATAAAATCTATCTAAATATAATAAAATCTAGAATTTAATAAAAAGGCAACCACTTTGGATTAAGAGGTAATTGAATATTGCAGAAAAAAGAACTTAGATTACTGAGGAATTTAATTGGTTACCAAAAAGAGCTACATGGCTGTATTGACATTGAAAACAAACTAAAAGGCTAAAAATGTGAACGATAAAAATATGTGAAGGATAAAAACAATTCTGAGTAAAAACATTTTATTAACTAACACTAGCCGGTACCCGGCGTCGCACGCCGGTTAAGCTGTAGCTGAACGCACTAAAAGTCCTTTGGATGTTGAAGCTGGCTAGCTGGCTTAAAAAAGCGATCAAATAAAAAAAAGAAATCTGTACAACGTTTAACTCTAACCTTCCCCGGGTGTCTTATCTTTTAACCATATTTGGATCGTTTACTGCCCCCCCCCCTCCCGAGACATAATTTTTTGTTTAAGTCAAAAGTTATCAGAAAGAGCATCGTTTACTGTACCAGTGTCGTTTGAAACGACTCTACAGGTAGTTATTTTTCCTGCTTCGCTCGCTTTAAATATGCCGTCCAGATTAAATGACAATTTTTCAGGAAAAAGCGGGAAGGTCAAAAAGAATAGTGCAACTTTTTGTTTTTATCAGATCGAAAAAATATAAAATTTTAAGTTGCTTTTTTAAACCCTTGTCAAAACTTTTCGAATTTAAACATAAAAAATGGCGTGCACACTTTTTAGCAGTAACGACCAATGAAGTATAAGCCCGAAAGGCTAGAAGTCAATCTCCTTGGTAAGATTTGAAGCCAACAAATCCTACCAAAGTTGCGCAGCCTTGAGCGGCTCGCCTGGTTTTTACACAAATGACAGATTAATACTAAAATTTACCTCTAAATTTCGAAAAAAATATCAATCGTAAACAAAGGGATTGCTAGATTCAATCTGTCGTCAAAAATACGGCGCATTTTTTAAGGCTGCACTTTTTCTTGCCTGAGAAAGGTTAGAGATTGAACTTTAGCTCTTCGGGCTTTAAACTCAATGGTAACGACGGCTTGAATATTTTTATAAGAAAAAAGAAGTGAACTAATTTTTTCTTATGCTTTATATCGCCCTTTGAATGCTGTTGTTGTCCACAAACCTTTTTATGTTTTGATTTACTTTTTAAATATTCTTTTCTATGAAATGAAATTGTTTTGTTTTGAAAAGAATTCGAATGTCATTAATAAATACGATCGTTAAATACATTCGAAAACATTTAAAACAAAAGAAGAGAGAAAAAGGCAAGTCTGGGCAGAAGTTAAAATTACTAAATGTAGATGGGCCTTAAATTTCAAAACAAAGGCTTAATAAAGTCTAAACCAAGCTCTATCCGATCTTTTGCAAATGGCGCGAATCCAATAAAACAAATTTGTAGAGCAAGAACTGGAAGTCATCTTTTGGAAGAACAAAAACATTGCGTTAGTGATCTTGATGTTCAAAAAGCATCTGGACCCTCAAGTATTCCTACACCCTTCTTAAAAATGATAGCTCCAACTGCAAGCACCATTCTATCTCATATCTTCAATGTCAGTATTAGAGAAGGTATCTACCCTGATTGTCTAAAAAAAGCTAATATAAAACCCTTACATAAGAAAGACTCAAAACTGGATGTTGGCAATTACAGACCCATCTCACTGTTATCCAACATCAATAAAATATTTGAAAAACTTCTTCACTTTAGACTAGTCAAGTTCTTTGAAAACAACAATATCTTTAGCGAAAAACAATTTGGTTTTAGAAAGGGTCACAGCACTAATCATGCAGTGATTGCACTTACTGAACTAGTCAGAACAGCGCTAGATAATGGTCAGTTTGCAGCTGGAGTCTTCATAGATCTTAAAAAGGCTTTTGACACAGTGGAGCACACCATCCTGCTCCACAAATTAGTACATTATGGCATTAGGGGACCAGCTCTGGCTCTGCTTCGGTCATATCTCTCAAATCGTACCCATTGTGTTGAAATAAGAAATTCCCACTCTAATCATGTTCCAATCAAACATGGTGTCCCACAAGGATCTGTCTTGGGGCCCCTATTATTCATCATTTATATTAATGATCTCCATCGGTCTTTAGAAAACTCAGTAACTATTCATTTTGCCGATGATACTAGTCTTATCTGCTGTGATGAATCTATAAAGCATTTGAACAGAAGAGTTAACAGAGATCTTGCTCTCCTTGTTCATTGGCTGAGAGCAAACAAGATATGCCTTAACACCGCCAAAACTGAAATCATTCTTTTTAGAAGTCCCAGGAAAACTTTTACTAAACATCTTAATTTCAGACTCAGTGGACAGAAGATTCAATTATCTAACAAAGCAAAATATCTTGGTATTCTACTTGATGAGCATCTTTCTTGGGAACCTCAATTTCACAGCCTCACGAAAAAACTTTCTAGAACTGTTGGCTTTCTCTCTAAACTCCGTCATTTTGTGGATCTCAAAACACTTCTTTCTGTTTACTATGCTCTTTTTGACTCACACGTAAGCTATTGTCTCCAGACCATAGGCTATACCACTCAAGCTACATTTGAAAAAATTGAAGTACTTCAAAATAAGGCCTTGAGAATTATGCATTTCAAACATAACAGATTTTCATCTCGCCCACTTTTTATAAGATCTTCTATTCTGCCAATAAAAAAACAACTCAAAGTCAAGAACTGCCTCTTTGCACTGGATCATGTCCAAAATAACTTACCTAAATACTTTTCAAACTACCTTAGATATTCTCCTGTTCACGAAGGTACAAGACAATCACCAAAGAAACTTGAACCTCCTACAACAAACACGGTAAAGTATGGCTCTTACAATGTAGCTTCCCTAATAACTAAGGATTGGAACGAACTTCATACCAAGGTTTTGATTGAAGACTTTAACAAATGCTCCAAACAAACTCTCAAAGAACATTTACATCGATTTATTATAACTAAGCTCGCATCTGATTAGAACTTAGGCTCCTTCACTTTCCTATTCTCTTTATACTCTTCATTACTTCTTTCTGTCTTCCTTTTTATTATTATTTTTATATTTTACATTTTTCTTTCTCTGGTCTGAACTTGCCAAATTTATCTTTAGTGAATGCTAAACTTAGGTTACTCCGAGGTCACTAGTTTGTTGGAACTATCTTCGTTGTCTCCCCTCCGTTTTCTCATTTACTCCCTCTTACTAGTATATGGATTTAGATATATCATTTTATAACAAAGTATCATCACAACTTGTGCTAGTTTTTAAATGTAAATTCCACTTTGTTCATATTTTACATATTTTACATCCATTTGTACATTATATTTAGGATGAGAGTATCGGTAAATATATTCTATATCCTATCCTATCCTATCCTTATCATGTGTTATCAAATGATAACACACTTAGATTAACCTAACAAATAATATTTTTCCTCTTTAGGTCGGCTTTGGCGACCCAAAACATTTATTTTGTCGGCACGCCGACCTAGAGTGTAAATTACGTCGGCAAATAAAAGCCGACTTCAGCTCAAGTTACGTCGGCTTTCAAGTCGGCATTGCCGAATGCCGACCTGGATTCCTAGGGCTGTCAATGGGTTTCAGTTCGATCAGTTCAATAAACCAATTTTGTTTGACAAGTTTGTGCTGCTCCGCCACCGTATATTAACTTCTTTTCAAAGCCAAATTCAGAATGTAAATCGGGAAATTTCTTCCGATAACATTTTTCCTGTACTATCCTTTTAGCGCCAGAGGCGGTTTGGTGGGCGTAGTGTTTGCCACTCAGCCGCGCCCAACAGAGGGGCTACGGACTTTATTCCGGATAAACAAATATCCAGGTACAATAAACGTTAAAAGCTGTTAAGTCCGGGAACTGTCGAAATGGCAATCAAATCGCGTGCAAGGATAAAGTTTTTGCAAGCAAGGGAAGATATGAGGATTTAATATCACCGAACTAATCAAAGTTTTTACTGACCGAACTAATCGAACTGCTATTGCTTCAGAAATTGTGAGTGTTCGATTATAGGTTCGATTAATTTTTTTAATCAAACTTTAATTGACTTCCTTTAGTCCGGTGTAGAGATTGTCCGGTGAACAGACTTTCGCGTGTCCGGTGTTCGTTAAGTCCGGTGCGTCGGCAGGGTCCTAGTTTGATTAGTTCGATTGTTCGATTGTTCGATTGGTTCGACAAGTTTGATTGATTGGGTCTGGATTAAAACTAGCATAAATATTTTTTAACTTTTTACCACACGTAAATCCAGGCAGGCTACACTTTGTCACTCATATTGGACAAAATCTAGCAGAACAGAAGCTTTTTATGCTGAAAAGATTGGAATGCGTGAATGTGAAAGCAAACATTGGACTGGCAAAAAATCTTGCATGAATATGTGAATTGAAGGTTAATGGGAGGGTTTCACTAATATTTGAAATTCTTGGTAATCAAATTCTTGGTAATCAAAATCTGTCTAAATCATCTAAGTTCCATAAAAATATTGCATAAAAAAAAAGCCAGATAGATCTCTTTTTAAAGCCATTCGTTTCAAAATATAGTAGTGATAAACTTATTAAATGTTGGATGGAATATATTTAGGATATATAATAAGGTTTAGAAAAGTGATTTCAATGATAACGTAAGCTTACATCTTTGATGCTTGGATCTTCGACCTTCAAGCGTTGACGGCCATGTTGATATAAATTTTAGCGGGTTCTTGGCTAGCACGAACAATCCTGTACTTATCGAAAGCTTATTTCCTTACTCCTTTTGTTTATTAAAATCCATATGTACACAATGGTTGCGGATCATGAAAACATAAAAAAATTTAAAAAAATTTCCGTGTGAATATGCACTCGCTCTTCTTGCCCCACACTTACCACTGCACGTCATCTCTAGGAATTCCTCATCTCTAGCTGCCTGGCTGCGCTGCAGGTCCAGGAGTGTCCAGGAGTTCCAAAAAGTCTAGCAACATCTAGTCTACACCTCCAGGCTTTTAGGCCTTACTTAGGCAGATATGACGTAGCCTAAGCAACATCTAACTAATGGCAATGAGGGAAAAAACAACACAACAAGTAAAAGTAAGATGGAAATTACTCATAAATATCGTAGGTATATATAGGGCGGCAATCACAAATATCTTTATTTCGCGTCCTCGTTGGGTCTAAAAAGTGAGTCGGTCGGTTGGTCAGAAACTGCCAGCCAGCCAGCAGCCAAAAACTAACCGCGCGTTATAGTGTTATATGGGTGGTTTCAAATTATGACCTTTGAACACTGAGACACCTCCGACCCAAAATAGGGAGGTCGGGCCTTGCGCGTGCGGCAGTAACAAAACATAGATTTTCGAAAAAAAATATTCAAGCTTACATACCTCAAAGAAGTCTTTTGACATAAGTATTTTTTCCAAAGTGTAGAGAATTTATTCAGCTTTCTTTTGCAGAAAAAATCAGCACATCATGTCTTCATTTTCCTTCAAAATTTGAAAATGAGTACTCGCGGGTGAGTTTTTTCAAACTTCTTGTTCGCGGCACGGCAAAATTTTTTATCCGGGGGTTCTAAAATCCAAAGCGCTAGCCACCCGAAACAGCTATCGACCTGGAATTTTTTGCATCGTTCCCCGCGATAGTTTAGCTTTTGAGACGTACCACGTTCGTTGGTTGGAGCAACGTATATTTTTCAGGAAGTCAAATTATGTACTTAAAATGCGTTTTTTTCATTGAAAAAATCAAATTTTTTTATCGAACGTGAATTTTTTAGAAAGAACAATGTTTTTTCTTTCCAAATGTGAAAAAAGTAAGAATCAAGCTGTTTTCGGTGGCAAGCGCTAAGGGAAAGATTATGGTGTATTTACCCCCGTTTCAGCTACATCTACGGAAAATAAAACTCGCACCAAGCCTCCCGCGCGGAATTTTTCATAAAACACTTTCGCTTTTGGTGCCGTGATGAAGGTACAAAATGGCTGGCGATGCGTGCACAAAAATGCTTGAAAAATTGAACTTCAAAATGGAATATCTTTGGAACTTTAAAGAATTGGAAGGTAAATGACCCCTCATTTTTCTTCTGATGGTTATGGCTTTCCATTAAACTTGGTTTGGTATTCTGCAAGTAAGTTTGAAATTTCCTCTGACCACCCTACCCAAAATTAGGGTGGACAGGCCAAAATTTTCCCCTCAATTTTTAGAAACCAAACTAATTTTATTTGAAAGTCCTTACCTTTGTGAGAAAAATGAGGGGTCATTTGTTAAAATTGGTTAAGTAGTTCCAAAGTTATTCCATTTTCAAACCACAAAAAAACCACCTTTTCAAAGAATCGCCTCCTTACACCACGCCAGCAAGAAATAATTTTCGGAAGCACCAAAATCGCGCCAAAAATGGCGGATGAAATCTAGTCTTCCGCGTGGCGGGGCGTGAGAAGTTTTGCTGGCGCGGTCTGAAAATCGGCCCGATGACTGTTAAACTTTAGCTTATCGCTAATGAGCTGGAAATGATAGCTAAAAACAAATTTCACCACTAGAAAGCTGAAATCCTCAGCTTTCAGATGGTGTAAGCTGCTTAAATGAAAAAATCCGCAATCTTGTTAAAATATCGCAATTTCTTCTTATTTTTCGAAATTCCTGACGGCCTGTAGATTTTCAAATAAAGCAGGTTGTGATAGATTGTAGCCTAATCTTACCCTGGGTTTACTAAAAAAACCGCGATTGAAAAGATGCACCAGCTCAATATCGACAGCCATTTGTTTCAATGTGGGTCGAGAATTTTCCGGTGCCGTGGTCAGCGCTAAATCGCGTTTTCAACTTGACGTCGAAAAACATGAATATCTTTGGAAAGAAAATAGATACCTTGATGCAGTTTTTTTTACTTGTTTCCCTGATAATTCCTGATTGATTTGAAAAAAAGAATGAACACATTTGGATGATTTAAAGGTAAGTACTAATGCCTTGAAGTTCATTTTTGTAAATTCTTCCTCGTTCCGCGCAAAAAATCCCGACGAGTGCGCACCCTACCAAAATGACGCATGTAATGATATAAACAAAGTCAAAATGCCGCGAATGCGCTAGAAATCGCTCGCAAAAAATCGGCAATAATAAAATTTTTAAACGATAAGGAAACGTCATTGACAGAAAAATTCCGACAAATTTACCGACTCACCAACTCAATTCTTCTCAATTTTCGAGAGTCGGTCGGGCGACGTGAAACGAAGATATTTGTGATTGCCGCCTAGTATATAATTTAATTTGCCTCTTTTTGTTGTTTGTCATCCTTAGGGGCCACTCACCACATATCGATTTTTCCCACGCTTAGCTTCATTCCCGTGCTATAGGGTGGGTGGGCTAGATCAAGTGATGCTAAGTGCTAAGAAAATCTACTAGAGATATTGGTTTTCAAGGTCCAAGAGATGTTCAAATCTGATTGGTCCATGGAATAATGTCCTTCAGTCTAAAGAATAGACCTTTTCGCCTTTCCATCCGCCATATTGAATTGTATGCAAAAATTATGGTGGCCGAATTGCCGTGGTGAAATTTCCTTAGAAAGTATGCAAAACATATGCAAAAAGAAATAATTAATATAAAACTTACATGCATAATTGACATTATATTAAAGTGTAATCTTGTAGAAGAAAGATTAAATTTGCTTCTTTTGAAAACTAGAAATAATCAAATTCGCCCATCTCTTAGAACAAGCACTTCAAAAAACCATAACATTAGACATAAGCTCAAACTGAAAAATCACCCGCGAAGGTAAAAAATAATCCTTATTCGGCTGACGGTAAATTATTCTCCTGGGAATAGAACCGCCAAACGATCAAATCAAAACATCGATCTGAACCCGCTGAATGTGCTACATCATAATTACTGCTTTCAGTTTGCGTGTTTTGAAAGTTGGTGTGTGTACTCCGTCTTCGTGGAATTTTTTAATGGCATGAAAACAGAATATGCAATGTCTTTAAGAACAAATTCCTAAAAGGCTTTTGTTGTTCCGTAAATATGTCTTTTTGGATTAAGAATTCCATCTTTTATTGTTCTAATGATTATAAAATTTATTTATAAGATGCTTTGTTGTCTTTTTAATCTTTGTGTAAACTTGCATATGTTTTGCATATTTTCCAACTAAATCCAACCACGGCTTTTTCGTTCCTATGTTTTTGCATACAATTCAAGATGGCGGATGGAAAGGCGAAAAGGTCTATCATCAAGGCTAGTTCAATTTATTCCAATAAAGTATGAGCCCGAACACTGAAGGACTTGATATGATAGGACTTGTAAAAGTTGTGTTTTCTGTGTTCAATCCAATACCGTGAGTGGTCCTAAATCCGACAGCCTTGCCTAAATCTGACCCCCCAAATAACTGCTATGAAAAAAAATTCTATGTTTACAAACATTCCCTCTCCAAGTTAAAGCAATAAACTATAATATTGCAAGAATTCTCGAAACAAAACATCTAACAAGATGACTAAAATGTCAAGATGTCAATTAATGTGATAAAAAAGTGTGAGTTGTAAAAATAATTACCTCTATTATTCGGAATTTGTTGCTTGTGTTTAAAACGTTAACAATTTAGTAATAAAAAACAGGGCCCGCGCCACCGGGGGGGCCGGGGGGGCCATGGCCCACCCACTTTTTTGCAAAGCAAAATAAAAAATTTCTCTTTACTTAATTGTTTTTTTCTTTTCTGTGCGCGTGCCAATAAAAACCTTTCTAAAGGGGGACAGATGGACACTTAAATTAGTCTAATTATACTCTTTTGCTTTAAAGAAACAAACTTTACAGTTTTCTTTAAGAAAATCAGAACAAAAAGGAAGCTGTTTTAGCCAAATAAGACAGGTAAAAATCGAAAATTTTCCGGCGCCTCCTTAGTCACTATATTTTTGTTGGCCCCCTCACTTTCAAAATCGTGGCGCGGGCCCTGAAAAAAATTATGTTTTGTATAAGAAGCAATTAATGTTTTGGTTCAATTGGTTCAGTGCATCAAATCTCTCAGTTAAGTTGACACTTTGGTATCTTCATTGCGTCACAGCGAAAGGCTTGTTTTTATTTTAGTTTGTATCTTTGAAAGACAGTAGTGGTGAACAAAGTAAAGAATGAATCACACCCTGAAGACTCTTAAAAAAAGGGCTCTTAATATAATAAGGCTCTTAATATCATCGCATGCAGTGAAAATTATGAATTTCTTTTGCATATATATAGAGGAATATCCTCTAATGATTTGATCAGTCTAGGATCACAACTGTCCAGAAATGGACTGTCAATCATTTCATTAAAATCAATTTTTGAGCCTTCCGGTACATGGTGTGGCCTGTTAAAGCCTTGTTGCTAGGGCATTGCTAGGGAATTTTCGGAAAATATAGGTCATCTTTAAAATTCATTTATTGAGCCAAAAATGAATTCTCCACGACAGATTTTTGATATTTGGTAGTTAAAGGATTGATCTTTCAGGATCTGAAAAAAAATTTTAATTTGGAATCTCGGGCTGGGAATAACTGAGAATCAAATCCAACCGGTATTTTCAAGCAGTTCAAAACTTTGGCTTAAAGTATCCGCCATTTTGGAAAAAAAAATTAATTATTTTTTTTATTTTTAGAAAATGTTTATGGTCTTGTGTATCTGTGCAAAATTTCATGTCATTTGGACCTACCAATAAGGAGTTATATATAGCAATTTGGAATTCTGGTCTGTAAATTACCGGTCTGTATTTTAGACAAAATTTTTGAAACTTCAAAATGCGCTATCTCGGGAACGGCTTGAGCTCCGAGGCTCAAATTTGGGAATTTTGTTCCACCCATGAACCCCCACAACATATCTAAAAAAGAAAAAAATCCAAGACATCAATGATCCCACTTACAGATTTTCTTAGGTGCAATTGCTCTTAACCCTTTCCCGACGCACGGGCCACTGGGTGGCCCATGAATCGTGTTCCTATATGACGCACGAGCCACCGGGTGGCCCATAGCTTTGTAAAAGATTTTTCGCGCCAAAATACAAACATGGTTTTGAATAATGATTTTGAGATAAATTTCCCGTAACCTGCAAAAAACCGCTTTTCAATATCTTGTTTATAACTAGAATTATAAATTTTCAATGTTTGTTTTAAATTTACTCAGGCTAATTATCTGTAAGGGAAAAATTGCTCAAAAATTTGGACAAAAAATCACTTTACTCAGATTCTGGGAAAGCTTATGACATGAATTTTTTTTTACCCGGTCAGTAATTCAATTCTCTAAATCATATTCAAAGTTCAAGGCGTAAAGCAAATGCCTTTTACTATATTTCTTTATTCAAAGTCCAAAATTCTCCCTTCCGAAAAAAAATCTGCCGATTTTTCGGTCACGTGACAAGGTGTCAGCTGGTGTCAGCCATATTTATAAAATTTTTTTTGGTATTTCAAAACCCCTGATACATGTGAAAAAAATGAGGTATTACTTATCGTGATATCTTTTATCAATCACTTTCTATTGCAATTTTAGTGAAGCCAGTTAAAAATCAAATTTTTGTTCGTGTCATATAGCCGTGAAATCGTGTACTGTGTACTGAAAAGGCGTTGTAAAAAACTCTGCAGGTCAAGGGAACTTATAATGTCGCCCTTATGAATTGGGCGTATGAGAACGCTCTTCCGCGGCCCGAGAAATGTTTGTCTGACGGATAGGAAAATTCAGTTTTTAATGAAAATCCAAGATGGCGGCTGTGGTTTCAGTCAACAGATAAATTAAATGCAAGAAGAGAACTTTTAGTATATTTATCAACTCTATTCGATTCAAATCTCTGTCTCACTTCCCCATAGTTACATTTGGAGCCCTCGGAGAGATTAGCAAGAGATTGTTTGATGGTTTGAAGGTGAAAAGTTTCAATTTGTATGTGTTTGGTTATGTTTTGATGCTCAACACACAAGAATAATAACAAGAACAACTGTAAGAGAAAAATGACTTTTCGCCTATGAACTTATTTACAACGTATTATGAAATTACTTGCTGAATGATTAAACAAAGTGAGAAAGAAGTTTTGTTTTATTTACTGATCGAAATGATAATGTTATGAATGTTTCAAAAAACTGATTTGGCTGTTTCGAACTGATCGCTAAGGGTAGCCATTTTGAATTTACGTAATAATTCTTGAAAACCCGCTACGATAACATTATGGAGATAATTCAAGACGAGACGGAACGCATTTTACGCAAATTGAATACTGCGGAGTTAAGAGTAATCGGAGAGTTTCTCAAGGTACCGGAAGAATCGATCGAAGGTAAATCGAAGTCGGAAGTTTTACGAGAAATCCAGGCAAATCTCGATGCCGTAGAGGAAGATTACCAACGAACGGGTATTCTTCAAGCACTACCGATTCCCCCGATGCACAAAAAGGCGTACGAAAAATTATTTGCAGAATCGAACGAAGCACCCAAAGCACCTATCAAAGTTGAAGTTGATTCGAAACCAAAGCCATTTGACATCGAATACTTTAAACGTGATTTCAAGATTTCTGGAATAATTGCTGATGGCACACCAAAAGCGCTTAATTATATCAACTTGTGTAGTCAAATCAACGATGGTAAAAAGAAAGGATATTCCGAAACCGAAATCGTGGCAGCTATCAAAAGGAGCATTTCACCTGGAACAGGTTTACGAACCTATGTCGACTCGCAGTATGAAATGACATTGGAAGAAATTCTTCAATTCTTGCGAAGCTTTCTCAGGGAAAATCACCCACCGAACTTTTTACCGATCTAAACCAATTATGCCAAGGAAGTACAGAAGAACCGTCAAATTTTCTGCTTAGAGCACTCGAATTAAGACAGAAAGTTTTGACCGCATCCCAAGCTGAAGGAGTTATCCGTTATGAGAAGGACTTAGTTCAACGAATGTTCCTGCACGCTGTGAAGACCGGTTTAAAAGAAGGTTCCGTACGAAGTCACATGATTCATTATCTCAATCACGATCAATCGCAGCCCGATGATGTTCTGTTGAGGGAGATAAATATCGCAACCTCGGAAGAAAAAGAGCGCGAATCCAAACAACGTGCAAATAAAAGTGCCCGCGTTGCGTCCATCGAAACCAGTGAAGGGGTTAGTCAGATTCTATCACCTCTTCTCGAAGCCGTCACTGGAATGAAAGCTCAAATCGACGAGCTGACATCACGTGTTAACTCCATGCCAACAGGATCCAGTCAAGACCGACGTAATGGTAGATCATCCGGTTCATGGAAAGAAAAAGGTTGTAAGGATTGTACCACTAAAAACCGTACCAGCCAGTGCAACCATTGTTGGAAATGTGGACAGGAGGGTCATCAATCAAAATCCTGTCAACAACAGCCAAAAGGGCAGGGGCTGGGGAGGTGAGATGCTCGTCAGCCCATCAAGTAGAACAATCTCCTAAACTACAATGCTGTGGTTGTGGAAAGCAATCACCTGTGATGAAAAGATGTTCCCGTTGTCAAGCAGTGCAATACTGTAACGAATCGTGTCAACAGAAACATTTTGCTGATCACAAGGTACTTTGTAAAGCTATTAAAGCGATGGAAGATCGTAATGTCCAAAATATCGATAAGAACTGTATTTTTCAAAGCCACCTTACACCCAAACAGAAAGTGAAACTGGTAAATTTGGTCGGAGAAAAATGTGAAGTTGAGTGTTCGATTGGAGGACAAATAGTAACCGCATTGTGGGATACCGGAGCACAAGTTAGCTTGATCGACCAATACTGGCTTGATACCAACAAAATCAAGTACGAACTTAAAAACTTATCTGAACTTATGAATCTAGAGATCAAAACAGCTGACGGAAAGTTATTACCATACGTTGGCTATACCACTGTAAATACGCATATAGGAAATGAACTTATTGAAATCCCGTTCTTAGTTACCAAGCAACGAATCGCCCAACCGATCATTGGCTTTAATGTTATTTCGAGCCTCGTACAAACGTCTGGATCGACAAATGAAACTGTTACAAACTTAAATAAATTTTTCACCAAGCAAGTCTGTGCTGAATCCGTTATTTCTGTAGTCGAAGAAACATTTGCCAGTACTGTCTCATCCGTCAAAATACCGAAGTCAGGCTTAAAGTTAAAAGCCAACTCAAGTAAAGTCGTTGAATGTAAGATAAATAACATTACTCTTGAGACGAGACAAGCTGCAATTTTTGAACCTTCGTTCGATATACCAGAAGAAATAGAGATCCAAGAGGAACTTATAAGGCTAAAGAAGGGTCCACAGTCACGAATTCGATTAAAGATAACTAACAACGTCAATCGTCCAGTTATGGTCCCAGGTCGTTTACACCTAGGATCCATCCAGCTTTTAAACTCTGTCATGCCAATCGAGGTTGATTTCAAAGGAAATGATCAATCTACACCAGATCAACCAGCTGACGAAGTTCCAACCAAATTACCCAAAATTCCAGAGAACTGTGAGGAAACGTTTGTGAGTTCCGTTGATAAACTTAAACTAGGGAACTTAACTACCGAAGAAAAGAATAAAGTTAAAACATTGTTGTACAAGCACCGTGAAGTATTTGCCATCGACGATAGTGATGCCGGTGGTAATGCTGAAGATTTAGTAATGAACATTGAAACGACTGATGAAGTTCCGGTACAAAAGAACTACACCAATATTCCAAGACCGTTGTATGAGGACGTAAAAGCTCACATTGCTGACCTGATTCACCGAGGCTGGATCACCAAATCCAAATCTGCTTGGTCGTCACCAATCGTGTTAGCTCGTAAGAAAGGAGGAGGTGTAAGAGTTTGTTGTGACTACAGAGCTTTGAACAAGAAAACGATAACTGATCGTCACCCGATACCGAGAATTCAAACCTCACTTGAGAATTTAGGGGGTTGTAAATGGTTCACTACGTTAGATCTTACTCGAGCTTATCACCAGGGCTATGTTCATCCAGACAGTCATGACAAGACAGCATTTATCACACCATGGGGCTTATACCAATGGACTAGAATACCTTTCGGTTTGAAAAATTCACCACCAGCCGTATTCCAACGTTATATGGAAGACACTCTACATGACTTTCGAGACGACTTCGCAATGCCGTACCTCGACGATATTATTGTTTATTCGACCGACTTGGATTCGCATCTTCAACACCTGAGTAAAGTCCTTCAACGAGTTAAAGAAAAAGGACTTAAGTTGAAATTGAAGAAATGTACATTCTTCGCGAGAGAAGTAAAATATCTCGGTAGAATTGTAAATGAGCACGGTTACCGTATGGATGAAGAAAGTATCGAAGCCGTTCGGATTCTCAAGAATATCAAACCGACAACTGTAGCTGAGGTGCGACAAGTTTTAGGACTTGTTGGTTATCATCGCCGTCATATTCAGGATTTTGCAACGATCGCAAAACCCTTAACCGACTTGCTGAGAGGATCCAACAACAATGGGAAGTTGCCCGTCGAATGGTCATCAGAGCACGCCAAAAGTCTCAACCAGCTGATTGATTTTACTACATCATCACCAATACTGGCGTATCCAAGTTACGACGAAGAGTTTTATATTCACACAGATGCTAGTCAAAAGGGGCTAGGTTGTATATTATACCAAGTTCAAGAAGGAAAGAAAAGAGTTATTGCTTACGGAAGCAGCAGAACTCTACAACCAGCCGAGAAAAATTATCACAGCACGAAATTAGAGTTTTTTAGCCTTGAAGTGGGCTATATGTGAAAAGTTTCGTGATTTTGTCGCTTATGCAAACCATTTTACTGTATATACGGATAATAATCCACTACTGTACATAATGTCAAATACTAAACTTAACGCTAACGGTCAGCGTTGGGTTTCCGAGTTATCAGAGTTTAATTTTACGATAAAATACCGTCCGGGTATTATAAATCGAGATGCCGATTGCTTATCTCGATTACCACTCAACATTTCGAAGTATCAAGAGTTGTGTAGTGAAGAGGTTACACCTGATGTATTTCAGGCTGTAGCTTCAGCAGTTGAAGTACAAAGCAACAACGACGAAGTGTGGGTTTCAGCCATTGCTACCAACAACAATGATGAGGATGTTCCTGACGACGAAAACGTCATCTCCATCAACGAACTGATAGATGCTCAACGTAATGACGTAGATATTTCACGTGTTATTCATCTGCTCGGAAGTGATGAAAAAGCTTCGAGAGATGATTCAAAGTTTACAAAGAATTTGCTTCGCGGAAGGAGAAAACTGTTTGTCGACGACGGTTTACTCAAGAGAAGGTGTGGCCGATTCCACGAACAGATAATTTGGCCGAAATCCTTAAAAAGCATTATCTACGAACACTTACACGTCAACATGGGTCATCTAATGACCGAAAGAGTATATCAGCTGGCTCGCCAACGGGTCTTTTGGCCTAACATGTTCAGTGACATTGATGACTACATCCACAAGAAATGTCAATGCATCGTGAATCGCAAACCGAACCGCGATTTACACGCTCCTCTTCAAAGTATTCACACTGCTTCACCAATGGAACTAGTTGCAATTGACTATCTCCATCTCGAAACTAGTTCACGTGGACATGAATATGTCCTATTGATTGTTGATCACTTTACAAGATTCGCCCAGGCTTATCCGACTAAAAATAAGTCTGCGCTTGCTGCTGCAAAACATCTGTACGGAGACTTTATTCTACGATTCGGCGTACCTACTCGCATCATGCACGATCAAGGTCGTGAATTCGAGAATAAACTGTTTGAAGAATTAGAGAAGTTGTCGGGTGTTACGAAATCAAGGACCACACCCTATCATCCACAAACAAACGGTGCATGTGAACGGATGAACCGTACGCTTCTACAAATGATGAGAACACTTGAAGAGAAGGAAAAGACAAGATGGCATGAGAAACTTAACAAATTAACATTCGCTTATAACTGCACACAACACGAAACAACAGGTTACTCTCCTTATTTCTTATTATTCGGACGAGAACCTTCCATCTTTCTTGATAGATTGATTGGGAAAGAACCAAAAACTGAACGCAAAACTTACGATCAATACATCAACGATTGGAAAGATCAAATGCAAGAGGCATACGAAATTGCCTTTGAACGAGCATCCAAGAAGAAAGCCAACGATACGAGAAGACAAGCTGAGAAACCATGCCTTGCTCCTCTACTACCAGGAGACAGAGTATTATTGAAAAACGTGAAAGAACGCGGTGGTCCAGGAAAACTACGTAGCCATTGGGAACGTAGAGTCTACCGAATTCAAGAAAGTCAAGGCCCAGTTTACACGGTCGTTGACGAAAAGCATGCTGCTGCTAAACCTCGCGTTGTTCACCGCAACATGATTATGCCAGTTGGCAACGAGTTTATTTTAGATCCACAGGAGAAGAAGCAAAAGCCAAAGAAACAACGAGACGCACGACAACCACCACGAAAGGAACCTCCTGTACACGTCGATGAAGGTCACGCCGAAAGTGACGACGAACCTCCGTTACATCTGGTGCAACACTACGATAATGTAATGGACGACGAAGTACAACATCGCGTACAGAACGATCCTGAAACGATTCCTAACGAGCCTGACGTTCCTCAAGACGACGAGAACGTTGAAACGGCAAACGAATCATCTGGTGAAGAAGAACCCGTCGAACAGCTCCCTGAACGACGACAACGTAGACCACGTCGGGTATTTACGTACGATGTACCCGGTCAACCGTCGATCTATAATGTGTCAGCAAATCAGCCAATTTATTACACAACGCAGCCAGCTTCAAACTACTTCAGTTATTGTTTCCAACAACCAATGTTTCCAATCCAACAAAACTGTATGTATCAACCTACGTACCCTACAGTTCCGTACGGTACTCAAAGCTTCAACGCTGTTCCAAACACGTATCAAAATGGATACCCTCAACAACCAAATGTATATTTTAATTATTAATCAAATGAACTGTTATTGATTGATCTCGGACTGTTATTCAAGATAACAATGTTGTATCGGACGTTCCCGATGAAATCTTGAAACTCACGTCAATGTTAGGCAACTAACAACTCCGAAACTACTGAAAAATTCGTCACTCGTAGCTGCAGAATCGAGGAGGGTAAACATTTAAAGTCGGGGAGAGTGTCGCCCTTATGAATTGGGCGTATGAGAACGCTCTTCCGCGGCCCGAGAAATGTTTGTCTGACGGATAGGAAAATTCAGTTTTTAATGGAAATCCAAGATGGCGGCTGTGGTTTCAGTCAACAGATAAATTAAATGCAAGAAGAGAACTTTTAGTATATTTATCAACTCTATTCGATTCAAATCTCTGTCTCACTTCCCCATAGTTACAATAACAATGTACTAAAAAGGGTGTTATCAAAACTAAGGTCATGGAAAAAAGTCAGTGCAGTGTACCAAAAAGCCAGTACACTGTACCAAAAGGCTGTGAAAAGGTGCAAAATGGGTGGTACCAAAACTTTGGTCTCCGTATTAAGTGAGTGCAGTGTACAAGAAATTGGTATCAAAGTTTTGGCTGTGGAAAAAAGTTAGTACAGTGTACTAAAAAGGGTGGTGGTCTATTTTTTTGAAGAAAAGTCAAGCTAATACCCTATGGGTTTAGAACATTGTAGAAAAGTTGAATTGGTAGTTCTTCTTCATGATAACCTTGCAATGCCTGGTATTTTACCCAAATCAGTTCGGGACAGTAACAAGTTCCAACCATTGCATGGACAAGTTATAGCATACAAAGACTCATTTATCTTAGCAACTGTTGGCTGGTGGAATGAATTACCAAACACCATTTTAGATATGAAGGATCTTTTAAATCAGCAGTTTGTTCTCATTTTGCTCACATTGTTTTTAACATCATCTCTCTAGACGTCAGACATATTCTCGATATAATATATCTTTGGTTCCATTCTTCTAGTTTATTCTTAAGTTAAGCCTATCTATTTCTTCTTAGTCTATTCTTGTGTATCCAGGACATTTTATTCATATTCAATCTGTCAACTTTGAAGCTTGTCTGACGTCGCTTATCTTTAAACTTCAATAAAAATTTTTACTTAAGGCAAAATTTCATTTTTTATTTTGTTATATTTAAATTTTTTCTGTGTAGTCCCTGTGTGTGTTTTTTTGTTTGTTTTTGGGTGTAATTTGCGTTAAAGTGCAATTGAATAATATCTTTGTTTTCTTACATAAATAACACCAAATTTTCTTGTTGTTATAAGATGTTGTACCCAAGGTGGCTTTAAATTTAAGTTCCTTTGTATGTTATTGAAGTTCTCCTTTAATTTGTTGCTCCTAACTATTTTTCTTATAAATTCTGTTCTGCCTACCCAAGTCTAACTGAATCCTTTCATTCTTTTAATCTTGTCAGCAAACTGCCTTTCAATTCTTTTACTTCGCTTAGATATTTTGCTTTGCATTTTTTATATAAAAAAAACATTTTTCTTTACTAAAGCTTGAAATCTTTTCGCAATTTGAAAAAATTTCAAAAGTGGAAAGCCATAATTCGAACTCTTAGTCATAAGTCTCAATGGAGGGTTTTCTGGTGAGGGATTTGTGTGTGACATCATGTCTACAGAGTCTTATTTAACAAGATTGCTCAAATTTTATCAATGCTGTCAGCTAATTACATTGTTGATATTATTATTTTATGATGAAGTCTATAGTAATCTGACTGAAAAATTGAATTTCTTCACAAAGTTTTGTCATGCAAATCATGTATATTAAATGTTAAAGTCTCAAAACATTTACATGTAATAGTTATTGGACAGTTGTGAGTACAATAAGAGAAATATTTTACGAGTTCTGAGTTTTTTTCCTTACAATAAGGCAAGGAAAATATACAGAAAATCTGGAACGAGTGAAATATTTCCATTATTGTACGAGCAAATATCTGATAACTGGTTTATTGGTGACCCAAAAAATGCACCTTTTGTGTTGGAGAAAAGTAGCAAAGTGACGTTAGATTGCTGCTACCGCCACAATGCAACAATTCATATTTTGTACATGTAAATACAAGATATATTGTACTCTTTTTAACCAATCAGATTGCAGATATTTTTGGATCACCGATAAAAGCATATATCAATAAATGTTAAGCTTTCTTAGATTAGATGTTTTTTTGCGATGTTTATCATAAATGAATTCTTCCCAAAGTTTTGTAAGATTCAAGTAGTTAGTATGAGGTTTTTGTAAGCCTTTTCTAATGCTCTGTGATTTTATTATATCCAGTACTTAATAAGTGTCACATTCGTCACCGAATAGTCACTCTAAGGGTTTTAGGGTTTTCTGTCTTAATCACATAACTCTTCTGCCACAACTCATCACCCCTGTTTCTCTTTCCAATCTCCACACTCTGATTTGTTAGAAACACTTCTGCCACAATCAACCACCTCTGTTTTTTTAACCAATCTCCCCACTCTGATCAGCTACAGAACTCTTCTGCCATAATTTACTACCTCTGTTTCTTTTACCAATTTCTACACTCTGATTTTTCCTATATATAAATTTCCTTTCCACATTTCTACTAATCTATAAGTCTATCCTCTAAGGTCACCTCCTTAAATTAGCTCTACAATCCTTCCAAAAGCTGTCCTAATCACAAACATCTATGAACACATATCATGGCAAAATTTGCGTTGCCATCATGCGTGGCAAAGCCGTTACACAATCTGTGTAATGGTGCTGCTCTGCATGGCATACAATAAAAACTATGTTTGAGACAATATTATGACTTTACTGACAAATAATAAGACAAACTGGCTAATATTGTAACATGTTACTTCTTTAGCCAATATCTTTGTTTTAGCAATGAGCAATTTCTGCAAATAGCAGCAGCTGGTAGTTAACACACTAAACCTTGCTTTAATTATTTTCACCTGGAATAAAAATCTAGGTAATTTTTAATGAAAATGTTACATTTTTAGCAATTTTTGGCAAAATACCCTAAAAATCCAAAGTCTTTCAACTCTAATGCCTTTGGACCTGTGTTACCTTTTCAGCCAAGAAATGTTATTGATCTTGAAGCTATTTTGAAGGTTTTATCAACAAAAAAACGAATTTTTCATATTTTTTGAATGTCACAGAGCTTGCCTTTTTTTATGAACCAGGTAGGTCCACCTTTTGGACTTACCTCAGAAAAGTGATCATGGATAAAATGTGATGGAGCCCAATTTTTTTGGGCAAATTTGGGCTTTTTGACATTTGCAAAGTTGCTTCATTTGTTTTTTTCTGATTTTTGCCGGAAAGAAGGTGTTTTTTCCCAGTAAATCTTGTCCACTTTAAAATACAGATTTCCATTTTTTGGGGAAATTTTCTTTTAACATCAGTAGGGATAATATTTCCTGATATGTATCTCATGATTGGAAAGTGCTATTATTTTGAAGATTTTACCAGTGATAGGTAGTGATAATGTAAACTTAAATTTTATTTCCTTGCCCCAGTCTATCATTAGTATTTTACAGACTAGAATTCATTAGAGGGATTAATTTAATGCTTGATTAAAAAATCAACCTCCCTTTTATTTTAAATGAAATATTGTGATTAGAGAGAAAAAAAATCGGGAAAATTTGGCCTGAGAACTGCCTAAAAATAAGGTTTTAAGATTTTCTTCTTTAGTTTTATCTGATTTTTGGCAGAAAGATAGAGGGCAAGGTTTTCTAAAAAGTGGCTGAAGCTGTTTTTACCAGAATTTTTTTTTGGCCCTAAAATCAGATTTTCTTATTTTGGAAAACTCCCTTAATTGTCATTTTTAGGGAAAATGAGCATTTTCGGGATTAGTTTGGTATTTTTTCTGATTTTTTTACTATTGTTGGCATTTTTTCTATTTTCTTATTACATTAGCCTTCAGGTAGGTCCATTCAGCATCCATCCGACATTTTCTGATTATTGTTGCCTTTTATTCCTCTTTTCTTATCACTTCAGTCTTCAGGTAGGTCCATTCAGCACGTAGTTTGTTCATTTTGAAATTGATTTCCACAGGTTTAAAAGAAACAAAAGGCTATTCATAAGAAGACATCTGTAAATACGAAATGAAAAGTTACGTGATCATTATCAGAAGCATCTGAAATTGTTTGTCTTACAATAAGTCGTGTTTTATTTTCCTGAAATTTTTATTATAGAGATAATTGAGGTGGTGGATGTTTATTTTTGAGGACATGAAGATGGAAAATGTGATGTTTGTTGATATATGAATATGTTTTGATTTCTCGTTTCATGCTTTCTTATATTTGTCCCCTTTTGTTTGATTTCTTTTCCAGGTTGAGTTTTCTTTTCAAACTGACTTTCAAAAATGTTAATTATTTATTAATCTTAAAAAATGCAATCTGAAAAAGCAGACTTTTTTTTTAAAGTATCTTCATTGGGCTCTTCCAGAAAAAATCTGTAGATTTTTCACCTACTAGAGAGATGAAGTTTATTACAATTTTTTGAATACCCCTCGACAATCACTTTCATCTATAAAATAACAAAATACATATAAAATGGACAAGCCCATGTTTGGTTTATTGGACATTGAATTTTTCAGTGATCAAAGAGACATGTTTTTCTGATTTATTGAGCCATATTCATGGATTTTTGTTGCAATTCTATAAGTCATAAAGCATTAAAACTATTTTAGATTGAGAACACTTAAGTGAAAGTTAATTTGCACTTGTTACAAAATCATAACAAAAGTATTGCTCTTGTAAACGTTTTATGAACTTTGTCTTTTGATCTTATTATGAAGCTAATGATTTCGATTTTTAATGCTTGATTGATTTTGCATAATTTATTCCAGACACGCAATCATCTAGGAAAATCCTCTTTTAATGGCCTTTCTTTTATTGTATGTGTGTTCCTTTTGTTGTCTAAGATAACAACAGGCCAATTTTTTATTTAGACAATTGTGTTTACAGTTTGTTGAAGAGTGTTTTATGGGTTTTCTCATGTGAGTTGCGATGGTAAGCTCTGCTAAAAGGAGATTTTCCTTGTCTTCTTGAGGTTGTTTTTGGAGAAACTCTGTTGAAATTTATTTGAATAGATAAAAAAGAGACAATTTTCACAACAAAATACTTCGATCACAGATATGATTTTAGGCTTATGAGTTGTAAGTCTAATTATTTTCCCTGCTTTTTTACCACTCGCTGGCAAATCAGTTGAAAGCCAGTCTGTGTTTTTTCAATTTCAATATTATTATATAACTGTGTTATACTTTTTGCAATTTGATCTTGTTACGACTGAGTTTAGTTTCGATATCCTTTTCCACAATGGAGTTTTTTGGTTTCTTTTTGTTAACAAGAACCTTGAAATCGTTTCTGACATGTGGAAGATGGTTTTAAAAGTACGTGTAGATTCATAATTTTATTTAAAGGTTATTTTACCTTGAGAAAATTGTATTTAGTAAGTACTGAACTACTTAAGATCAGACAGTATTATCTATTATTAGAAAATGTTGTAATTTTTGTTCCACAGTACACGAGTGAGAATTTCTTGATGAGAATTATAATTTATAGCTGTTTTATCTAACTGTTATGTTTTTCTATTCAAAGTTTTTTAACAGGAGTACTCTATTTACTTATATTTAAACTTCGCATTATCTGTTTGTCTGCAAAAGGACCTAAAATTATTTGCTCTTTGCACTTGTTCCTTATTTTTGTTTTCTGTAAAGGTTGTAGAGTTTTTTCTTTTTTCTTCTGTTTTCAGTTAATAATTATCAGGTTCTGAACATAAGAATTGCTTTCCGAATTTCCGAGTACCAATCTCTACAACAGCAAGCTATTTTGTTCTTTCAGCTATCAAATAAATAAAAGGAGTATTTTTATCTGGCAAGATGTCGATCTCGTCAGAAGACAGTTTTGAGATGGAGATGGATCCGTTGTTCAGCGATGAAGATGGTGACGCCGATAACGATGAGGATGATGATGAGATGGACATCAATCCATTCTGGTCTTCTGATGAAGATGAAGGTCAGTGTTGAAAGTTCTCAGTGATTGAAGTATATTTAAGAGGCTTTTCCGTTTTCAAAACTCATCATAATTCACCCAACTTTCGAAATTAAGTGCTGATTTGCTGCGTAGAATAATTTCCGTCTCGGACCAAAATACGTTACTTTGACTACTGATAACCCTATTATGATATTGCAACTGTTCGGGAAATGTGACCTTGATTGTGCCTTACCCCTTCTGGTCTTATCATCAGTGTGGATGAAGGTACCACACTGGTAATGCACTCGTTTTAAAACCATCAAGAGTCTCGTTTTTGCCAATCTCTAATGATAAAAATCATATTCGGCTTTAGCATGCAATGAAACCATGACTTATGTTTATCTTGGTCAAAATACTTATTTTTGCTATCGGAGTTTTATTAATTTTCTTTAGCCATTTTTTCATTAGCTCCTTGGGATTTCTTTACTAGAAATCTTTGAATTTGCTTTTGTTTATTGGTCAGCCTAAGCTGAGCATTCAAATAGGTAAAATTCATTTCTTCTTCTTCCATAAGACGGCAAAAAAAAAATCCGATTTCCCGATCTCACTTTGATTTCTAAACTTTCTTCCGATCGCGTTAACTTTTTGGGTACTTTTAGCGTGCGTTGTTTTTACAGATCATAATGTGGTGTTACTTTGATTTCTAAACTTTCTTCCGATCGGGTTAACTTTTTGGGTACTTTTAGCGTGCGTTGTTTTTACAGATCATAATGTGGTGTTTCAAGATGGCGGCTCAAGCGATAAGTCAGATGTGATAAGTCAGTGTTGTACCAAAGTATTTCCAGTGTAAATCTGTTGCAAGTTTCAATTTCTGTCATTTATTTTTTTAACTCGGCAAATCAAACACATGATTTTCACCAAGGGGATTCTTTTTCTACATCTTTTGAAGGTTTAAAGCCGTTTGCTCAAGTTTTTGTTTATATGTTGAATTTTCTGATACTTTTTATTGCTGCTTTTTATTAGTTTTTGCAATAAAAACATATTTTTCTTGTTTGCCTCTAGGTGGGATTGGTGGTGTTATAATGTTATTGGAATTTGATAAAGTTTACAAAAGTACAGCTACTGTCTAAATTTGATAAAGACTGGATGCAATTGTGCTTTTTTGGACTAAAAAGGCGAATCGCAAAATATTGTTTGGTTCCCGTCATTTCTACTTTAAAAAGTGGGGGTCGTTCGTTCATTCGGTTGAAAATATTTTTCTTTTAAGAAGCAGCTGCATCTTGTTGAAAGGGAATCCGTTGTGGTGACTGATCCGAATTAAGAAATTGAGAAACCGTGGATAAACTGGTTTTCGGTTTACTCTCCATTAGCATGTGGCTCGCTACTTCGATTTGAAAACTTGTAAACACAGAGCGTGCAGAGGTCGACAGTGGAAATCCAGCAAAGCAGCGGAAAAGCTTTCCGACTCTCCAACTCTACCTGCTGACCGTAAATCAGGGTCGGTCAGATGACGGGAACCAAATGATGACATCACATCTCCGCTCCTATTATTGGACTTGCAAAATTATGACAAATGGTCTTTGGAATTTGATCAATTATATTAATATCAATATATGCAGTTCTTGTTGAAATTGATCAAACTATTTTTCACACAGTTCCGGACGCAGATTGTGTTTTTCTAACCTTTCCTAACATTGGCGCACGTTTTGACCGAATAATGGAATGGAATGAATGGCGATAACAGTTTATACATATCTCTTATCAGACTTGCAGAAAGCGGACTGCAGAAAGTTATGAAAAATGGTTTCTAGAATTTAATGAATTATATCGCCAAGTTACACAACAACAGATCCATCTGGTCTTCATCTAACATTGTTTCAAAGTTTAAAAAACACTGGCAGTGCTTGGCACAGAAGAGAGGACTCCCTCCAGTTGAAATTAATTGCTACTCCGCTGCCCTGTTGAATTTATTTATTATGCTTGTGTATTTAATCCGCCAAGGCAGTAAAGCGATCGCCCAAATTCATAGACCAATTAAAAGCGAGTTTAAAGCAAAACGGGGGAAAAAAAGCTTCCCCGCAAAGTTATGAATTTTAAGTTTTGCTTTCCATTATCATTTGCGACCAGCAAAGTCTTCAAGATGGTTGTGTGCATGTTGTGTAACTTGACGGTACTAAACTACAAAATTTATTTACGCAGACTGGATGCAAATTGTGTTTTTCAAGATTTTGTGATTTTGCTTCAAGTGCAAAGTAGATATCTTTATTTGGTTCTGACGTTTTGGCAATTTTCTTATTTATTTCTAGCATAACACTTTGGTCAGATATGGATATTGTCTACATCCAACAGAAAAAATGTATCATAACTGACTGTAATGAAATTAACAAAAAGTTCAATAACACTATGTTTCTCTTTTATTTTACAGTAATGAACTATAGCTATAATTGTTTGATGTCATAGAAACAGTGCTACAATGCTATAAAGAGAAGTATACTTTGAGCTTCTCGTGGCGGGTGGGGGGGGGGTTGGAGGAGCTCTCAGGCTTGTTTTAAAGGGACATAACAGTACTTGCGAAATTTGTAAACAAACTGTATGCAGCGGATACAAAATCAAAACAAATGTCACATGTCAAAATAAAAAGTCAAACCAAATATGGCTAGTTTTTATTGTTCAATTGTTTTACAAGTTTGTTTTGGACACGTGATTTTCATTGTTCTCTTTAATGACACGTGGTTTGCGCAATGTTTACATTTTACTACTGTAATGTCCCTTTAAATAATTTTAAATCAAGTTATCAAATGTTTCACATTTTGTACATTATTCAACATTATTAGTCTACTCTGTTTCAGTACATCTCTTACATCTGTTAACCCACTTATTAAAGCTATCTAGCTAAGCTCTATTGGCTGACCTTCCAGCCTCGGCTGGTTTATTTTCTAAAGTAACCCCTAAGGTAGCATAAATCTTTACCAACGTTCTGAATTTCACTTTAAGGTCAAGGTGGCAGTGAAAACAGTGAAAGTTCACCTGTCAACAATGAGTCCAAAAACAAAACAAACATCACCAGCAACACCAACAATGAGGAAGACAATCTTGATGATGACATAGACATCAATCCTTTCTGGTCCTCTGATGAAGATGAAGATACCAAACCTGTGGATTCCACCAATGACCAAAAGCTATCTACAGACGACGAGCCTAAAGAACAGAAACAACGTAAACGTGCAGTCTCTTACAATAAACGTGATTCTGGGATCGTGTTAAGTGATGTGAAATCGGATCACGAATTCGGTGAAAATGGAGATCACGTTGTTAGCCCTATTAAAGAGGATAATGATATTTCTGAATCTATGGCTGGAATTGATATTAACAAGAAGAATGGACATAAATTTACTAGAAATAATTCAGAACCTGCATCGACAGGTTCTTTGAAGCGTGAAAATAAACTGTACACAATAAAAGATAAAAATGGTAGAATGGTTATTGAGGATGACCTGAGTCGAGAATATAGTAAACAAAGATCCGGTAGTAACGGTAAGAAAGTGTTTCTTTTTCCTTAAGAATAAAATGATTTTCCTTGATACTTGGTGATCAGAAGCACCTATATAATAAGTCCAGAAATTGTCAATGATTTCGAGCCCTAACATTTTAGGTTAACGAAAATTTAGACTATGATGTTTTTTTAAAGTATGCAATCACTTTTTAAGGGGACTGGTAATAGATTAGGAAATCTATTGCTTATTGAAAAGACTTGGTACCGTGCTAAAGGTTGATAGATGTACTTAATTCTTATTAGCTTTCAATGAAAGTGTTTACGATGTCAAGCTTTCATCTTATACATTGGTTTACTGTTTCCAAATTCAGGGGTCACACTCGGCATACAATCATACAATATCATACAATTTAATCTTTTTATCAAAATTGGCATAAAATAGCATAAAATATAAGGTCTTGGCATACTGAGCATAAAATTTGACCAAAAAGCCAGGAATTTTTCCTAAGGCAAGAAACTTTGTAGATCGACATAAAACCAATTCACTGAACTTAGTTCTAGGTCCAATCTTTTATCTAGGAATAGATTTTTATTGTAAAATTTATTTGGTGATGAGCTTTATATTTGTTCAAAATATTTATTAGTTTTTGCTCAAGAAAGGGCCGCTAGAAGAGCGGCCTCAAGCGGACCTTTCAAAAAATCTATGGTTCGCTTGGAGGCCGATCTTCACAAATGATGGGCCGCTAAAATTTTTAATTCGGCCGCTTTAAGACCGGACTTACCCTCTTAGGGCCGACCGGTCTTTTGTGTACTCCAAATCGCTTGGGGAGTCACATATGGGTTTTTGCAAAAGGTTTTAAGAATTTTGTCAGCAAAAAGATTCCAGACTGATTATTTCATAGTCATAGAATTTCAGAAAGGTTTTTAAGGTTAATTTAGACTAACAAGTAGCCTAGAGGCTTGAAAGCCAAGCATAAAGTGTAATGAGAATTTGTGCATTTATTATCAATAATCGAAAGTAGCCAGCGAGGCAATCCTTTTTAAGGGCTCTGACCATAGTGAAAATCAATTTCAGAATTTGAAGATAAAACCTTACAGTGGATGTCCCCTAGAACGGAGGTCAAAAATGAAATCGCTCTGGTGACTTCAAAAATAGATGAATCTAAAATGGTTTTCCTCCAAAACAAACTTCAGCCTCTCTATTTTCCTTCCCAAGAGAGTTTTTTCAAACATTTTTAAGTCAGACACATTTTTTGTTGACTCAAAGTTTAGTCACTTTTTCCAATGGCCCTAGAAACGGAGGTTAGAATTTTAGCAATTTCTCATGATCTACGGTAGATATCAAAATGAAATTTTTACTGTAGTTTTGAATTGTGATTTCAAATATGATGAGGGTAAGTTAATTCGGTAAAATTTTTACTAACATACTAATGGTCGTTAGAATGGAGGTTTGTGGCCCCTAGAATGGAGGTTTTGTTGAAAGGAACCAAACCCTGAAGGAACTAAAGAGAAGTAAAAAACAGAAATTATTGACATTTTTCTCATTGGTTGATAAAATGTAATAGCTGATTGTAATGAAAGTTGTCAATTTTTCTGAAAGATTTTATGATTTTGTATGATACAAATTTAAAATTGGAAATTCCAAAATTAAATAAAACCGATTCCTTACATAATGACGTCATTATCTATATTTAAAGAATTTTTTTCCAAATAAAATATGAAATTCAGCTATGGAGTATAATGTCAAAACTTTATGACGAAAGCTCAAGTCAATCATCATTTTAGTCTGCTACAACAAGATTTATGTTTCAGTTTTAACAGTCTTATCTAGCTGTACCTAGACCTTTTGAAAAAACCTTTTTCTTTTTGTTATTATCTTTATTATTTTTGTATTATTTTTATATATTCTTTCGTTTTATGGGTTGAGACCTAATCCATGATATTAGGATTGTTGAAGTTTTTGAGGAAAAATTTTTAGCATAAAATAATCATAAAATTTGAAGAAAGAGCATACAATTTGGCATAAAATCTGACTAATTTTGGCATAAAAAATCATACAATTTGGTCATTTTTTGGCATAAAATCATACTATAATAGGGATTTTTAGAGTGTGACCCCTGCAAATTCACACGTTTCAAATCCATTTCAGCTGCTTTACCATCACTGTTGAATTTCTGGACAAAGAAGAAGACTCTATCTAAGACAATATCATGTCCTAACAGTCAAAAATCGCATTGGCTAGAAGCTGTACAAAAGGCCAAAAATATTGACGATCCTTGGGAGAAATATGATATAATCGGTATGTCGATAACTAACAAAGATATTTTAAGCTTTGGAATTTATGTATTCTAATGAATGCAACCTAGCGGGCTTTGGCAGTAACCTTTTAGGTCCCTTGTAGGAAGACCAGTCCTTCACATGATAAATACTTGTAGTAAATGTATATGTGCCCAAATGATTAATATAGTCTAAACATAAAAAGTATGGCTCGTTCAAAGTCTAAAGGCTCGGAAAATCTGAAATCGAAAAATGTATCCCATATTTTACTCGGTACCGTGCGATAACTATTACGTGTACGTGTAGGGTTTTCTTATTTCGATTTTTACTAACTTAAGAATTCTCGCTTGTTTTTTTTCTTCCAGGGAGATGTCCAACTGAGCGTGCCAAAAGGTTTCGATACAATGCTTTGAAGAAGAAATGGGTTCAAGATGAAGTGCTCGTCAAAATGGAAAATGAGGTAAACTGATAATTTGATTTATTATTACATTAGTATTATATTACAACTTAAATGAATTCGATTATCCCCATTATTGCCGACCCAAAAAAATATCAGCGTTTTGATTGGTCGAGAGCATCGAGATATTTGCGATATTTCATATTTCTCTAGTATGGAAATATGACCGCGTTGACTTTTGGGGGACTGGGTAAGCGACGGGAGAAAAATCAAAACAAACCAGCTGAAAAGAACTGACTTTCGGAGAAACAAACAAAGGGAAAAATGCAACAAAAATATTTTCAGATTAACTTTTACTTTGGAGTTCTTCCATAAAAGACACTAAAATCAAATCTGATGAACTAAGAAATTATAAAACTACTTGAGACCACCCAAATATTTTCAGCTTTTGGTATAAAATCCGTCCGTGTGATAACCAAACAGTTTTTTATCAATGTATACAAAAAAAGATTCTTGAATGTTTGCCAATAAGATTTCTCATAACATAGCAAGGGAAGTGAAATGTCTTGTATTAAACCAAATGACGAGTGATTTTTATAAAAGTTCTCTCTTAATTCTCGTTCTCGACGAGGTACATCCTTGAATTTTCAACTTAACAATCAGCACATCTTCCTTCTAAAATTCGAAACATTTAAAGCTTGACGATAATCAAGAAAGTTTCCAAATTGTTTTGCTCTTGAAAAAATGTTGTTCTTTAACCACTATTACAAGCATACATTTCCATCATGGAACTCCTTTCCTCTGATATTCTTTTCCATGCATCGAAACAAAAACATAGAAAAAGACTGAATGTTATCAATCTGATTAATCCAATGATGAAGGGTTTCTTCTCTATCAAAACAATACTGTACACCATCTGCATTTTGAATTATCAATCTAGAAACTTTCAAATGCATCTCTGAAAAACAAAACTTCTGGATCGAAAATGATCAAAAATACTTCTCTGTTTTGTTTTTGTGTGAATATTTTCGAATGTTTTATCGTTCGAATCTAACGTTCGAATTAGATTTTCGAATAAAAACATTCGAAACTACACAGAAGAAAGAAGCAAGGCGGAAGTAAGTTTTAAAACAAAAACAAAAAGAAATTTATATCAGGACAATTTTTTTGAGTCGACAATAAATTAGTTATCACATGACTTCTCGTGCAATACTCGATATTTTACTCGTTCCGAGATTTTACCGATATTTTTCCTCGCCTAAAGGCTCGGAAAAATATTACGGAAAAATCTCGGAACTCGTAAAATATTTCTCGTATTGCACTCAAAGTCATGCGATAACTAGTACATATTTTTCAACATATGAAGTCCACTTTTTTATTATACGATTTTCGATACAATATTTCGACCCTCTTAATGGGAGCTATTATCTTCAGACTGAAAAAATGAAATTAATAATCGCAAATTTTTAAAAATGAACCTTCGAACATTGAATACGTATTAAGTCCACTTTGCAAATTTAGAAATAAATGATATATATTTTGTTCTGTCTCATTTCAGTCGTTTGGAAAAGGTGCCATGAGAAAGTGCTTCCGAATGTAAGTTTACTGATTTCTTACTTCTTACACTGGATCGCTTTGGCTTCCCATTGTAACGAATGTTTTAAAACACAACTAGCTCACAATGTCAGGGATCGAATTAACGATTTAAAAGTGCATCGCAGTTTTGTGCGAACGAAGTGAGCTAATTATGCCCGATTTTTTAGGTTTCACGATGCGTTTTTATCAATATACGATGCATTCTCCACTCTAAAGACCAATTTACAAGCCAAATAACCATCGTATTTGCTTGGAGGCTCAAAATATTTATTTCAACTAATTGTTTTTCAAAGATTTCTTGATATGTTGTATCGCGATTTTGTTGAATTTCTGAATTTTTGCTTCGTACATTTCCAAAAACGCATCGCGAATCGCGAAACGCGATACGTTAATTCGAACCCTGAATGTTGTTTCCTCTTTCGGTTGACATTAATTGGATTCGAATGATTTGAAATTGGTATGTTTGAAATGATGCCTAAAAAACAACATGACAGACTAGTCGGCTATAAATCTGGACATTCTTTCACTGGGTATCTGTAAGTCGATAGCCTACCTAGTGTGTAATGGGAAAAAAGAATATTATTTCAAATCTTTTTCAACTTATTTTATTTCCTTTTACGCACTCAGGAAAAAGCTCTCAACCATGGTCCATACGAACGATTGGAATTATGCATCCAATATTGTCGCTAAGAGATATTTTGACGATGATGTTTTACCCAAGACTTACTTCGATGACATTAAACTTCAAATGGACGCTAAATTATGGGCTGAAGAATATAATAGACATAAACCCCCTAAAAAGGTGAAATAAACTACTATAAGACCAAAGAAAGAACTAGACATAGCTGTTTGAACACTTAATTTTCAGGTGTTTCATGAATATTAACAAAAGTTGTATTTCATGGCACTAATTTCCACGGTAGACACCCAAGCCATTGTATTTGTATTTATCACCCTTAGGAAGGTCTTTTATAGGAATTTGTATTTGTCCGGAGCATTCAAACTTTACTTGCCCCCTCCCCTTGGATTTTAAATTCTGTACCTGAAACCTTTTGTTAAACTGTCCTTAAATTAACCTTTCTTTGTACGCCCATTATAAATGAGCTTTCTCGTTATTTATTATTTTTCTACTTTTTCTCCTTCTACAGGTTGATATCATTCAAGTTGCTCTTTTGAAAATGTTAGATCGTGAAAATGCTCCCATGTTTCACATTGAACATTTTGTGGAAGGCAAATACGTGAAATACAATTCTAACTCTGGCTTCGTCTTACGCGGCGAAGATGAAAGTGTTAGAGCCACCCCTCAGGTAAGGACGGATTTCGCATCGAGATGAGTTCTTTATTGCAACAATTTTAGATCATCAAATATTTGGATATTATGAATTTAGTAAACTTTTGAATGCTTCAGTTGCTTTCAATTTTTGCCTTTGTGTCTTTTTTGGCCCAGACGAGATGGAGTTTTTATAAGATACTTTAATAATTGGTCATTTGAAGTAATAAAAATGACGCGTTCTTTAGAAAAATGGAACAAAATTGTTTTTTTACTGGTTAACGACCAACCAAATCCAATAAGAACTTGTAAAAACTCCATCTCGTTCCTTTTCGTATGCTTCATTTTCCATTTAGGTTTGAAAAGTATACAAGTTCACTAGATAGTCGTCTAAACAAACTGTCTCGTTGTTGATAGAACATAATTTTGGTGTCAATAAGTACGTATTTATGTAAACGTCACAGGCCCCTAAGCCCAAACAATACAATTTAGCTTTACGTCACCAGATTGAAAAATCCTGCGTCAGATATGAGCTTTGTTTACTTTTTACATTTTGCAGAGCTGCATCCTTTTTACATTAGTACAATATTATATTTGAATAAATTCTTTTGTCTGTCTAATTGCTCATTAAGTTATAATGAATCGAGATAATTAAATTTAAGACGCTTTTCGATAAACTACAATAAATGAGGAATTGCGTTATTATACACTTCTTTTCAAATCATTGCCTATCGATCTAATGAACCATTTTTTGATGATTCTTTAATTGTCTTTTTCGACTAAATGAGCTTTTAATTAATGTTCTTTTGCAATACTACCTAACTCGTCAAAGTCGAAAATCCATGCACACTAGAGACGCTCTAAAACTCAAGCCTTTAAACCCGAACACATATCCTAACTAATCAGATAATCAAGCTCTTATTATAGTTCGATTTAATTTGAACATTAAAGTTGCTGAAATAAACACTTTCGTTCGCCTAGTAACAAGACCTCCAGTTATCCATTCGAATATTATTTCTAGTATTACGTAGTTTCAATGTCTTACCTATAAGATGGATTTTAAGCTCATTCATATCTTATTTCGTGCTTTTTCTTTTCCCCCTCCCATCGGTGAAAACGTCTAATGTACAAAACCAGCCACAGCTCTTCTTTAAAAATTTTTTTCTTGAAATAATCAACTTTATGGTATTATTGCAAAGTCAAGATTTTATTTCAATATTCCATGTTGAAGTGAAGTTTTATTTCTTTCACAACTTCAACTTTGTCTAAAACGATAGCAAAAACGGGTCCAAAAAAGAAATACTCAGTGTTTGAAGTGAGATCTCAGTCTCAAAAATAATTTTCCTTTCGGTTTTAATTTTATAGGCGTTCAGTCATTTCACGTTCGAGCGATCGGGACATCAGATGATCGTAGTGGACGTTCAAGGTGTCGGCGATATATACACCGATCCTCAAATCCATACCGCTAAAGCCGATGAATATGGAGACGCAAATCTTGGTATGTGTCGTGTAGATAGACCTTCACTATTACTTTAGCAGTGTAGAAAGACCTTAATATTCTGATTTGAACTAGGTATCGAAATAAATCATGGGTAATCAGAACTGACTGCCCGCTTATAATGATTTCTTGTTGGTTAGACGTACATTTTGATATTTTAGAATAAAAAGTTCATTCTTTTTTGTTGTATATTTGCTCATATTCGTTGATCTTCGCATCTTGGTATACCAATCTTAGTGTCTATAGACAGATGAAGTGTAGATAGTTCTATACTTTTCTGCGAGAAGTTATTCAGCATGGGTTCAGACTTCATTAAAAACTCATTTACCTCATTCTTTTCCAGGCACCAAGGGAATGGCATTGTTCTTTGCGTCTCACGAGTGCACACAAATTTGTGAGGATTTAAACTTGACGAAATTCGATTTGTCCGGTAGAGAGATTCAACGGTTGAACGAGACGAGTTCAAGAAGTAGCACTTCCACTGAAGTCAAACACAGTGATCTTGCTTCGTAAGATTCATTTCGTCACAGTTCTTTATTCTTTAGGGTGTACTTTAAGATTTCACCCGGTTTTGAGACTGCTAGCTAACTAAAGTGTTTACAACTTTGATTTACCTTGGTCTCTACCCCTCCCTTTTCGCGAGACTGGCATTTTTCACTATCTTTGTAAAGACGAATCTTTAGAAGATGGCGCCAAATGATGCTAATTCTAATAATCCACATACTTTTGAACTTGACAATCGTCTTAGAATGTTTACTGTAAAACATCACTTTAAAGAGGGGGACTTTTCCTAGGACACCAGGTATTAGTCTAAAATTTCGTTTGAAAATGTACCCCACCCTGACCACCTACACCTCCCTGTATAAGGCCCCTTCCTCTAAGTGATTTTTGAAATAATCTAGCTATTATGACTTTCTCTAAATTTGACATGTAAGTCTGGCTTTCCACAACGTGACAGAGTGACATTTTACCTCACATTTAAATCTAATGTTTTTTTCCTTTTTCCTTGTCAGTCCTGGTGAAAAGATGACACCAATGTTCGATTTAGTGGAACGTCTTATTTCCACCTCATCAGAAACATCATCCATTGATGACAATTTGGATGAACCGAACGCTGAACCTGTTAGTGAGCCTCTCTCTCCGTCAAGTGGTTACGGCTCACTTAATAATAGGTGGGTTTTTTCTATAATTTTGAATGAAAGTAGTCTAGAGCTGACAACTTATTATTCTCAACTTCAGTTGAGCTACAATCTGACAATGTCTGTCTGTGTGTGTGTCTGTCTGTCTGTCACAAAAACTTTAGGGCAGCCTGGAGACTTCAAAAATGCTTGGATTTGGATGAAATTTGGCACACTTGTTCCTTGGGTGAATATCTGTGGGTGTTTTTTTCATTTTTCAAAAATTTTGATTTTTGGGGCCTGGGGACGAGTTTTTCGTCAAAACGAGGCTAAAACTTTGGGGCAGCCTGGAGACTTAAAAAATGGTCGTATTTGGCTGAAATTTGGCACACTTGTTCCTTGGGTGAATATCTGGGGGTGTTTTTTTCATTTTTTGAAAATTTTGATTTTTGGGGCCTGGGGACGAGTTTTTCGCCAAAACGAGGCCAAAACTTTGGGGCAGCCTGGAGACTTCAAAAATTGTTCGATTTGGCTGAAATTTTGCACACTTGTTCCTTGAGTGATTATCTGAGGACGTGTTTCTTTTATTTTTCAAAAATTTTGATTTTTGGGGCCTGGGGACGAGTTTTTCGTCAAAACGAGGCTAAAACTTTGGGGCAGCCTGGAGACTTAAAAAATGGTCGTATTTGGCTGAAATTTTGCACACTTGTTCCTTGGGTGAATATCTGGGGTTCTACAATTGGGCCTATGAATAGTTTGAAGGCACTGAAGTTGAGCCCAGTGCGTTGCGCACGTTCGACTATACTATTACAACTCCGCTTCTGTCAAGAGCTTCGTCGCTGAAAATGACTTTCACAGAAAATTATTATACTCTTTCATTTTTCTAACAGCTTATGGTAGCGAAATTCTCCTTGTGGTAGGATTTCTGTGGTATAATTTTTGTGAAGAGACCAGAACACTTGTTCAAGTTAAGAAGAAAGTCGAGTTAAAGAAACTCCACTATATTGAACATTATCTCATTTCTCTTTCAGTCCTTTCACTAACGGCCCTTTCAACAGTTCTGGACCTTTCAGTTCTGGTTCACCTTCATTGAACGGAAGCTCCGGTAGTGGTATGTTTGGTAACCATTTAATACCCGGACGTCAAAGGCTATACTCTGAAACTGACAGCGGAATGGGCTCAGTATGTGACTAATTTACTTACTACTTTACTTTTACGTTTCGTTTTTTAATGCTCATCACATTCTAGTAGAATTAGAAAGGCCCTTATTAAAAGGCCCTAACCCTGGAGAAGATTGAAATTCGCCATAGATGTTCTTTGGGTCACATACCCACCAGAAAAAAATGTTGAATCAGTCAATAAAGACCATTTTCTTGACGAGGTCGTTTTTCAGTAGAAATCCTTATAACAGCGACAGTTCATATGAAGTACTTTCCTCTAGCCTGTAAAATTTCTTGATTTCTTCACCCAGGAAGACGAGCTAAATGCGCATGACCGATTTTTCAAACGTCACGTCAAGAAAGTGTCATGCGTCGATCCGTCAGGTGTTGTATGTCGTATGTTATCGTCTGATACCGTCCGCAAGCGTTTAGACGCGCTCGCTAATCTTGAAGAACAACAAACGTCTATTCTGTCACAGGTAAGCATAAATAAATGTTTAAATCTAAGCACGGACCTTTTGCTGTATCGTTTTTGTCAGATAAACGCTGAATATTAGTCGATCGCTGAAAGTGTATTGCTCAGTAATCCCGCATAGTATTTTGCAATAAATAAGATAATTAAATTATGACTTTCGTCGAAATCTCCTTGTCCATGTTGATCAGAGTACGCGTTCCACTGAGGGGAATATTACTTAGCTATATGTACCCTTTATGAAATCCATCCTCCCAACTATAAGAGGTGTAATATCATAGAACTTTCGACAATTTTTTTCGATTGAGTTGAGCAACTATGTAAACAAAGCATATTCGAGCTAAGTACGTACGCGTTGTTTGTAATTTTGCACACTATACGCACCTGGCTAGAGTAACTGTTTCTTATATTTACCATCCATTTTAGGTGCATTACGATTTAGCGACATACAATTACATCGGTCGATTCACTGACAACGATCCTGACTACGATTCCGTCGTTTATCATCTGGAAAAATCCGCCATGTCGGGTTCGTTACAAGCAAACAAAATATTGGCCGCTAAATACTCACAAATCGCCACTGAAGAGTTTGGTGAGCTAGAACTGGAGGTACGCTCGGTATTTTTCTTAGCGGCCGCAATTCAAAGATAGAGCATCCGGCTACGGTGTGCAAGGTCTTGGGTTCAATCCTCGGCCGGGACATACCAGTAGTACAAAAATGATACGTGATGCTTCTCTGCTTTACCTTTGGGTAGAGAGCTATCACAAAAGAAGCCACGACAATCGCAGATTTCCCACTTCTTTTTCTTTGGATACACCTTTCTCGGAACTGACGGTGCAATAGGGGAAGGGGTGATGATGGTCGTCGGTATATAATCATATCAAATCAAATCCTCTCATCGGTAAGGTTAAAAACAAAGATTTCCTGAAAATTGACATAGCATAGCGTGGAGCAGAGATTCAACTTTTGTCTTGCCTGAATTCTATTTGGACTCTCGGCTGATTTGTACTCGCAAAGCTCAAATAGCGACAAAAATTCTGATGGTTAGTTTTTAGGATAGGTTTTTAAGATAGTAATAACTGTGTTCTGTACCACTGACGTCAATAATGTTTTTAGAGAGTTGAACTTCTCAACCCGGCTCATGTTGGTTATTGACGATTATACTTATGACGTTTTTTTTGTTTTTTTTCGACTGGGTGCTAAATCCGTAGCTTAAAAAACGTTTTTATTTGCCACCTGAACAAACGAGGCTCCAGTGATTATCGCCAATCAAAATGCTAGCTCATATAATCATATGTTTGGTGTATAAACGTCTCAGTTAGGTCTGTCCAACTTTCTGATTTATTTAATGGACATTAAGTTTGGTATCATGCCCTCCCCTGCAAAATATACAAAAAACTACGATTTTGCAATGCGTGAACCTCCAGTGTTTGTCTTTACAGTGGGAGGCGCTTGAGTGCAAATGATCAATATTGACTCGACAGCTAAATCTTTTCTCCTGACTACTCGAATTTCATGATGGTATTTGAAACCATCTTTCTTTGTATTGCAAATATATAAAAAAGTCTGCCATTTTTAAATGCTAGAGATCTACAATCTGAAAAAATTCGAAACAAAATACTTTTTTGAGGCGTCCATACGTATGAAGTCCTGATCCCTGCCTTAAAATTAAGGGTGCATTTAAGAAAAGAACCCGTGTGATAACAAAATCAAAGATTGTTTGGTTGATGCAAATTTTTCAGAATGTATTGATTGTATTCATTTTTCCTCGTTTAACCAAATAGGAAAATTATGACCATTCAATGGATTGTTACATCGAGGCAGCGACACGCGGCGATCGAGACTCGATGATTCGAACAGCTCGTGCTTATGATACTGGACTGAATCTTGGGAAAGCGAGGTAAGATTAAGTAGTATTTAACAAATAGAACGTTATAACCTTCCTGAAGTTCTTTCCGGTTATTATCTCGACCACTCGAGAAGTAAAAACTAATTAAAGCTGTTTTATCAAGAATTAAGATACACTCTTTGATAAGTTTTCCTGTAAGAGCATACTAAGAAAAGAATTAGATACAGCGTGGTTTTCTTTGCCATTTGAAAGAAAGTGCCTTATTAACAGTACTGTAGTGGACTTTCTGTAATATCAGTCGAGATACCCTTACCATCGCGTGTTTTACTTTTCTTTGCGGTTTGGCAAGCCACGCAAATGAACTTTTATCGCATAATTTATGTAATCAATGATTCTACTGTATAAATTATGTGATTTTAAATTATTTTCACCTTTTTAATCTCTTCTGTTCTAAAACGGGGTTGGGTTACACTTTGCGTGTCTCACGAATTTCTAATATAAGCTTTTATTTTGAAAATCTTTTTATAAATTCAGCCCGTGATGTTTTGAGTTTTTGAACAAAGACTCATTGCATGTCCTTTCTTCTTGTTTGTCACGACTTCGCGAGCTTGGTTCAGAAACATCACTTATTCTTTTGTACCGAAATACTTTGACTCATTAACTTTAAACCCTCAATGTGTGATCATAAAAGATTTTAAATTGTGTTATTTCCACAGATCTGTCTCGTATACTGAAGCTTTGAAATGGTACGAAGCCGCCCTCAATCAAAACACGGGACCCACTGACTGTAATTTCAACACAAATCCCAACTATGAAATCAACGCCCTAATGGCGGACATATGGCGTAAGGGTGGACATGGTATTGAGAAGGATCCGAGTTACGCGGGCGAATTGTATTCGCTGGCGGCCGAGCAAGCGATGAGCTCGGGAAAAGGAAAACTATCGAATAAGTATTACATGATCGCTGAAGAGGCTTGGGGCGAGGTTGAAGAATAATTTTTCAGCTTATCAGAATTCATCATTGTTCGAATTTGACCTATTTCCACCATTTGAATTTCTGGATTAGTGACCAATCGCGTTGCTTCATTTCTGTTGTGTTATTGTTTTGTTTTTTTGATGTGAACTGTAATATGCAATGAAAAACGAAAAACGTAAAAAAAAGGTAATAGATACTTCAAAAATTATATTTGAAAAATATAAATTATCATTACACATGACCTTTATTGCACTAAACGCATACACATAATATATTTTTCATTAGGAAAAGTTTATGCTATGAATAGATTCTACTACGCACTTTGATTTTGATTTTTGAAGGATTTAGTCTATCGAAAATTGAAATATTTTTAAGAAAAGAATATTTTAAGGGATCTGTATATTTTTCATCAAAAAAACAATATCCGTTTTTAAAGTCTAAGATTGTGGAAACCATGTTGTGAGATTAAGCTGATTCCCTGAAGAGCGGTTTTCATATGGTGGCTGAAAAAAGATGCACACCTATCACGAATAAGTAAATTTTTTGTCGAGTTTCAATGGCTTGAATGATAAGACTTGGTTTTTGACGAAAATTCATTATCTCCATTGGCAATTCGAATCAGTTGATTAGATTTGTTTTGCTTTGTGGGATCAACAAATGGAGGATTTTCTTGGGTGAAGCATTTTAAACCTTTTATGTAGATATTATGAGCTTTAAAACAATATTATATACGATTTGTGTCGTAGTTTTATAAAACAGAATTTTTCTCGTGTAATTTTTCAAGAAGAAAGCCAATTTACAGGCTTTTTTGAAAATATCCATCTTTCTAAATTTATCCATCCTTCCTCTAAAGGGTTCCTTTTAGTAAGTGATTTCAAGGATTACAAAATGGGATCCCACGTCTCAAGATTTCCTCTTCTATTTTAAAATTGAGAAAATTTTGTCCTACGAAGAGGAATTAACAAACGTCTCAGCTTTTCTCTTGTACATGTTTTTTTTTGTAAGCAAGTGTCTGCCCCTACATCAGGCTCGCATTATGCTTATCATTCTATTGTTCTCAAACAATAGAGCCATTGTTTAGGTACCCAAAACTGAGCCTGCATATGCTTATAAACGTTATGCTTATAAAAGAAAAAACATGTATTGCAAAATATCAAAGAACGCCCTCTGTTATACTTAACTTATCTGATGGCTTACCTATTACACAAAGGTTTAAAAGTCTGTCTCAAAAGTACTTTTTTGACAATTTCCCAGCGTATATAAAAAAGCTATACTAGTAGGGGGAAATTTGTTCGATTTTTTGACGTCGCTCGATTTTTTTAGTCAAAGCACTTGTTATACCTATTACACAACGGTTTCAAAGTCTGTCTCAAAAGTAGTAGGGGGAAATTTGTTCGATTTTTGGAAAGCTAAGGGGTATGGGAATCAAAGTAACTTGAGTGCCAATTATTTTTCGGATACTTTGGTGTGTTTTGCGGACAACTATGACGGTCTCAGGCAAAAATCATAGGGTCAAAAATTAATGAACATTTTAGCTTGAGAAAATAGAGATCTGTTGTATATTTTTGGAAAGCTCTCAAAAATTAAGATTATAGAGATATATTGCGAGTATAGGCGAATTCAGTACCTAAATCGAGATATTGAGCTTCAGAAAGCGTAAAAGCTGGACAAAACAGCTGTTTCTGGCCGAAAAACACTGTTTTTAAGGGTTAATATCTCGAGTTAGGTACATAATTCACCTACTATACCATTGGAAAGATATTTCCCAGTAAAATAATCTAAAAGAATAAAATATTTTTAAAAAGTAAATGATTTTTGAAACAATACAAAAATCTTCAATGTTTTTAATCTTCATTTTTCTTCTTAAATTTTCGATTTTATGAAAATCTTCAATGTACTAAATAATACTCCTCGAAAATATCTTTCCAACGGTGTATAACTTTCTAACATAGCATGAATGGGTGCTGAGAAAATGTCAGAAAACAACGAAAGTGTCCACATACTTGTGAGACAGACTTTACTTGAAATAGGCGAATATGGGCTGTTCTATTTATTAATTTATTTATCCATGAATAGGGGAAGGGGCTGAAAGTGGATTTATCTTAAAGATTTTGTTTTTAAATAAGAGTGATATCGTTTGCTTACTCATCAATTTTTGATATTGGATCGATACAGATGTGAAGCAAGATTGGTCAGAAAGAAGATTTTTTTGTTTATATCAGCACAATATAACATTAAGGGGACACTGTCCTGATATGAGACACTGTCCTGATATGAAACGGGAACACTTATGTAGAAACAAAACCTTTAAAGCTTTCACAGGTCGGCTCACATTGAAAGAGAACGTAAAGCGATTTTAAGATTTTGAATATTTTGCTCTTTTTTCAATGATCTTATATTCTAGGGTTTTCCATCAAATAATTCAACGTCGAGAAGTTTTGCAAGCCACGACACATTTCTTGTTCCAAGATTCTTGATTAAGGTTTGGCTCCTCAGCCTGTGTGCCCGGTTTCCCTTTGTAAGATGTTTGCTTAACGGTAGCAGCTCTTTTCGCTACGTTAGAGCCAGCGGAACGACCCACATTTTGCAATTCTTTGCCTCGTTCACTTTGCTTTTTACTCAAAAAGTCTTCGTAGCCCACTTGGGAAATTGAGTCAGCTGAATTCATCTTAGATTTTCCAGGAGGTGATTTTTGTTTCATCTCGACATCTTTAAGTATAGTTCGACCTTGGGATTTTTTTTGATTTTTACTAGCTGTAGTTGCTCTCCGCTCACTAGCAAGCGAATTGGCGCATTTGACTAGACTAGTCACTAGATTGAACCTCTGGCGGGCATTTGTGGGCGGCTTCAGTAGTGATTGTGATAGAACACATGACAAACGGGCGTCAGGTGGGGCGCTCTTTTTGTTCTTCGAGAACACACTCAAAGCTAAAAGGTTGAACCGTTGTCTTTCAATAGCACGAACAAATTTGCCTTGCGGACGCACAACTTCGAATAGCATGTGCGCGCGATCGTTTTCAGCACGAGTACTGTTAGCAATCGTATTTGGCGCTTCAATGATGTCGATGGCTTTGCCTGTAAATGATGAGAAAAGAAAAAAAGTTATTACATCAAATTGCTTCAATTACTTAGCTCTTTGTGCGACCTAATATTCAAAAGAGAGAGATTTAGATCTTTCCAAATAATCACGGAAAAATAGGGGTGAGAATAAACAAGGTCGTAGTTGCCACTAACTGCCACCGTCCTTTCTTACGAAAATTTGGTCATTTGAAGGTCCGATAATGATGTAAGCGATAGAATACTTGAATACTCTATATACTTTCCCCAACCGTGGTACTTATTAAAAAACACTTTTGCGATTTTATTGATGTCAGATGAAAATTTTAGTAGTCGAAAATGCGAAACGTAAAAAACAAAGACATCTACCTTTTTGTTGGTAAGGCTTTTGATCCGATTTGAAACCATGACACCATTTATGTTTTTGAACGGTGAAAGCGTTCAAACGGTTCAGTGGATCTTGTTCCAATAAACCGTACACCACGTCACGAGCGTCTATATAAAAGGGATTTTTAAATATACAAAATTAACAGAAGCTTTCACGTTGCCAATAAATCGCGAAATTTACAAGTTAAATTTACCGAATTTCGCGCATAAATCTTTTTCGTGAACATAAACTTTGGAAAATAGAAGTACCGAAAATACTACCTATATTTATAAAGTCACGTGGTACAAAACATTACTTTTACTTTCATGTTAGACACAATCATGAAATGACCTTGAACTTATACATTTATGCCACATTAACTTTGGGAAAATAAAACTTTAAGGTTACATCGCTTACCGTGTGTGATAGCATGAGGGAATTCAAGTCTATCCAACAAATTCTTCCCTTTAGCAATCAAATTCAACTCATCTTTAGTGAATGGTAGTTTCCTACATAGCATGCAAAACAGAATGATACCAGCACTCCAAGCGTCTGCAAGAAAGCCACTATAATCTTGTTCTCCTGCTATCAGTTCTGGAGCGGTGTAAACGAAAGATCCACAAATAGTTTTCAGCAGCACGTCTGCTTCAGTAAATCGAGCAAAACCAAAATCTGAAATCGAATAATGAAAGAAATTACTCGAAATTCGCAGGTTTGCGTTTTTCTGCTTGGCTTTTTAAACTTTATGTCTATTGGTTTGTTGGTTCTTCTTCGCATAAAATTCTCATTTCTTGACAGAATGTTTGATTGGTTTGATTTATACATTTAGAAAAATTCAAAAAAATGGGAAAAAAACGTATAATTATAAAAATATTAGTGCCTTTTTACGTTTCATTCTCATTTTATTTAGTATTTTCAACACTTTCTTTCCTTGAGGTCAGATCTCTGATCTTCACCATATAATTGTATAACATAAAACATGATCACGGAGATCTCCTTTTAGTTTATAGTTATTCCTCCCACTGTTTACTAAAAGGATCTTTCATTGAACTTACCAGCAATTTTAACATTGTTACGAGCGTCCAATAAAATATTTTCGCATTTCAAATCTCGGTGAACAATCCCTTGACCATGCATCGAACTCATTCCAGCAATTAATTGTTGGAAATGACGTTTCACATGAGCTTCATTCTTATAAGAATCTTGGTTGATAAATTCCAACAAATCTCCACCCTCAGCAAACTCAAGAACGAGATAAACTCGAGATGTTGTTTCGAAAACATCAAGTAAGGAGACCTGAGATAAGTAGAAAAGTACAAAATTACAAATCTAACGAATGCTTAGAAATGTCCTTCTTGAAGAAAGTTCCAGGAAAAAAAATCTAAAAAAAAACTAGCCGCTCAAATTCAAGGTGAAAAGCTGATATCTATCGAAGAATGTTCGCTTTTCAGAGTATCCAGTAATTGGTATCCATCAACTTCAAGTTGAGTCTGAAATTGTTCTTAACAATAAAAAATTGAGTCCTATGTTATTATAAGATTGTTCTTACGAAAAAAATATGTGTAACGTGTATATCTTACCAAATTAGGATGTTGCAATGCATTCAAGACGCGAATTTCTCTCGGTAAGAATCGTTTCAAATAATCGAAAGGTAATCGACGTTTCTCGAATACTTTGACCGCAACTTCTCTTTTCTCTTTATGGGAAAAAGCTTGTTTCACTTTGGCAAATGCTCCTTCTCCAAGAACTTTCTTCATGTCTAAACCATGCTGATCGAGGGCACTGAAAACGTTAAGAAATATATAAACAACATTGCTCAGCAGAACTCAAATCGTGTTATTGCGTACGGATGGTAAATTGAGTAAACATTATAGCATCGATGTAGAAAAATGGTGATTTTTAGAAAATGCATCCTCGAAAATTTCGATCCTGGACGATCATATTTAGTTCACTTTATCTAGCACTTCGGGCTTTACAGAAATCTGTGGGGTGGATTAACTAACCGGGTCGGGGGTGTGGACAGCGAAATTTGTCGTTCTTTTTGTCTATTTCTAGTAAATGTTGGATTCTTTAGATTAACCCCCTCAAATATCTCTACGTTCACAACGAAGAAAAGAGCTGAGAAGGAATACCTTAAGGGAACTTATTTTGGCGGGAACTAATTTTGGCAGATTTGGCGAATTTAGACGAACTTCGCTAAAATTAGTTCCCGCCAAAATTAAATATTTTGCTCAATCGCCAAAATAAGTTCCCGTCAATTTCGCCTAAATAACCCTTGAAATTCATCAAAATTGCTCAAAATAAGGCAAAATAGAACAGATTTACGCTGGCATTCGCCAAAATTAGTTCCCGCCAAAATTAGTTCCCGCCAAAATAAGTTCCCTTAAGGTAACAAATTGCAAAAATGATGACGAATGGATTTTCTAACCTTGTGTGATTACTTTTCTTTGGGACCCATGTATCATTCTTGAGTACAAGTTTAATGTTAGTTTGATTACCGGTAGACATTTTAGTGAATATAAGATGTTATTCTATATTCTTTAGATGTTGTTTGTTGGTTACACCATGTCCCTCTCTCTTGATGGTTTCAATGCGTTTGCTGTTGTTGATATTTTTTTTGACAAAAAATATTTTGACGTCAATTATTTATGCTTGATTTTAACTGACGTCAATTTTTCTTTTCTAAACAAATTTTCTAAACAGATTTTTTTTTACATTGATTTTCTTTTCTTTTTTTTTAAACATCTTGGAAGTTATTTATGAGGTAAAATTTGTATATAATGCATAATATAATATTGCATACTCGAAAAAAAAATTTTTAAGACCCATTTACAGATAAAATGAAACGGTTTGATAAAGGAGCTCGTAGTAGAAGATTTGATCATCAGATTGTGGAAAACAATAGATATTAGACCAAGTGCTCTTTGTGAAGATGAAGTTAATTTTTAAGGTTTTCCGGACTTTGAAATTCAGAAAAACGATTCGAGCATCAAAATTATGGTTCCTGAAAATAAATTACTAAAAATATTGTAAACTTTAAAAATGGCAAATAAATAAGATATCATATTATATACATTGAAATTTAGCGTACTCAAAATTCTTAAAATTATTCATATATAAAAATCTATTTAAACATATTTACATACCAACTCCCTTCTAGATTGTAACCCTATTTTAGTGTTTTGAAGTATAATTCTCAAGCCCCTCCCGCAATAAGGTAGCCATTATCCTACCCTTTCTAAAATTTAGAAGATTTGTTTGTCTTTCATAAATAAAGGACAACCCTGTCCCTACCGCGAGCACCACAGTTCAGCTTTCTCTGGAATTTAACCTGTGTAGACGGACTGTTACAAGAACTTTATCGAGCATGTCTAATTTTCCAAGAATTAAAGATGATATGCTAAAATAGCGCTTTCTTTTATCGAATCTTTTATACGTTTCTAATATGTGATGTGATTGGTATAGCCAAGATCTTATTCACGAAAATTGAAAATAGTGATCAAAAGCTTTAGTTCAAAGCAATGCTGAAATTTAGTATTGCAACCGCTCTTAATCATTACCTAAGATTCTCATAAGGACGCAGATCCCCTTGTCAGAATTTTTGACTATACATTACATCTAGAGAAAGGACCGCTTAATCGTTCTTTCAAATATGGTTTACAGAAACCACAGTTTCTCTAGGTGTTGCATTACCACTTTGCAGTTTGATAACGTTATCAACACCAAGCAGAGGGTTTGAGGAGACTTCAGCTAGCGTCTTCAAATCATCAAAAATTTGATCAGGTTGACTTTCAGGTAGACTTAACAAGGATTGTACGACTTCTTTCTCAGCACTGAAATTCTCGTTTAAAAATTGATAAATATCTTGATCGGTAATCATTGGTGGGGATTTCGGCGATGATGTATTTGTCGGATGAATTGCCGGCTTCTCATCGGGAACGATCGGGAATTTGTCGGGTGTTGTCGGTAAAGCGTAATCATGCTCGCTTGATGTATTTGGTAAATCGGTAACTGAGTAGAGAATGGGTTCGGTGGTTGAATCATTGTCGGTCGTGTTGGGTGGATTGTCTGAGATGTTTAAATTTTTGGTTGTAGGATCTGCAATCGTTGGTTGATGAGTTTGTTGTGGTGAAGAAGTTCGAGGTACTGGTGGTGAACTTTTGACGTTTTGCTCAATAATCTGGCTGAAAATTCAATCGAATTGAGACGTTTTTCGAGGTGTAATAATAAGTTGCGTAACAGAGTGGGTCAATTTGTTAATTATTTACGAAAATTGACTGAATTTCGAGGTTTCTGCCGCCCTTAGAGAGGCTATTTCCCTAAAATATCAGCCAATCTTTTCAAATCTTAATCTAAATTTCAAGAACTTATGAACCTATGAAGGAGTTGATTTTTGATTTTCGTAATTTTGGAACCCTTGCAGAGAATCATTTGCTTTTTAAAGGTTTTTGTACCCCTTTGGGGGACTTGAAAAAGGGACCCTATGACTCGCACATACCCGGCACCCATTTTGCCTAAGTACCCCCTTGGGTAATATTGGCCAAACCATTTTTGAGACTCAAGAAAATAAGCTCTGGTATTTTCAATAGCCGAGGAAAAGAATTTTTCCAACGATATCATAGTTGATATGTTAAACTTGTTTCATTTGCCTTGAAAGCCACTCAGAAAGTTTAAAGTTTGAAATTTCGTTTTGGAAATGTGAATGTACATAGCTAAGTGCAGGGAAAGGAGACGTGAAAGGTGAGACAAACCTGAAAGAGATGATTTTGGTGTCAGTTGATAGGACATTTTTGGATGGCGCAAAAACAGTTCGTATGTTGGGTTTGACGTTGATGGCAAAGTGTTGATTGTTGATCAAAGAAACATTTGAAGATCCTGGTATCTAAAAGGGGGAAAGGAACCATCTGTAACTCGTAAAAACCGGGTATTTTTTAGCGATGTCAAATTTGAATAGTGATTACGTCACGAATGTCAGTAATTCCAAAAATCGCAAGAACACCAGCCTCAGATTTAGGCCCTCAGAACAATACCGCTATTGTTTGGAACAATAGAAATTTAAGATCTCAAGCTCAGGCAAAATTTACTGGTTCTTATAAAAGTCAAAGGTATTTATTTTGAACATAGACATTGTATGCTTACATTTGTGCTGACAGCTTTAAGTATAGAGAGACCAAGAGGTTTTCCAACAATACTACCAGCATTGAGTCCACTTTGAATTTGATGTTGAAATATATTCTCTTTGTTATCGTGTTTAATGTATCTGAAATGAGCATAACGAGGTACTTATAATGGTAACACTGGTTGAAGTAAAGCAACAAGAGTTAAAGCTGGTACTTGTTGACAAGAACATTCTATAGTCTGAATCACAAATCTCTACAAAACCGTGTGCTAAGGATAAAAAATTCGTTCGAGAAAGAAAGCTAGATAGTAATCCCTATTATCCCTGAGTGTCGAATGAAAATCTTGTTTCAATAAAAAAAAATTCCGAGAAAGAAACATACTTACAAAATGGGCGTTGCTTTTTTCATTGCCAAAGGGCGTGTCTCTGGACTGAAAGTGGTAAGTAGTTCCCCTTTCCGTTTTCCACCCACAACGCACGTTCTTTGAATGTATTGCATGAGATCTGGGCGTTCTCTTCGGAAATTAGTGTGTTCAAATTTCATGTTTGTTGCAGGATCGGATTTCCCGTTACTAGGTACCTGAGAAAGAAATTGTAGAAAAAAAGATTGCAACAAGATTATAATGATATCCTCTCAAGGTAGTAAAAGCCTCCTTGCAAAATAATTAGGCGAGGAGGACTGGAAGCCTCGTGAAGCTTCGTTTAGTTCGAAACATCTTAAGACAAAAAAATCAAGTTTGTTTCTAGAGGTCGTTGGTCACATTGTAGCCTAGTTAACTAAGCCCGTATTCACAAGGCTAGGACACGCGGCTTATGCAATATAGCGTTTTCGGCGCTTTAAGATTTTTTATATTTACGGATTTTAAGTTTGCCTTGGAATAGTTATTCAGTCACAACTTAACCATCAGATTTATCCAAGTGACTGAATCAAACTAGCTTAGATTTCTAGGCTAGTCACATTGGTCACACGACTCCAAGACAGAAGAGTTTGATGAACGAGAAAAAAAAACAGACAAAGGGAAGCTTGCATATAAAAACATTTTTCAGTTACCTTTCGAAAACCATAGAGATTGAGTTGCCTGACAAAGGAAGTAAAATTTTTTGTTTTGAACATTTCTGCTTCATTGTCCAGGACAGATTGTTTGAAAACTTCAACATTTGTGATAACGATAGCTCTACCATCTGACGACCAATGTATAGCATCTTGATGTTTGGTGCAGTTTAACAAGAACCGTAATTTGGAGATGAACGGACTGAGCGGTCTGTTTTTACGTGCGAAATGGTGCAAGTGTAAAGATAGCAAATTTTCCTTGCTGTCCTCATTAGACATAATGCAAGAATACTGAAAAAGCAAACAGAAAAAATATTTAATTAAATCTACGTCCGTTCAAAATAAATCTAATTTCAGTGCCTACGACGGCTAAATGAAAAAACAAGTTATGTTTTTTTACCCCTCAATCAAAAGGCTAAATATCGATTAAAAAGTCCCGACAAACCCTACGATTCCTGAGAAACGCGGTTTCCGAAAATTTGGACCAGCAGTTTTTACTAACCAGACATCGGTGTAAGTCTTTTTTTGTAGCTAATAATTCCACACCATCACCCTTTGCAGTTTTACCTTTACAATTCATTTTTCATTGGTTAATTAAAGCTTTCAAGATAATATATTTCATTAGCTTTTTGAAAAATTGGAGAAAATTCTGATAAAAATCCAAGATTATTTGGAAATATAGACTGTCTCCTTTTCTCACTATTTTTCAGTTACTAATGCAAAGATCAACCAAAAACCCTTCTGCTGCAGCTAATGCAGTTGCTTTTGACAAAACCACCGCCCATAGGATGTAGAGGGTAGGGAAACTAAAATTTTTTTAGATTTTTGGGACATTCATACCCCAGTACCCCACCTCCCCAGGGAGATAAATCGGGGACACACAGATCCATCAAATGTAAAAATGATTTGGCGAATTGGGGACGATGACTAACAAGGTCATCTTGGAAAAACACCGACTAAAATCTTTGAAAACGAAGAAAAACTACCTTTGAAAATCGAAGAGCTTGTGCAGCTGATCTAGAAAAGTTATAAATAATGATTTTTTTTCAATAAAGATTTAAATGATGATAATGTCCACACTTTCTTCTGTATTTTCTTGATTTTTGATCTGAGAGCCAATGTTTTTGTTTTCCGTAACGATGGAATGTTTTTGACTACCATTATGGATAAGAACATAAACATTCGATTTCGAACAAGATTCGAATTCGAACTTCGAACATGAAAACATTCGAAAATAAGGCCGAGTGCACACCATGCTCTTAAAAGAAGAAAAGGAAACCACATTTTTAAGCCCTACTTACACAAAATATCTTTATCGAGTTATAAGTAGCTATATAATAATATAATTATAAAAGTATTCATTATTTAGAATATAAATATTAGTGTGTGATGGAGCAGTGTGTTATAATGACAGCTCAAACTCTATAAAACTTTTAAAAATTCATCCACCTAAAAATTATTACCATAAAAATTCAAAAAATAGTGGGGGGGAGGCAAGTGAAGGGTAAGGGTCTCGTACCGCCCTTGAGGGTGCCTTTTTGGAGCCTGGCAGTCCGTGTAAGGATGTAAATTCTGGAAAAATCTAAAAGTTAAATTTCAGTTCCATCAATGGTCGGAAAATAGGATAATCTTTTGCCCCCATAAACATCGAAATTTGGTCAAATTAGTCCCAATAAGGTTAAGGATCATAAAATTCGCAAACATTTTCCTACTTTTTAGTCAAGGCCCCCCGGCACCCCGTTGTACTCCTATAAACCTAGTACCCCCCCCACTGAGCACATATTTTATTTCATCTTAATTTATAATTAATATCTTTCAATTTCATCCTTCTTTACAACTCCTAGGTAGGAAAATTTGTCGGCAAAGAAAAAGGATTTATACCGTAAACTTTTCCAATGTATAGCGCACCACAATAAATAATTATTTTGGACACGTAAAAAATTAGAAGACATTAATTCGGGGATTAATTACAATTCGATTTTAACAATCAGGGACAAATTAATTAACCCTGAAAGATCTTTAAAGTCAACTAATTTCCTCCTTGGACAGCTAAACATAGGAAATTCGAGGAATGTCTTAACTAAGCGCCCGGGGGGGGGGGGGTACTTAGGCAAAATGGGTGCCGGGTATGTGCGAGCCATAAGGGTACCTTTTCTCATTCCTCAAAAGTCTCTCAAAGGGGTACAAATTCAAAAGTTAGTCTCTGAAAGGGTCCCAAAATCACAAAAATCAAATTTCTCTTTCAAAGGGTCACGATTTCCAAGAATTTTGACCAAAATTTGGTGAAAATCAAACCAAAATTTGGAAAAAATGGACCAAAATTTAGGAAAAAGTCTCTCAAAGGGTCCCAAAATCACCAAAATTTTGTCTCTCAAAGGGTCGATTTTCGATTTTCGGCTCGGACATACCCGTCACCTCGCAAACCTAGTACCCCCCCCCCCCCCAGGACTACGCGTTTGTTAATTTTTTTTCCAAAACCCTGAAATCCTCGTTTTCTCTTGACCCGACGAACTGCGAATTTAACAAACCTAATTTGAATTTGTTTCGGCAAATTGGGTCATTCAAAAAGTAACAAGATACAGCGAATGGGCTTTTCCAGAAAAAAAATGAAAATGGGGGGTGGAAGATGTAACAATTTTCAGTAATTTACCCCCCCCCCGGACAAGTGGCTTTTGCCCCCCCCCCCCGGACAGAGCAAATTTACCACCCGGATAAGGCAAATTTTGATTATTTTTCGCTACCTCCTGGACAATATATCCTCAAACCCCCCCCCCTGTACGGACATTTTCTGGAAGAGCCCAATACAAATTCTGTACACAAAAAAACACAAAAAAACGAAAATTCTTCAAAAAGAACTCTTCAAATCACCTTAATCTTTTACACAGTGTCAATTATGAATTTTCCGCACCGTTAGCAAAAATTCAGATAGAAATTAGCAAAGCAGTGGTCCCATACCGATTCAATTTTGACAGACATTATAGTTCATAGTCTCTCGAAAAGTTGATCGATGATGCAATGATCGGAAACAAATCCAATCAAGCTTCCAAAGGAACTATGTATTTCCAAATAGAAGGTACTCATCTTTTTGGCATGTGTAAAAATTACCCTTCCGATTCTTTCATCCAGTAGCAATGATCGAATTCAGATCTTTGGCGTCATTTTCACCGTTGTCTTCTCCGCCATTTCGATCTTCATCGGCGTTGACGCCAGCTTTTGCATATTTGTCTAGCAACAGTGTATTTTCAGGATTTTGTTTCTCCTTTTCTGTTTCTTCTTCGTCTTCTTTTTCACGTCTCAGTTTGTTGAATAAGAATTTGAATTTGTGACCTTCGAAAATAACGAAAATGATAAATAAAGGATGTTGGCAGGCCAGTTATACTAGATCTTTTAGAAAGCAAGACGAAATTCAATTTCATTTCATTCATTTAATGTTTTTTTTCTGTATCAATAATATCAGAGTAAAGGCGAGTGAAGTAGAGCTCGTCGTTAAATATAATTGTTAAACGTCTTTGTTATTCAAAAAAACTGAACATGCTCTAAGAGAGAGCGAAATATTTTAAACCAGTATGTTTTTATTCTGAGCATAAACTTTCGCGAAAAAAGCCAAAATTCGCGAAAATCGCAAAAGTTTCTGCACGCGAAAGTTTGTACGCCTAAAGTATACTATGTTTTGTCATTTGCCGGAGTAAAACCCTGATTTTTAGCATCCCATTTCACTCTCAAACAAAAAAATGAAAACGTACCTGAACAATTGAGTACTTTGATAGCGGTCATATCTTTACAACAAGTTTTACATAAATTGTATTCACATTTCTTGCCCTGTAAAAAAAACAAGAATAAATAATTGCAATCTAAATTATTACTCCAAGCCAACTTTTGCATATTTCCCAGGCAAATTTATCAAAATATATTATGTTCTTCAAAAAAGTTTTAAAAGTAAAGGAGGACAACTTTTACGCTACGCAAAAGGAGACTTCACTAAAAATAATTTTTTACACTTTGATGATGTTCGGGAAAAAGTAAGCCTTTCTCAAGTGTTTTGACGCAAACTCAATTATTTCATCAGGGCTCGAAACATTCAAGTCGCAAAATGAAATGTCCGTTACCGCGTAAAAAAGCCGCCTAGTATAGGCTTTTTCAATTAATATTAAAAGATAATCGGGAGGAAAATTCATAAAAAATTGCTTAATTTTAGGACATTTGGGACGAAGCACTCAGAAAAAGGATAAATTGTGTGTTCGTTTCCAACCCCCCCCCAAAGAAAAACTGAAATAATTACCTAATGAGTGCAAAAGATTCAAACTGACAACACTGCTAATTGACAGGTGACCAGTTATTTAAGGAAATGGCTATTCTCGCACCGGCACGGCTAAGGAATTGTGTGTTCCAAATGAAGAAATGTCAAAACATATTTAACTTACCCAAGGGTTGTTCTTGCACGTCACGCATAGCGGCCATTTGTCTTTTGGAACTATGAAGCAAAGAAAAAATATTTGACCCTCACAAACTTATCTGTATCTGACACTCGATGCAGAAATTTTCTTCCGACGCGGTAGATCTCTGAAGGTCGGGAAAATTTTTCAACATCCAGAAGAAGTAGATAACGGAATTTCGCCCGACTGCCTCACAGATTTTGCAGAGGCCTGAACTCTAACCATCGTTTTCGGGTATTGGTTGGTCCAACCGAAATATTTTCAGGCTTATTCACAAGGGCAGATAAACCCGACCGGGAATAAGACACACGAGGCCGACTATCATTCCTCTCATGGGAAAAACATCAAAACGACTTGACTTTTCTAGTATATGAAATGTCGTCAGGACATCAATCAGATGTAGGTATATGATTCTAGATTCTATGCCGTTTTTACGGAAATCTTCTATTTTGAGCTCTCATAAAGAAAGAAGGCAGAGAAAAACACCGAGCTAAACAAAGACGTAAGCATTAAACAATGTTGGAGATCGAAACATTTTTCATAGTAACGAAAAAAGGAAAAAAAATCAAAAGTCAAAAAAACTTAAGGTACCTTTAGGGAATACGCCTTTGCCGTGCTGATGGTGTTTTTCACGTATAGCTTTTCGTTTGGAGGGCGGTTTTAGTTTTGCTTTTGCTTCCGCCTCTTCACCGCCCTCTTCGAGTGGCCTTTTCTCGCCCGATGTTGTTTTTGGTCTAAGGGAGGTAGAGAAGCGAAAACTTAGTGGATTTAAGGACACAAATTTTTTAGGAATTTACGACACATCTCCTGAAATAGTTTGCTAGTTAATTGAAACCCCGGGGGGGGGGGGGGGTTACTTAGGCAAAATGGGTGCCGGGTATGTGCGAGCCATAAGGGTACCTTTTCTCATTCCTCAAAAGTCTCTCAAAGGGGTACAAATTCAAAAGTTAGTCTCTGAAAGGGTCCCAAAATCACGAAAATCAAACATTTCTCTCTCAAAGGGTCACGATTTCCAAAAATTCTGAGCAAAATTTGGTGAAAATCAAACCAAAATTTGGAAAAAATGGACCAAAATTTAGGAAAAAGTCTCTCAAAGGGTCCCAAAATAACCAAAATTTTGTCTCTCAAAGGGTCGATTTTCGATTTTCGGCTCGGACATACCCGTCACCTCGCAAACCTAGTACCCCCGGGATTGAAACCATCCTAACATTCTCAATATAAAATTTTTACATCAGTTTCTAAATATGTTGCTCAAACGACTGATTGACACCCCTCAAACGGTAACTAGGAAATAAAAACCACCCCTTTGAAGCTGCAAGGAGAATGGGTTCAAGTGAACCAGGGCCTCGCTTCCAGTAAAAGACAACCAGGAGAGTTTTGTCTCATCGAGCCAATTCTTGTTGATATGGGATTAAACTTAAATGTCAAATGTAGAGTCTAAAACTGTTCCGAGAACTGTTTAACTGTTTCTATTTTTGGAAAGTTCAAATTGTCATTTCTCGATTTTGAAAAAGAGTTAGGCAAAGACATTTGAAGGTCTTTCTCAGGAGCACGGAAAGAATCTAATAGCGAAAGGATCTCAAACTCAAACCATCTGGTTATACCTTCTATCAGGGTATTGGAAAATATTAGCTCTAAATAACTGTGGGTGTGGTGCGACCTACAAAGGACAAACACCTGAAATTATATAACGTTAGTAAATAGAAACCATCTCTAGCATTTCATACAAAATTTCCTACACCTAGTTTCTACTTACGGTGGTCTAACGTACGGTTGACATCTCCAAAAGGGAAGATGACCGATCTCCTCACTGTCTTTACCCTCCTCTATTTCTTTGTCCGCGATCGCCTACAAATGGAATAGATCATGGTTAAGTACTTAATAGACGGGGAATGGTAAATGATCCAAAAACTGGTTTGGAAACTGTACTGAAATAGTATTTTTGAAATAAGCAGCCGTAGCATGAAGGTAAAACTTATGGGCAAGCTTGTGGCCTTGACCCCCAGCCAGGTCAAAGGAAAGATTTACAAAATGGTACTTAATGCCTCCTTTCTCTCACATGCTCAGCAACTAAAAAGGGAGTGGCATACTAAAGAACTGGGAGTCATCGGGTCATCATTAATTTAAAGGGCAATTAAATATCAAAATTTATAAACAGGATGGATCCACTTCGTCGAATCTCCCAGAGCAAAGATAAACATGAAAGTAAATTTGAATCAGTCACAGTTGGAAGAAGAGGTTTCACGATCAAAAATATAATCTGTCTCTCTCACCTTGGCTTTTTCTTTGATCGTATCCGATATTTTGCACATATCTTCGAATTTCTTTACCTTACCAAGCGGATGTCGCAGTTCTGGGAAATTATCCAAACTGAAAGCAGAGTAAAGCAAAGTATTAGAAAACAGTAAAATTTTCTTTTTAATCTAAACACCCCTGTGTCACAGACCCGCTGGGACCCAAGCAAAAGTTTCCTCCCCGGTGGGAAAATACCCTGGAAATTCAGCCCCAGTGGGAATTTGACTTTGATTTCATCCCCATTCAAGATCAAATGTTTAAAAATTGCACTCAGAAACCATCCCCACTGGATTTTTTAACCTTAGAATATTAAAATTGCTATCCCCATTGAGATTTCAAAAGGAATTTTTATTCCCTCTGAGGAAAAGGTTCCACCGGAGCTGTGAGACAAGGGTGTATTTAAGATTCCAGAGCGTGAAAAGTTGCAAGATGCTTTATTTTATTGCCCTCAAAAATTGACAAGAGAGTTGATGCACTCATGGGCTGCGTTTAGACCAACTGGCATTTGTAATTTGGCATTTACTCACGAGGGATTCGATTTTAATAGCTTTTCCATTGTATTTTCTGTCATGGCATTTAAGGAATCGTCTTTTTAGAGTCGTTACTGAAAAGGTGATTCCCTCAAGTTCAACTTTGACAGATCAAACAATGAAAAGCATGGAATTTCTCAAAAACTGCAGTCATTAAGACTGAAACTTTTTGCCGTAGGGCTAGGCTATGGCAAATCTTGCAAATTTTACAATCTATAAAAAGAACTGAATAAGAAACGTGCAAATACTTTAAAAAATCAAAAATGTAATTTTTTCTCTTTGTTTTGGTTCGTTTGTTTGATTTGAAATGCCAGAAAAGGGGATTCCTTTGCTCAAAATGGCATTTCAAATGCCAACGAAATGCCAACACGCTGGCATCATTAGGCATTTGACAAACCGAACAATTGCGCGGAACAATAGAATTCAAAAGAATACTGCAAGCAATTACAAATGCCAGACTGGTCTAAACGTAGACTAGAGTCAACTTCTGGCTGAACTTTGCTTTTTTATGATTTTTGATGACGCTGAGTCCAGTGAAGTAGACTAGGAGCATTTGGCGAGGTCACCATTTTGAAAAAGAATGTTTAAAATCCAAATAACAAAAAAACTACTTGGAGTTGAAAGATATAATCAAAAATGAGAAACAAACATCAATAACAGATTTGCAATCCCTTATTCTCAAATAAAAACATTGCTTCATACTGTTTTTATCTTCCAAAAACAACTAAAATCTGGCGGACTGTTTTACAGTCCGCCTAAGCAAAAGCATATTACCATATACTACCGGGCCACTTAATCGCGCCATCCAGTCTATCAAAAAGCTTTAAGTGGACCCCGGGCTAGTCTAAACGCAGCCATGGTAGAGAAAAGTTGCAAGATGCTTTTTTTATAGCCTTCAAAAATTGACAAGAGAGTTGATGCACTCATGGTAGAGAAAAGTTGTAAGATGCTTTTTTTATAGCCTTCAAAAATTGACAAGAGAGTTGATGCACTCATGGTAGAGAAAAGTTGTAAGATGCTTTTTTTATAGCCTTCAAAAATTGACAAGAGAGTAGATGCACTCATGGTGGAGAAAAGTTACAAGATGCTTTATTTTATTGCCCTCAAAAATTGACAAGAGAGTTGATGCACTCATGGTAGAGAAAAGTTGTAAGATGCTTTTTTTATAGCCTTCAAAAATTGACAAGAGAGTTGATGCACTCATGGTAGAGAAAAGTTGTAAGATGCTTTTTTTATAGCCTTCAAAAATTGACAAGAGAGTTGATGCACTCATGGTAGAGAACAATGAGGCACAAAAATGCTGAAACAATATGATTTTTAAAAAGAAAATTTTAAGAAGAATCGTGAGCCTGAAATCACGGAATTGAGGTTCAAAGAAGTGAACACCGGCTACAACGCTACAACTAGACGATGTTATCGTCCGTTACAGTGATAGTAAAGACGGGAAAAGATGGCGGTAGGGTGTTATGGCGGTATACGGAAAAAATCGGAGGGAAAATTTCGACAAAGAAACTCTGCCGACTGTAAACTCTTTTTGGAAAAAAAACTCGTTTGCGAATTTTCTTCGGATTTGGGCTTATTTCTTAGATACTGATTTGTCTTATACTATAGCATAGTCTAAGCTACAACATCTCAATATTGCAAATTTGAAATGTAAAAAAAAATAGAAACAACTGAGCTTCAACAAAAATTTATTGCGTGGTTCTTTTAAAAAACGATGAAGGTACTTGCATATAGTATAACCCCCCTCAGATAAGGCCGAAACGTTTGGAACAAATTTTGCGTTTTCACAAAGCTTCGATGGGATCAATTTATAATGATCCGTCGTGATTTCATGGTACAGAGGTTCTCACTCGAGGTTAAGTATCGATGGGCAAGTGCAGACGAGATTCGTGCAGTCCTTGTTCGCAATATATTGCAATATCATACATAAATATCTGAAACAATATATAAATTACTTTTATTTTAATCATGTGTAATGTGAAAAGTTTTTCAATAAATTGCATACAGCCTTTCAACGTGAATTCACCCCAAAAAAATTGGCGATATATGTGCGAGGTGCTTTTTTAAAAAACAATTTTATTTGTACATAAAAGTCGACACTGTGTGTCATATAATTTAATGAAATTAAATAAAAAAATTCAAATTATAATTTTAGGAAAATGAAATAACGCATTACCTAATTACACAATAGGTATGTTTTCTTTCAAAAAACTGCATGTAACAATCCTAGTGTGGGACAGTTTTTACCAAAGCTGAACTCATCCGTTGTCTCGCAAGTTTTAAAAGTCAGTTTCACAGATTTGAAGATTTTTTGTGATTGTTTACAATGGCTACGAGATGCATACATGCTTACGAGAAACAGCATTAAACTGTGAAACATTGGTTACTGACTGTTTGGATCAAATCATTTACATTATAACATGTTTGCTGTGGAAATCTTATCAATTTGTTCTTGATTTGGTCATGTAGCTTTAATAAGCATTAATTAAATTATCTTCGTTCGGTTTTAACATCAAAGAAACTTCTTGTATCTTTTTCACGCTAGCAGAACAAACAACAAATTCGTCAAATTTTGCTTCACGACGGAAAATCCTCTTTTTATAACTTTTGTAATGAAGTCCATCTGAGACAGAAGAACAATACCGTAAAAAAAGTCTCTAATTTGTTCTTAGTTTGAACCTGTAGCTTTAAACATCAATTGAATTTCCTGAATCGCGTCACTGTCGACGTGCGTCCTCCAGCGGAGAAAATTGGGATGGTTCGGGTCAAGGTACATACAATCATTTAACCAGAACGGACCGTGACCGCGTGTAATACAAGACGATCCATAACTTCGATCATATGTATGGAATTTCTTTCCGTTCAGGTTTTGTGGACCCGTCAAAGATTCTATCCCGGTCAGTAGAGTTTCATTGAAATGAAGAGTATAATCTTGACTCTCGTTATCGATGTAAAATTCACCGTATCTTGAGATGAGAGTCTCACCCGTGTATGCTTCAGCGTGCACCAAAAAATCATGCTTTGCAAAGATACTCATTTCATGGATAAAATCGTTTCCTAGCCAAAATTCTCGATGTGGGTCACCAAAGCCTACTTTATAATCATTCCAAGAGCGTTGGAAATCTAAGTGGCGAGGCTGATATCGTCGTTGGAAAACAATCCAACCTCCGCCCTCAATATCCATGTTGCATCTGATATCTTTCAAAAAACGCCCCATCCAGTTCACCTTGTAAACACCCGACGCCCTCGCTCCAATACTGTACCAATCTTTACAATCCCTCGCATTGATGAAGTAGCGAATTCGAAAAGAAACCATGACCAGATCTTCACGCATGGTAGCGCTATCGTAAAATTGACATTCATATCCTTGATTACTGGATGTTTGTTTGATGGTGTAGGAATGGCATTTACGAGTGGTACCACAGATACTTATACATTGTTCTTTGAACTTGGATGAAAATGCGAAGTAAGGGTCTTTAGAAGGATGACCATTAGATGTAATGAGGTGATATTGGTTAGGTGAAGTATTTGTAATCAACAGCAAAATGATAAACAAAGAAACATGATGACATTTCTTCATTTTTTCGTAAATCAACTTCTCAGTATCCCTTAGGAGTACTCATACGGATATGAGCCTCCCAAAATTATTTTTAAGATTTTAAATTTTAAATTTTTGATTATCGATAGAGAAACTTGCCGCAAAAAAGAATTTAATACTGAATTTGTCAGTGAAATGTTTCTATGGTAACGGAAATGAAAACAAACACGCTATTTGATTTATTAATGAATTTGAAGTCAAATTTGAAATAGTTTCTTTTCAATAAAAAGAATATCGAGTCACTGTGGGGTCACTACCCAAGAAATTTAGAAACACCGCTCAATTGGGCTGCATTTTGTTGCCAATATATTGCAAAGAGAATATCAATAATTCAACATTTATTAAGAAAATCGATAGGGGGTAACTAGGTTTGGAGAAAGTCAGAAACGAATGTGGTCAGTATTATTTTTGGATTTCGCAAACTCTCGATTCGTTGAACAAACTTTTAATCAATTAAAAAAAATACTTTATTAATTTACTTATGTCGACTTCTATATTTGGGTAAAGTAATCAGGGAAGGGGTCATCATACCTGCACGCAACCAATCAACTTGTTTTTGCTTGAAACTTCGTTTATAGTTTAGGAACACAAATTCATACCGTGATATTTTATGGTCTTTCATTTGGAATTTATTTTCTAATATCATTTTTATGGTGGTTTGGAAATTAAATTAAAGTCATCGGAAAGAAAATTGCCCCAATATGGGTTCTAAGTTTTTTCTATCAATAGCACACTTATTTCCAGATGTGACGTATTAGGAACTGTCAAGAGCGTTATCAAATTTCAGGCGTAAACTATTTCATCCGCGTTGAGCTCTGTTGAGCTAAACGAAAAACAGCAAAATCTACGAAATTTAGACCTTAAAAAAAAAAAAATTCCCGTTAAAATATTCCATTGAAATAATTTTTCAAACGAGAGAAAAATAATTTTTTAAGCTTTAAACATACCACTTTTGCCACATGCGAAATAAATGTCCTCTCACATAACTCAAATTGGTGGGATATTGATTGCAGTATGCTAAGTATTTATCCACCATCTCCCATGCGGGCGGTTGCCGCCCAGTGAATATGGCGGGATTGTATAATGCACCCTCTAAAAAGTGAAAAAAACATTGTCTGAATAGCCTCATATAACTGATGGAATTACTTCTAACACCTACGTGAATACTGTCGAACATGCTAACCGCACTGGCTCAACTTCAGTATCTTGCAGGTCCGACTGTAAAATTGATAAAAATCAAAAAAATTCAAACAATTTCCTATTTAGTCAATAACGCCACCATGTTTTCCCTTTGTTTTTTTAGATAACTTAAATAAAAACACATCCCTGCAAACATTAGATTTCCAGGTTTGTAATGACCCCCCCTGCACTTGAGCGTATTTATGGTTAAAAACCTGATAAGAGAGAAAGGAGACCGACCTGCACTCATCACAGCATCCACTTTGGTATACTCTATACATTTTTCGACGTCCCGCAAATACTGGATGTTTCCGTTAGCAAATACGGGCACGGAAACAGCCTCCTTGACCGCTTTGATGTGATCCCAACTTGCAATACCGGTGAGCGGGCCTCGTTGTTCACGACGTCGACCGTGAACTGTGATGATCTAAGAAAAAGGAACGTTTAGGTAATAGCGCATTCTGTACTTCGTTAGCTCTGATAATGCAGGTATATACACCCCTGTGTCACAGACCCGGTGGACCCCCGCCCCGGTGGAAAAAATACCCTACATTTTCAACCCCACTGGAAAATCGGCCTATGATTCTATCCCCATTAAAAATTGAATGGAGAAATTGGACTCCAAAACCATCCCCACTGGAATTTTTGAGCTGGAAACAATAGATTTTCTATCCCCATTGGGATTTCGATAGAAATTTTCATCCCCACTGATGGAAAAGGTTCCATCGGGGCCCTGAGACAGGGGTGTGTATATATGATCTGGTCTGTGTACCGTGTTTATTTTATGTGCACAGTGATCGTAGCTGTAGGACTATTCATCTCCGGCGAAAACCTGTTCCCTTTCTCTTTAGGTCTATCAATAAGAAGCCGAATGGTCAATGTGCGAGTGCTTAAAACAAAGGCCCGCTCTTTCAAATGTTCCGTTCAGATCTTAGATGGCCTGGACTCCGTGAAAGTAATCACAAGACTGTCTAAAAATCCTAGACTACACAAAAAATATGTATTCTGTTTGTACGTCTATGGTTAGTTCAGTAGAAAACTATAGTAGTACTTTCCAGCTGGCGAGCAAAATCTCCAAAGTTCCACAAATTAATTCCGTCATCGAAAGTTTGTTTTATTTTTTCTCAACTAGTTCGGAAGTAAAGCATGCAGCAGGATCAATGGTCATGCGGGATCAATAGTCATGCATATCAATGGTCATGCTTTTTTCTTGTACCATTGTGAATGACTCTGAGAACCAAATGGCAACATTTATTACAGACTCTCCAATCTTCTTACCTTAGCCCCCGCTCGTTCCAATCTTTTTGCATATTCGACAGTCTTTTCGATACTTTCATAAACACGTATTTTACAGGTGATAGGTTTTTTGATTCGCGCACAGCCTGTTCGTACTGAAGAAAGAAGGAAAGAAATTATGAAAAATTGTGAAAAATATAAAATTAGAGCATCAAATGCAGCACCATTCCAGGACTTTCCGCGTACGCTGGTCAAAGTTTTTTCCCGATATTTGTCGTTATTGCGTTACACGAAAACTGAGAAAAAAACAAATATGAATTCATATATAGCCAGAGAGTGGCAAAAATTGTTTCGCGAAATTTTAATACAAATGGCATTTCCTTGAGATCATGACACCTCCAGCAAGCTCAGTTTAATGAGATCAAATCTTTTTTTTGAAGTCACGTGATCTATTTTCACTGTCTTCATTCGCAAAAAACAGTTGCAATGTAACGTCTTCGATAGACGATGTTATTGTCCGTTACGTATAATAATGGCGGGAAAATGTTATACGCGCGGAATTTAGGCGGTCGATATACGAAAAAAAATCGGCGGGAGAGTTTCGAAGAAAGACCGACATTCTCTACCGGCTGTAAACTCCTTTCGGTAGCAAAAAAGCCCGTTTGCGAATTTTCTTGGGCTTTGCGCTTATTTCTTAGATAGTAATTTGTCTTTGACTATAGCATAGTCTACGTTTTCGATGACATTTTCCACCCCATTGCCAGGCTGGCCCATTAAAATTGGAAATTTAATAATAATATTCTCAAATCAAGTGGGATACCAGTAAGGTGGGCAAACCTGGCTCCCATATCATCAGTATTCTTTTAGGCTGGGATTCCACCCAAGTGAGCCAAACAGCTACACCATATGAACAGTCATTTAGAATACCAACGTCACTTACAAAAAACTGACGTCAAATAAAACAAATATTGAAAATATTAAAAGACATAAAAAAGGCAAAAAAAGACGTTTGGTGAAGATAGAAGGAGAAAGGGATTTGTCGAGCTTTGCTTGGGTAATAAAAGGAACATTTAAAGAAAGGTATATTTCATACATTTGCGGATTCAAAAACTAGCACAACAATTAGTGTAGTGTTAATTAAGGTATTCTTAATAAATCTGTTCAATTACACTGTAAACTAATTAAGAAACATTCAAAAAAATTTCCCATCATTGAGATTTTTATCCTTCAAACGATCCTTAAATTTATAAGAATGCGATTTGAGCAACCCTCTCCTTATCTTATCGGTTTCCAAAAGAACAGAATGCCTTTCTCATTCTTCTTTCGTTAGATTTATTTGTTTAATTGTGAACATTTCTGTTCTGTATTTTCAAGTTCATTCGCCGCGAGCAGTATTTTCAGAGATCGGTTGACAGAATGATTTTAAGTAAGATTTGGCTGAAAAATAACTAAGAACAAATTAAGAATAAACTGAGTGTCAGATTTCAGAGGCTAGTCACGAAAAAGTAAGAACAGCCACGGCTGAGCCAACTTGTATTTAAAAAGTTACGACGGAGCAAATTATCGATTTTCGATTTAACAAACTAAACATATTAATTCGCGCTTTTCCACCAAAAATCTAAGAGATGCATCATGAAAATCGTTTTCTAGCCACTTTTTTCGATCTCAGCTGCGGGACTAAATATATATCTATAAAAACGCACAATTGAACATTTGTAAACTCTGGTAGAATGCGATGCTTGAGCCAGTTGGTTGATCAACAAAAGCTATATTTGTGGGCATGATCTGATGGCGAAGTCTTCATTTCATAGTGAAGGTTGTCTGCTCCTTGAGATCGTGCCCATTGTTATAGAGCATCGATTTTCAAAAGCTTAGCGTCCAATTTAAAGGGTTTGTCTAAGCAATGGTCTGTGTTTTAATAGCTGAAACTTTTTGTTAGAGTTTCTTACTCGATGCAGCAAAAGTTTTGAAAACTTTGTTCGCTTTTTCTAGTGATGTTTGTAACCAAGCTCAATAGTAACAAGAATTAAGGGGAATATCTTGTTTTACGGTATCCTGGCAAATGTGTTGACACGATTAAACGTCCCGTTAGCTACCCTTGACTGACTGCGCAATTCCCTTCACATGGCATGTGGGGTGAAGGTTCATCGGTTTGCAAAGTTTGAATCTGAACTTTTTATTCCGTACATGTATCAAGTTGATGACCCATGTACCATAGCACCTTCAGCTTACATCAGTGAGTTTGATGGGACAGCAAAATTTCTCTTTCATTCAAAAGAAGAATAAATGTTCAATTGTTGTTAATCTGAAAATCCAAGTAAAAAGTTTTCGCCGGAAAATATTTATTCAATATTTTGCGCTAATGTTTTTTCTTATCTGCTGTTCTTCCCTGTTTTTGGAATGCCGAATAAAATTTTGAAGAGCAGAATCTTGATACCGAATCTCAATCGAAAGTCAGGATAGCTTGTTTTAGGAGAATGGTCCAAAAGGCCGAAATAAAGATTAAGATTTTAAACGGTTTTTTCCATACTCTTGAAATAAGACGACAACCAGAGCTAAAGTCCTAATTTCTTTCAGCTATGATTTGATTTTAGGCAATATGCTCAATCTTTCAAACGAACCTAAAAGCTTGTATCATGCGAATTAGACTTCCACTCAAGCATCGTTGGAAATCTAAGGCATGAAGTATGTGGGCATCTTTCTAAGTCTATTTCAGAAGCTGTTCAAAAGACATTCAGTATGTATCAACCTTTTTTCGCTAAGGATTTGAAATTGATGTCATTGAAGAAATTGACGTCAAATAATTTTCTCTTTGAATTCTTTTATTTTTGGAATGTCAATTTTTAAGAATCAAAAAGACTTCAAAGGTAAGTATTGTTCACACAAGTATGGTCAAAGATTTTGCTGGTTATAACTCGAGATAAAACGAGATGATATTTATTTATAAGCATATTGATTTTGCTATACGAAAAGTTAAAACATGATGGTATTAATTCTAATAATTACACGTATTTTGCTTTGGTTGTGCTTTCCAGGGTTTCGGTAGCGTGGGAAGATCTATCCCACGACACAGAAACCCTGAAAGCAGACGGGTAATTAGACTAGCAAACTAGTCTGTAAATTAATCATGTCAGAGGGCGGGAACATAAAGGCGGCGGGCGTTTGCTAGAATAGGAGCTGCGTAGGAGAGCGAGCAAAAGTTGGTGAGAGGCTGCTGATATACAGACTAGAACATTCTGCCACGGCTTCATTTTGGAGGTTGTGAGAACGGAGGAGTGCTTTCCTAAATTTTGGAGGGAGAAAAGCCGACAGACCACTTTGTTTTGAATTTTGGGTGGTGGAGGAGCCACCTTTCAAGTTTTGAAACTTTTACATCTTTAATTGTTTTTGTTATTCATACATTCTTAGAAAGGTAAGTATTTGCAATTTAGCTTCAGTTTTCTACAATCATCAAAAGTGTACAAGGATTATTCAGTTTTCCTTATGCAGGTTGGTGGTATATGTTACGTGCTTTTGGGGCTTTTTGCTAGCCTCTTTCATTCAAGGTAAGAAATATTTTTTCTAACAGTCTAATTTGGTTCCACCTAAATACTTTTTGCTTTTTATTTTAGTACTTACAGACTACTTGTTAAGGAACTTGATTACTCTAGTCTCATTGTGGCTAAGTGAACCCCTCCAACACTCTTTTCTATGAATACAACAGTAACACTAACCAGGCAGGAACTCTGCTCAAAAGTACCCAACAAAATAACCTTTTTGAAAAAATTTTGACACTATTTTAAGAATAATAACATATCATAATAATCAATAATTCTGACACTTTTAATATCTCACGATAACCTAACACAGGTTTTCAAGCCGTACCAAAAAAACTATTTTTAGGTTATCGTGAGAATAAACAGCGTTTCCTGGTTAGTTTAAAGAAACTCCAAAGATTATCCCTCTCATCACTCTCAATGTCATTACTGCCAGGCTGCTGTCTGACAGTCCGACCCTCTTCAACAGACACACTGCTACAAAAAACAACCTGTCCTGACTGTCAGCATGTAACCTACCAGCCAAGCACAGGAAAATTACACGTACACATAGAAAATTAAATGGAAAACTTACAGAAAAGTACTTACTTTTAATAGTTAAGATGTCATATGTTGAATAACTAAAACTCCAACCTCAAAACAATGACACATTGGTGCATAATTATTATTATAAGTGTATTATTATAATTAAGTATTTCAGTCTGTGGAATGAAAAATGTAACATCTGTCATGTACAAATTTAATTTGTGAAAAATTGAAATTTGCAGAATTTAGTGCTGTGATAAGATAGCTCTGATAGAAAATCCAGAGTTTATATGGTGACTGAAAAGTTTTTGGGTACACGTATTCATGATTTTAGAAAAATGCAGTACTTTTGTCATGAGAAGAGAATTATTGTAAATTCTGACCTTTTTCTATAGACTGTGGCTATGTGCTGAAGAATTTTCTTGTCACACCAAGAATGCTGAAAAATTAACCTTACACTTTAAGATTTATGGCTAAATTTTTTTGGGAGTTTTCTTGCCACACTAATTTTGCAATTTAATATAATTATTTAAATTAAAGTTACCTATTTGAGAAATTTTTGTTGTCAAACTGAGAATTCTGAATTTTCACCGTAATATAACTTCTGACAAATTTTCATCTACGTACAACTATAATTTTGGGCAAATCCCACTTGTTCGACAGTATACTTGTCCGACGGTACATTTGTTAGACCGGTTGTTTGACAGTTATTAGTTCGACACCCATTTGCTCGACTGCATGGTTGTTCGACGAGCACTTGTTCGACACTCTTCTCTCAAACAACTGGTCTGTTGAACAACTATATAGATTGTCGAACAGGTGGATTGTCAATCAACTAGGTTGTCGATCATTTTGGCACCCATTTGTTCCACAACCCACTTGTTCGCCATTTAATTTGACAAGAATTTATTGAACAAGTAAGCTGTGGAAAAAATGGGTTGTTGAACATGTGACATGTACTTATTACCCATTTTTCTGTAAATTGTAAGTATGTGTACTATAAAATTAACTTCACACTTGAAGATTTATGGTTGAATGAAAAAAATGAGTTTTCTTGCCACACTAATCTGGCAATTTAAAAATATGTAAATGTTTAAAGTTATAGTATAGGTACTATGTGTACAGTACGTTTGAGAAATTTTTGTTGCCAAACTGAGAATTCTTAATTTTCTCCATAAATTCTGCTAAATTTCCCTCTACGTAAGTATATATAAGTTTTGGAAAAAATACTAGAATTGAGTAAAACATAAGCATGGCGAAAAAATTTAATCATTTTTAGATGTAAGAAGACTTTTAATATTTCATAATTTGAAAGAAAATATTTTTTGGAGAAATTTGTCAGTGCCGCTTTACCATAACTTTATTTCTACTCAAAACTGTGTAATTTTATCATAGGGATAGATACAGTAAGTATTAAACTCAAAACAAAGGGATAACCAGGTAGATATTCACAAAAGTTTGTAGCACTTCCAATACACACAACATTGTGTCAGTGTCGTGTAGTAGTCTCTGGTAGTCCAACAACCATATATTTTTGATAAAGAACCTTTGACTTGTGAGTCCTGGAAAATTAAAACGTCTTATGTGTTTGAATGCCAGTAAATAATTGTTAGCTACTGTACCTGGGTTATCCCTTTGATTACCACCTGCAAACCTAGGAAAAAGAAAGCTGAAATGAAAGAAAAACTCACAGTCCATAGTGTTTGCAATCTGAATACTCCATTCCTAAAATTGAATGAGTTATGAATAGGAAAAGATAACAAGTCAACAAGTTCTGATAACTGATGTTACAAGATTTTCCATCTTCTCTTGCCTCTCTCTCAAATCAAAACAAAAAACAATCAAAAATGAGCCAAAGAATTTTGCATGCAGAGAACCATGAAGAAAAGCCACATATACACAAAGAAGAGACTCATCAATAAGAAATAAGAAACAAAACAAAATCTTTTCAAATAAAAATTTCCACTAGAAGTCAGCCATTATTTTTTCCAATCACTCCCTCCTCAAAAATCAAAACAACACGATCTGCGACTTTGACGGAAGTTTTCATTTCTCATTTCACGAATTTCTCAAAGTTCATTCATTTCTACAACGCCGAAATCTGGCGTTGTAAGATTGGGGCTTCAGCTTAGCCGTTTTTTCCTTCCTGGGGTTTCGCTCCAGTCGGGCTTTCAGCTTTCAGCCCTCGCCGCCGACAAAATTTCTTCCTACGCTTACCTAACTCCTACGCTCACTTTTCCCGCGTGATACCGTTCCAGCCCGACTGGCGTGCCAGTCTAGGTAATCTATATCAATCTAATTACCAGTAGTATGTTTGAAAAAAAAAAAAAATAATAAATAAATAAATTGAAATCAGTGCTGCTTAAGGAAGAGCTGAGAAAGTGTTCTTGGAGCAGATTGGGCTGCTTGAAAATGAATAGAGAGGGATTGCTTGAGCATAGAAGGTGTAATCAGAACAATGTTTTGAAGAAAAGAAGATGAGATTGTGATGGGCTTTGAACCAAGGTGTCATGGAAATGTCAGACGTGTATGCTAAATAAATCATAACATGGGGCTTTGGCCATCGAAAAAATTTTGAAAAGATGAAGATCCTATTTTTGTGTTGGAGTAGTGGAGACAAAGTCATGTGGCTGTCTAGGCTTTTTGAATGGCCGTAATGGAATAGAGTTGTAGACAGTTGTCTAGGCGAGAAGAAGAGGAAGTATTTAGGACTTCCCCTAGAGTTAGGTGTGCCGTCAGGAGTAAACACTCTTTGCTTTTCTAGAACCACCCATCTTCTCTACCAAGAGACATGAATTCGATCAGGCGTCATGTCTCATCAACTTATACCTGTAGACGTGGAACATGACATGACCTATCAGTGGAGGGATTCAAAGACTGTTATGTGCCTGAGTGAAGCCTCCATAGGAGAGTGAGAAGATTGAGAAAAAGAAAAAGAGATGTTGAAAGAAATAGGTATTTTGAAAGCAGTGGGGAAAATTAGATTGTGGGTAAATGAACATAGAAATATTCTTACATTGAGGTGAAGTTTAGCAGTAGTCTTCAGTGTTGGATGCAAAGAGCGAAAAAAATATATTTTTTTTCTCTTTTGAAATTTGGCGCTGTTGTAAACAACTTGATGTAACCATGGAGACTACATTTCGATTGGTTCATGTTCAGAGATTCTAACCAATCGGGAGGTTCCTGTTCAGAGATTCTAACCAATCGGGTGAGAGGGGCGTGTGTGGCGGAAATGTGATGGGCGGGTCAGACGGGTGTGACGGAGGTAGATACTAGCCAATGTTGAAAGTAGTACCAGTTTAGAGAGAGGCAAATTAGAAACTAGAATGGGAAGAGAGGTCTTGAGGTAAAAGGAATGGTGAGAGATAGGGCTTGAGGCAAAAGGAATGGTGAGAGATAGGGCTTGAGGTAAAAGGAATGGTGAGAGATAGGGCTTGAGGTAAAAGGAATGGTGAGAGATAGGGCTTGAGGTAAAAGGAATGGTGAGAGATAGGGCTTGAGGCAAAAGGAATGGTGAGAGATAGGGCTTGAGGTAAAAGGAATGGTGAGAGATAGGGCTTGAGGCAAAAGGAGTGGTGAGAGATAGGGCTTGAGGTAAAAGGAATGGTGAGAGATAGGGCTTGAGGTAAAAGGAATGGTGAGAGATAGGGCTTGAGGCAAAAGGAGTGGTGAGAGATAGGGCTTGAGGCAAAAGGAGTGGTGAGAGATAGGGCTTGAGGCAAAAGGAGTGGTGAGAGATAGGGCTTGAGGCAAAAGGAGTGGTGAGAGATAGGGAAAGAAGGAGGGAGATAAAGTTTTAAATTTAAAATTTGGAGAAAGAAAATTAGCATCCTCTGGGGGTCGAGCCCGGGTCATTGCGGCCCGAGATGGGAGTGCTAGCAAAAGGCTATTGAGGCTGAACTGAACTAAAGAATTAAAAATAAAGATTGAGAGAGTGGTTTCTATTACGGAGTATGAAGGAGATAAAGGTGGCAGGGCTACAACGGTGTAATCAGAAAGCAATTATCTCTCCAATGTGAAAAAAAGAGGAAGTGGTGCCATTCAGTGAGCACGTTGGAAAAACAAATATGGTGAATCTTGAGTTAGAAATTGGGAAAATAAGAAATTGGGAAAAAGAATTGGAAGATTAAGTATACGAAAAAGGAGATCCACCAGGAAGTTGACAACATTGATCTGGAATCATTGTAGCTTCTTTGGAATTATAGTCATAAGTTGTGGGTATATACTTAGCTCCAATATAAGTTGGATAAAATGATAAAATACTTGAAAATGGTGATGATACAAAGCTAGTATATAATTAAGAAATTGAGTTATAATTAAGAAATTGAACGAGTATCTCCAAATGTTTAAAAGTTCTTGCTTGATGAGGGTGTTTTGTGATAGAGATGCTAGTTTTTGGTGTCTGTGGACGTGAGTAAGGTTCCGATGGTGGTGTTATTTTTGTATACTGTGGTCGGTCGTGGGATGGCATTTGACAATTCCTCATCCTCTTCTATGATGGACCAATATTCATTGATGGTAGATCTGATGTACTCATCTTTGTTTTTGTGTAGAATGAGAGGGAGAAGGGGTGCTCGAGGTCCTTGATTTCGGTTGCCACCATAGAGCAAAGTGTGACGGGGTATTGACAGGGCCTTTGCAATGTTGCGGTTAATGAGGGATAGTGGGTATCCACGAGCCAGAAAAACTTTGGTAAGGAAATTCAGTTCTTTTGTTAGATTACGGTCATCACTGATTATGAGGTTGTATCGTAGTCCTTGTGAGTATATAATTCTTTCTTTGACATGTAGGGGGTGATTTGATTGAAAGTGAAGGAATTGGGAGCGGTCCATGGGTTTTCTGTATATAGAAGTGTGGAACTGATGGTTAGAGATAGAAATTGAGAGGTCTAGGAAGTTAATTCTTTCTTTGGAATGTTCGAATGTGAATTTTATTGTGTCATGGATTATGTTCATGAATTGTTTGAGACGGTTTAGGTCTTCATCTGACCCAATGAAAAGAAAAAATACATCATCAATAAAACGTTTCCAGAGTGGGATGTGTTGTTGGAACTCCATGAGTATTGCTGCTTCAACATCAGCCAGCTCATTGAAGCTCTTGTCCTGTGAGCATGACTGAATTTAGAATATGGTTGTATTTTCAAATAACTTTATATCTTCCTTAGTTGCACTCATAGTAAATGAGTAGTTTTGTTAGAGTAATCAACATTGGTAGCGTTGACAAGTTTGGTAGAAGCGCGATTAATTTTCAGAATTTGAAAAGAATCTCGTTAACTTTTGCTCATCAGGCAAGCAGATTGGTTTTGCTTTAAGAAAATGAACAAGCTCTTCGACACGAAGCTTTTTCCGCTGTGAACACAACCAAAGTTTGGAAATGATGGTATTAATTCTAATAATACCATGTCTTTTGCTTTGGTTGTATTTACAACAGCTAAAGGACATTGTTAAGAGTTCGTTACCACAGTCACTTTATTCAATAATTGCTTAAGGAAGAAATTGTCATGTAATAATTATAAAATGCAACGACAAAAAACTTTGACATTCTCGGGTAACTTGTTTTGTGAGCATAATCGAAAAGTACGTTATTTTCAAAATTTGAAAACGTCTCCTTGATTATGGCTCATTGGCCAAGTATATTAAAATCATGATAACCAACATTCAGCTATGAAGAACTTGAAATGTGAGAAACAACAAATTAAAACATTCCCATATTTCCTTTTTTGATTTGATAAACCATCACATGATTTTATAAACAAGTTATAAATCACATCGATAGCTTTGTCAACCTTGGAACTTATAGAAATAGCCTCTTTGAATTGCTCATTAGCTAAGTAGATTCATTTTGCTAAAAGGCTAAAAGGTGTAGAATTGATATGATCATTGGAGCTCTTGTCCTGTAATACAACCAAAGCCAGAATACGATGGTAGTTGATATAGTGTAGTCGATATTGGTAGCTTCAAAAACTTGGTAGCCCTGGTAATCAAATGCAACGACAAAAATTTTTGGCATTCTCGGTTAACTTGTTTTGTGAGCATCATCGAAACTAGGTGCCTTATTTTCAGAATTTGAAAACGCCTCCTTGATTATGGCTCACTAGCCAAGAAAATTATTTTTGCTGAGACCATCCGCTAAACGACGTAAAATTAACATGTTCGTTGAAGCTCTTGTCCTGTGAGCACGACCAGAGTCAAGATATGGTTGTATTTTCAAATAACCGCATATCTGACTTGGTTGCACTAATAGTAACTGAGTAGCTTTTTTTAGAGTAATCAACATTGGTAGCTTCCAAAGCCTCTGTAGCTTGTCTTGTGAGCATAGTCGAAGGGCTCCTCATTTTCAGAATTTGAAAAGCATCTCGTCAGCTATAGCTCATCAGGTAAGCAGATTGATTTTGCTATACGAAAATGAACATGTTGTCGACACAAGGCTTGTACAGTGACCACAACCAAAGCTAAGACATAATATTATTTTCTAATAATCTGAATGTCATTTGTTTTGGTTGTGCTTACAGCAAAAAGTACGTTGGTAAGAATGGGTTATCACCGTCACTTTGTTCAATACTTGCTTATGGGAGAAAGCTATGTCATTATAAATAATAAAATACAATTATGAAGAACTTTGGCTCTGATTCATAATAAGACGCAATCTTTTTAAACTCAAATTCACCGGTACGGAGTTTTAGTCTTGTGAGTACAAATCAAGATTGTCTTTTATTGTTCTTTACAATCTGCTCCAAGGGACAAGTAGCTTCTAGTAAAGATTTATATTAAAATTAAAGATTTGTATTAAAGCAAAGAAATTACCAAGGCAAATTAACTTGCTATTTTACTGTATTTAAAGATTTCTCAAAGATTTTCTCGAAAGGTGCTTTTATTCAGAATTTGAAAACGCCTCTTTGAATTGCTCATTAGCTAAGTAGATTCATTTTGCTAAAAGGCTGAAAGGTGTAGAATCAACATGATCATTGGAGCTCTTGTCCTGTAATACAACCAAAGCAAAAATACGGTGGTAGTCGACATTGGTAGCTTCAAAAGCTTGGTAGCCCTGTTAATCAAATGCAATGACCAAAAACTTTGGCATTCTTGGGTAGCTTGCTTTGTGACCCGGGGGCTTTGTGAGCATAATCAAAAGGTGCATTATTTTCGGGAGTTTCTAAACGTCGACCAGAAATGACGACCACGACCGGCGACTACGACCAGCGACCAGTAAGTAAGTAAGTCTGCGACCGCAGTCGGAGGCGACCCGAAGGCTCCTCTTTCGATAGCTATCTACCCGAAGGTAGGGGAGGGCGCCACTCTTTCTCCCTGGATTTCTCCACTTACCCTTGATCCTTCTCTTAGTTGCTGAGCATCAAGCAGAGAGGCATCAAGTACAATTTTGAGAATCTTAGGTATGACCCGGCTGGGGGGTTGAACCCACAACCTTGCGAACCGTAGCCGGATGCTCTACCTCTGTACGACTGGCCAGCGACCAGACAAATTTGGGTTATCGAGTTTTTTCTCTTTCTCCAACGTAGAGTCTCTCCTAATCATTTGAAAATATTCAATATTGAAGAGTAACGAAGTAAGCTCAACCCTGTCTCATCTAATTAAAGCCACGTGCCAAATACGTAAAACAACCATTTCGACGCTCTTGGAGCTTGATTATGGTGTCAATTTCTATCCTTTTGTATTATCAGCATCACAATAATTAGTGGTACAAAATCTTTTGAAGATGGTTTGAGAAGCTTTGTATTTCATCATCATATTGTTATTTCTGTCGAAATTAGTTATTTTGTCAGCATAAAGACAATAGAATAATTGATTGGATTCATATCTCGAAAACTGGCCTTCCCAATTTTCTATCACAAAGTATTTCATCATCATATTGTTATTTCTGTCGAAATTAGTTATTTTGTCAGCATAAAGACAATAGAATAATTGATTGGATTCATATCTCGAAAACTGGCCTTCCCAATTTTCTATCACAAAGTTCTATCTATTCATACTAAAGGCATCTCATTCAGCATAATTAAAATATTTGGTTTAACAAAGCTTACAAACATCATACTTAATGACCCTGTCAATATTTTTTTCTCAAAAAGTGTCACTTTGTCAAGAAAATGACTGGTTACTTCAAAGGTCACTTTTTAGTATTCTTGATTTAAACATTCTCTACGGTGGAGAGAGCAGATAAACTCGATAATCCAAATTTATCTGGTCGCCGGTCGTGGACGCTGGTCGTGGTTGTCATTTCTGGTCGATGTTTAGAAACTCCCATTATTTTCAAAATTTGAAAACGCCTCCTTGATTATGGCTCATTGGTCAATTAGATTATTCTTGCTGAGACAGGGGGGGGGGGTCTGTAGTAAAATCTCAGACATATATGAGTAGTAAAAGGATTTTTACGAATTTTTACATACCACCACCCAAATTCTTGGAAGAGGTAAATTACTACCCTGGTAGTAAAATCTTTTGGGACAATTTGACATAGAGACCACCTATTTTTTGGTTGCTTTTCGGACAGCTTTTACAAAAAAGCTTTAAAAAATTGTTATTTCTGCGGCACATTTTTTACCTAGTGCGAAAATTAATGGTTTGCCCTTAGAATTAGTCTTTTTCATATTGAAAAAAAAAATTGAGAATTTTTTGTTTGCAGTAAACAATTTTCCAACAGAATTTTTTTTCAAATTATAAAAATTTTCAGATTTTTTCAGAAAAGTTATCCCAAAAATTAAAAAGAATACAAAAAATAGCTAAAATTTGCTAATTTTATCAGTTTTTACTACTCAGGTAGTAAAAGTTTTTCAAAAATGTACACATAGATACCACCTATTTTGGTATTTTACTACCCTTGGTAGTAAAATATTTTTCCCATTTTTTGTCACACCACCACGGTAGTAAACGTCATTATGTCTGAGATTTTACTACCGACCCCCCCCCTGGCTGAGACCATCCGCTAATGGACGTAGAATTGATGCCCTGTGAGTAAACATATAATACAATTGTTTTCAAATCTTTGACAGCTTGTCTTGTGAGCATAGTAGAAGAGCGGTTCATTTTTAGAATTTAAAAAGTAATTCTTTGACTATTGCTCATCAGGCAAGTAGATTGATTTTGCAATATGAAAACAAACATACTTGTCGACACGAGGCTCCTTGTGCTGTGGACACAACCAAAGCCAGGACATGGTCGTATTTCAAAATTTCTATATGTTTACTTTTGGTTGTGCTTACAGCCACCACTATACGTTGGTAAGAATGAATTAGCACAATCCTTTATTTAATGTTTTCTTATGGGAGAAACCGATGTCATAATAATAAAGTGCAATGACCAAAAATTTTGACATTCTTGGGTAGCTTGTTTTGTGAGCATAATCGAAAGATGCGTTATTTTCAAAATTTGAAAACACTTCCTTGATTATTGCTCATCGGCCAAGTAGATTAATTTTGAACGAACATCCGCTAGCGGTACAGAATTAACATTTTTATTGAAGCTCTTGTCTTGTGGGTCCAACCAAAGACAAGACGTTGTGATATTCAGAGAAATCGACACTGGTAGCTTGTCTTGTGAGCAAAGTCGAGGGGCGGTTCATTTTCAGAATTTGAAACGTGTCTTTGACCATGACTCATCAGGCAAGCAGATTGATTTTGCTTTACGAATAAGAACATGCTCGTCGAAACGAAGCTCTTTGTTCTGTGAACACAACCAAAGCCAGGACATGATAGTATTTTCAAATAATTGCATGTCAATTACTTTGGTTGTATTTACAGAAGTCATTGTAGGTTGGTAAGATTGAAAAACCACAGTCACTTTATTCAATAATTGCTTACGGAAGAAATCTAGATGTCATTATAAAACGAAATGACCAAAAGATTTGGGATTCTTGGGTACCTTGTTTTGTGAGCGTAATCGAAAGGTGCGTTATTTTCAGAATTTGAAAACGCCTCCTTGATTATGGCTCATTGACCAAGTAGATTAGTTTTGTTAGGACAATCTGCTAAACGTAGTATCAACATACTTATTGAAGCTCTTGTCCTGTAAGCACACTTCGACGGGTGAAATATCATATTTTCAAGTGTGTTATTTTTACTTCGATTTGTACTGATAGTCATTGCGTACATTCTGGTAAGGGAATAGTCGTCGGAGAATTTTGCCTTTCGACATGCAGTTCAGTACAGATAGTTCTGTGAGGAAAGCCCAAGTTAAATCATTGCCTTATTTTCAAATAAATAATTGTCTTATTTTTTGTTGTACTCGTAAAACTGTTGTTGTAAAGAGCATCGGATAAATGAAATCCATTTGTTTTATTGTTGTTGATGAGAATTACCCGCTAGATATGAGAAAATGGGAATTTGTTGACATCGGTAGTCGATCGAGCTTGTCCGTATCTGTAGTGCTTGATGTTGTCGTTTTCGATTAACAAAAGCAACAGTTTGTTATGAGCTTTTGACGGGAGTTCTCTACATGATGAGAAACGTCAGTTCACGTTAAGCACATTGATACAGAGTTCTCAGCTAAGCTGTATTAGTGAACTTGACTATAGCAACAAGTTTTCATTGAAAAAACGTGAATTGTTCAAGTCAAGTTCATAGGTACGGAGTTTTTAGCTGTTAGTCAACAACAAGCTCCGGAATTTGAGCACAGCCTTTTGATGAGTTTAATCAAAACAACAAATTTCTATTTCAGCTTAAAGAAAATTGGCTATGAATGTAAAGTTCATCGATAAGGAGTTTTTATGAAGTTGATTTCTCCTTTGATTGAGAACAGCGCTAGAAATACACTCGTGTTCGTGAAATCGATCATAACAAAAAAAATGTTCTGCTCATTTCATAGCGATATTGAGTACGGTATGGAGCTATTTTTCAAGTAGACTTTTACCCCCGTGTTTAAAAATGCAAGTGCATTCTCTCGAATAGTATAGTCAATGGTGAGTATGATGGAAAAATGAAGATGATTTCATATCACGCTTGATCCTTCTTAGCTTACTCATAAGACAAGTGCATTCTCTCGAATAGTATAGGTGAAAAGTTGGTTTTACGTCTATAGTTTTTAAGTACAATTACTATACTTCTTGCAGGACTTTTTAATGGTGAGTATGATGAAAAATGAAGATGATTCCATATTTCTTAGTGAATTTTCGTTTTACTCAGCAGAATATTGAATTCTCTCAAAGATACCACGAGCCGTATCGAAAATGGAAATGATGACCAATTCTACGAATTCAAATTGCCTTCCTTTATATATGCAACTGTTTCGTGATGTATTTTGTATCTAAACAGCAGTATTGTGTAAATTGTGGTGCTTCGCCATAGTAGTTTTGTTAGAGCAATCGATTGATATTGGTAGCTTTAACAGCTTTGGCAGCTTGTCTTGTGAGCATAGTCGAAGAGCGGTTCATTTTAAGAATTTGAGAAGCTGTGAACACAACCAAAGATAGAACATGGGTATTTTCAAATAGCCAGATGTTTACTTTTGGTTATGCTCATTGCAGTAAGAAAACATCGTCTCTTTATGCAATACTCGATAGTGGGATAATCGTTTATAATCCGTGTAATACAGTGATATTAGAGTGTTATATGATAATACGATAATTGTAACAATTTAATATCAGGTTGTATAAAATATAATTTATCCCTGAAAAAGTGACGTCAAATAAATCTGATAAGTCGCTTTTACAGTGAGAAAATTGAAGGATCGTGCTATTGGTAATTTGGTGTGACCATCATCAAAAGGGTCGATTATTTCAAATGTGTTGATTCTGCTCCTACGGTACGAACACTCTCTCAAATAGATATACTTAAGTGGCCTGATATTTTCAACAGTGATTTGTCTTGCGAGCACAATAAAAAAATGACAATGATTTTGAATTCATAGAAATTTCTTTCTTTTTCAATGTTGAAAGTTTCAAAGAATTTTTATATCTTGTTTATACTATTTTCGAATGAAGTTAATGAGTTTTATTTCAAAACTAATAGTTTCACGCCGTTGAGACGACCGTCAGTTGAAAATAAAATTTAAAAAAACTAAATTTCGTTTTGAATGTTTACGAAGAACAATATACTGGCTTCTTTTGACAACAATTGACGTCAGTCTTTCGAATCGTGTTGTTTTAGCGTGAACTTGTTCACGTGGCGGCATTTCGAAATCAGTTCGCTTCTGGAGTTCAACAGCTTGTCGGGCTGGTTGAATGTTGCAATTTCAAACTTTTCACTGATCTTGTTTATATGAATGTGCATTGTGACCACATGTTAGAACTGATGACTGAAAACTTGAATGAGTGGATATCGTTCAATTCGATTTCCAATGTTTTTCGAAGCACGACGTGAAAATGTAGAGCCTGCTGCTGATTAGCTAGGACGGAATTAACAGGAACAGCTAGGATCCAAAAGGTTTGACCTATATTTTAACGTGATGACTTTACGTGATTTTTCATTTTTTCAATATTTTTCTTTTTTAAGTGCAATATTGAACTTAGAAAAGAAGTTTTCTTTTTTTGGATTTTCTTTCTTCGTAAAGCAATTCGGGAAATCTTGTGTATGTATTCATAAATGTGAAGACGAACTTCTATAATATTTACATATAAAAGTATTTCAAAAAGACAAAGTCTTAAACTTTCATCTGTAAGCGCCAAGACCTTGGAGTATCTAAATTCTGCTTTGATAATCGACTGTAATTTCACAGTGAAGAATTGATTAGGTCCTCATCGGTATATCATGAAACTTTACGCGAAAGGTGAAACACTTCAGAAGAGATGTTACGTCTTTTACTTCCGACGGTTTTGTAAAGGTACGCGATGTAGAATAAGATTTAAAGCTTGTCTTGTGAGTATGGTGAAAATGAAGAATGATTTACAATTACTCTCTCCATTTTTGGTTTCATACTCACAAGAGAAGCAGCTTAGACTTCGAAATATTATTGCATGAATCAACCATCATTCGTCTTACGAGCGTATGTAATAAAAAAAACGATATTTTTCGATTCATATGCATTGATGAGCTTGGTATTGGCGTTCATGAGTGAAGATGATTTTTCATTCATCGGAAAATTTCTCGTATTGCCCATTAAAATTGTTTAAACCAATATAAAAACATCTTCGTACTTGATTTTACTTCGATGATTATCATATGAGCCAATCAAAAGTGGTGATCATTTTTTCAAATTACTATTAATTTGTTCATAAGGCAAGCTGAATCTCTCATAATGAATATTTTGAGCACCTTCTGTGTCTAAGATCTCACTCTAAGCAGTAATATTGCGAAAAACATTTGGTGCCATCTTTTGTGAGCACAATCTAAAAAAGGATGGTGATTTCAAATTCACCAACGCTTTTAGAGAAGCTCATAAGGGAATTCGATTATTATTTCACAATATCTGGATATTTAAGCATCTTTGTCTGCGATCTCTGAGAAACAATATTGCGAAAACTTTTTGTGCTTTCTTTTGTGAGCACAATCTAAAAGGATGGTGATTTCGAATCAGCCAAAGCTTTTAGAGAAGCTCATAAGGGAAGTCGATTATTATTTCACAATATCTGGATATTTAAGCATCTTTGTCTGCGATCTCTGAGAAACAATATTGCGAAAACTTTTTGTGCTTTCTTTTGTGAGCACAATCTAAAAGGATGGTGATTTCGAATCAGCCAAAGCTTTTAGAGAAGCTCATAAGGGAAGTCGATTATTATTTCACAATATCTGGATATTTAAGCATCTTTGTCTGCGATCTCTGAGAAACAATATTGCGAAAACATTTGATGCTTTCTTTTGTGAGCACAATCTAAAAGGATGGTGATTTCAAATTCACCGACGCTTTTAGAGAAACTCATAAGGGAAGTCGATTATTATTTCACAATATCTGGATATTTAAGCATCTTTGTCTGCGATCTCTGAGAAACAATATTGCGAAAACTTTTTGTACTTTCTCTTATGAGCACTATCAAAAAGGATGGTGATTTCAAATTCATCAAGGCTTTTTCATCCGCTCATAAGAAAAGTGGAAATATCTGAATATTGAAGCAACTTCTGGACATTAATCTGTAAGTAACAATATTGCGAAAACTGTTGGTGCTTTCTCTTATGAGCACAATGAAAAAGGACATCTTTTCAACTTGTTCTTAAGGCGAGGGGATTCTCTAAAGATATTTGTAAATATCTAATAATTTAGATTTTCCGGTGAAACCTTCGTTGTTTTCCCTTGTGAGCACAATCAAAAACGCTGATGATTTCAAATTCATCGAAGCTTCTTGATGGTTCATAAGGCAATTCGAATTTCTCATATCTCTGGATATTTAAGCAACTTCTTTGTCTGCGATCTCTGAGAAACAATGAAGCTTATTTTTTTCCCAAAATTTTTTTCATCTTATTTTGAATCTTCGACACGAACACAGATTCCGATTGGTGACTAAAAATGACAATCCTTCCCAACTAGGAAATCAAGGTAGGTACAAAAGGATCATATTTTAGGTTACTTCCTTTCTATCTATTTAAGTTTTCTTTTTCGACATGCTTTTGAATGAATTGTTATTGTTTTTTTCGAAATAATGTGCCATGGGGAAATACGAGCATGTCGTTCAAAGAATGTGTAACCGGTAATTTCTCTCTTAGTTTGTGTCTAAGCAAATTTCCATGTAAGCTTTCTTTTACGACATGAATGAGTGGATATCGAGTTCTTTATATTTAGAGGCATGTCGTGAAAGTGAAGAAACTTTAGTTGACTAGGATTGAGTTTTGGACAAATTGATATCGTTTTTCATGTCATGGGAGATTGTTCGGTTTATCGGCATTTTCATTGTACTGTGTTTATGAAATTGACGTCATTTAATGGACTGATTGACGTCAAATAAAAAGTTGCATACTAGAAAGTTAAATAAGTGCAGAACGTTGTGTCGATCATATGACATGAAAACAGATAAAAAGAAAAATTGAAATAATTTGTCTTGTCTTGTTTTGTGAGTGTGAACTGAAAAGTACGGTGATTTCAAATCAGCCAGTTTGTTTTGGTTCATACTCAGAAGACGAGTCGGTCGGAATACTTGAATAATATTCTGCGAAGACATTATTAGGCTATTAGTGTATTTTGTGGGAATCATCATAAAGGAAGAAATTTTTAGATTTTTCTGTCAAACCTGGTTTAATTAGCTGGTGAGATTATTTGGTTCTCCAGAGTATTTGAACGTTTTATCCATAGCGAGCGTGCTTGACTCTTTTAATTAGCTTTTTTAGTATATTTGATACTTTGCCGTGCGGGCATGATAAAAAAGACAATGCTTTAAAATTGATATGAACTTTAAATTCAGCTCATTGGGCAACTAGGCTCTCAGTTACCTGAAATATTTGCTAAAAATATAAAATTCTTTGTAGCCTCTCTTGTGAGTGTGATTAAAAAGTGTGATATTTTCAAACTATAGGCATGATCTTGATTGCACCCACAAGTTACAAAGCGGATTAGGAAAAATTCCAGATGGCAAAAAGGAAAGCCTAGCGGAAGAAACTTGAAATTTCTTTTGTAGCTAGTCTTGTGAGTGTGTTCAAAACGTGCGATACTTTAGAATTATTGGCATGATTTTAATAGCACTCACAAGTTACAAAGCGGATTAGGAAAAATTTCAGATGGCAAAAAGGAAAGCCTAGCGGAAGAAACTTGAAATTTCTTTTGTAGCTAGTCTTGTGAGTGTGTTCAAAACGTGCGATACTTTAGAATTATTGGCATGATATTAATAGCACTCACAAGTTATAAGCAGATTATAAAAAATTCTGTTAGGAAAATCGAGAGTTCTGAAGAAGAAACTTGTTCATAAGATTCGATATTCAACATTCATTTCAAAATGCATAGTCGATAATTGTAATCTTTGTTTACTGACGAGTAATTTGTGTTGTTTTAGTTACAGGAGTTTTTGTTCGCCTTCACCGTTCTTTTTTGTACGATTTTATTGCTTTGTTTTGTGAACACTTTGGAAGTAGTTCATGTTTTCAAATAACACGATAATTTCTTGCAGAGTGCTCATAAGGGAAGCAGAAAATATCTTATATGGTTGTAACGATTTTATTGCTTTTGTCTTGTGAGCACTTTGGAAAGTAGTTCGTGTTTTCAAATCACACGATCCTTTCTTGCAGAGTGCTCATAAGGGATGCAGAAAGCAAGATTTTCCGACGTTTGAATAACATTGGACATTTTTTCCAAAACACGTTCGTTTAAAAGACATTTGTCGTTTTCCATTTCTGGTTTGTTCTCTTTGCTTATCGAAAATCTACGAGAGAGGAAAATGGGTAGAATAAAGGAGCAACTATGATGAGAACTGATGTCAAAATATGTAGGCTACAATTTCTATACCGACCAGCCCCAGCCCACTAAGCTTCCATAAATGATTTAGCTGTCCACTTCGTATCAGTTTGAATCGTAGAATTTTATATACATTTATATACATAACATATACATAAAATATTTCAACTTCTTGTAAGAAGAACCAATATACTTTTGGAGATCAAGAAATTAATGATAAAAAAAAAAAAAAAAATAAATAAATAAATTGGCCGATATATCTAAGTTGGTTGAGTTTCTCTGATAAAATTGACATCATTAGAAAAGTGACGTCAAATAAATTTTTTTCGTCTTCTCCATTTCAATAATTTGCGAAATCCAGTAAATCATACAAACAGATAGAAAAGACAAATTGAAATAGTACATCGGTCTTGTCTTGTGAGTATGATCAAAATGTACAATGATTTCAAATCAGTTGGATGTTTAAATGTGCATACTGAGAAGACGAGTCGACGCAGCTAACTGGATTTTTTCATCCTGTCCCTACAACAGGTAGGCTCTCTCACATACCTGAATATTTTAGTACCTTTTTTTACTGCCTTGAGTAGTTTGATATCTTTGTGGTATTTCTTGTAAGCTTAACCTAAAAGGTTCAAATTCATATTGTTTGTTTGATTCTTATAGGTAGATGTAGGCTCTCTTAAATACCTGAATATTTTGGTAGATTTTACTGTTTCGGTTAGCGTAATATTACGAGTTTGCAAAAGTAGTTTTAGGTTCTACAACATCAATTCAAAATTAGATTTTATTATGTAAATATCTTGGCTTATCTTGCGAGTGTATTAAAAAAATGCTATATTTTCAAACTATGAGTATGATTTTCAATGCACTCGGAAGTTAGACCGATAGAATGTTGAAAAAGTTATTGTAGAAGTTTGTTCAAGATTTGATCTTCTACTGTCATTTTTATGAAGAGTTGAAGTTGTTAGGTCTTGCTTATTGACATGCGATTTGTGACAAGAAAATTCTTCATTGTACTTGTTTTATTGTATATGTTTTCCTATTATTAAGAGCAATATTAAAAATGGATCATGTTCAAAAATAGTGTGACATTTAGTGAACTCAAAAATATAGTATTTCTTGAATAACTTGAAAAATATTTCAAATATAACGTTGAAATTTTATATGATGATCGGTATTTACACAAAGAACATATTTTGATGAAAAAAATGGTAAAATGAGTAAAATGTGTGGTTCCAGGTCCAAATATGTCCAAATATGTATTTTGTCAGCCACCTCAAAGGAGGAATTGGTTTGTTTGAAAATGACACTTGAATCGGTAACTAGAGGTATCATATTATCTCAAAACAGATAAAAGTGCAACATTTTGAAACTGGTTGGTTTCAAAAAGCCACCAGTGTTGTCAGCCACATAAACGACTCATAGCTTATCTTGAAATATCTTGTAACCTAGTAAGCCACTCAATTTCGCTCCAAAACAATTGGAAAGGTTAATCATTCTACTTATCCTTGGTGAAAAAATAAACGGTTAGCCACCAAAAATACTCATTTTATTAACATAATTGTCAGCCAACTTTGAAAATGTCACAAAACAGGCCTTTATTTTTGAACACGATCAATGGGATATTCTTTCAATCATAAAAGTATTTTCTCATTACTCAATAGGATCGGTGGGTTCTCGGGATAATTTCTTGACTTGTTTTGCGCCAGTGGATACTGCCTGTACCAAACAAGAAACTGTAACACCGAAATTTCAAAATTAATTTTCTTATAAACTATCAAACTAGGAGAAATTTCTACATGATTTGACGATAAAAATGAAAATTTGTTTTCCTTTTTTGCCGATTACTAGTTCAATTTTTAAGAATAAGGAGCAATATTTTTACTAATGTATAGCAAAAGAAATTCTTAACGCAATGATATCAAATTGGTTCTTGTAAAACTGTCAGAAGTCGAGTAAAATCAAGATGAAGTTATAATTTTCTCGAGCTCTAGCTTTCCATAGTATGGTGCGGTCATGATGCGGTTATATCAGTAGAATCGCTAGGAAATTCTGAGCAAGAAGATATAGGTACCTTTTCGTATAGGAGAGGTGTACCCAAAATATAAGCCCTAAAAGTTTGCGCATAATCAGGCTTGAAACAAAAGAATTTTGTCACAACACGCTAATTATGCAGATTTTTTATAGCGACAACAAAAGAAACCTATTTACTTGACATAAACTCCCTTAAGTGCAAGAGACCTGGTATATGACGAGCCGTTTTTCCATTGTTTTCAAGAAGCTGTTTTTCCATCTCTTTACATTCCTCTGCTATATAGCATAAGGTGAAATTGCAAACCAACTAAGTAGGCATCATTCCCATGCATGTGTTTGTTTGTAAGCAGGATAAAAAGTCTTTCACTTCAATATGAACGTTTCTTTTACATAATGCGGTGCTATTGCCTGCTTTACGAGTGAATTTCAAAAATAGTGGTATTTTCATAATAACATTTGCATTTGAGTGCGCTCGAAGAGCAAGTAGTATTAGCTGATTATGTGATTACCGGGTGGACACCACCCGATTTTTGAAAATCAGATTGGTAAAAAATCTAGAAAAAAGCTGAAATTTTTGGAATTTCAAGACCCCTAACGAGACTTTTTTCCAAATTTTTGTTTTTTGAGGTATGCATAGAAATTTATTTAGGTTGTGTACTTGTTGTTAGAGAGCTTGTTTTGTGAGCGCGATTCAAAAGGGCTGTTATTTTTTTATTCACGATCATAGAATAAGTAGGGTTCGAGAAAATGTCACTTAGTAAAAGAAACAGTGACCATCGTCTGCAAGTCGTAATTTAACATCAATTAAAAATGAGATTCTATACGAAATATATGTCAGTTTCTACAAAAATTCGTTCGTAGCTTGTCCTGTGAGTGTCTTTAAAAAAATGCTATATTTTTAAACTATGGGCATAATTTTAATAGCACTCAGGGGTTTTAAAGCTGATTACGACAAATATTTCAGTTGGCTATTATCGTAGAAACTTGTTTATAAACAAGATTTGATATTCAACTGTCATTTATAAAGAGTTGAGTTTGTTAAGTCTTGCTTCTTGACACGTCATTTGGAAAGTAATTCTTCTTGGTTTTCTTATATTGTATTAAGTAAGTCTGCGACCGCAGTCGGAGGCGACCCGAAGGCTCCTCTTTCGATAGCTATCTACCCGAAGGTAGGGGAGGGCGCCACTCTTTCTCACTGGATTGCTCCACTTACCCTTGATCCTTCTCTTAATTGCTGAGCATCAAGCAGAGAAGGCATTTTGGGAATCGGATGCTCTACCACTGCACTACGGTCACTTCTTATATTGAGAGCAATCTAAAGAAGGGGCTATTCTTTTCGATCATAGACGTAGACCTGTGTGTGACTTCTACCTGGTTAGTCAAAGAAAATCAACAGTATAGTAAAACACGAATTATCGGTAGATAAGGTTGTTGCTTGTTTGTAAGAATGGTAGGAGATTTGGATTTCACTTTTTGAGGTGAGTGACTAAATCTCTACACCATGCTTATTACCAAGTAGTGTTCAAACCATATTATGGCATCATGAAGCTTCTAGTAATATTTTATGATAGCTTGTTTGTAAGCATATTAGGAGATCTGACTGTCACTTTTAGATGGCAGCCTAAATGTCCAGAGCATGCTTATTACTAAGTAGTGTTCAAACTATGTTATGGTATCATGTAGGTTCTAGTTTTGTCAGTACCTGTTCGTATAGCTTGTTTGTAAGCATGTTAGGAGATCTGACTGTCACTTTTAGATGGCAGCCTAAATGTCCAGAGCATGCTTATTACTAAGTAGTGTTCAAACTATGTTATGGCATCATGTAGGTTCTAGTTTTGTCAGTACCTGTTCGTATAGCTTGTTTGTAAGCATATTAGGAGATCTGACTGTCACTTTTAGATGGTAGCTAAATGTCCAGAGCATGCTTATTACCAAGTAGTGTTCAAACTATGTTATGGCATCATGTAGGTTCTAGTTTTGTCAGTACCTGCTCGTATAGCTTGTTTGTAAGCATGTTAGGAGATCTGACTGTCACTTTTAGATGGCAGGTAAATGTCCAGAGCATGCTTATTACTAAGTAGTGTTCAAACTATATCATGGCATCATGTAGCTTATAGCGTTGTCAGTACCTGTTCGTATAGCTTGTTTGTAAGCATGTTAGGAGAACTGCCTTCACCGGTCAACCAATGCCATGTGAGGGGAATTGGGTACCATGCACCGATAAAAGAGTGTAGGGAGATATGCGCGTGGTGTGATTAGATCTTGTTTAACTATGGAATATTTTGTTAAATTTTAGTACCAGGTAGCTTGTTTTTCGAGTACACTTGAAAAGGGCAATAAGAATTTTAGAATAACTGTGTATTTCAATTACACACATAACACAAAGTGAGCAACCATCAAAATGTTAGAATATGTATCATGTAGCTTGTTTTGCGAGTGCAATTTATAAAGGGTGGTATTTTCAGAATAATTATCCAACTTAGTTGCACTCGTAGAACAAAAGTTTCTACAAGATTTCACAACATTTTAAAAGTACGTAATAGCTTAATAGGCGAATCAGCAGTATTGATACATGGACTATTGTTTTGAAAGTGAGCTGATTATATAACTTGTTTGTAAGCATGGTCAGGAGATTTGTCTTTCACTTTTTTGAGATGAATGATGAAATCTCCACACCATGCTTATCATCACATAGTGTTGAAAAATGACTCAATTCTATTATTGATATTTTTATTTTTTCAATCAGTTCTAATGCCTGTTCTGCCAGTGCAATTCAATAAAGAGATATTTCAAGAACAACTTTCTACGAAAATTCTTTCTTGGCTTGTCTTGTGAGTGTGTTAAAAATATGCTATATTTTCAAACTATGGGTATGATTTTAATAGCACTCAAAAGTTACAAAGCGGACCGATAGAATGTTGAAAACGTTTTGTAGAAGCTTGTTCATACAAGTAAGATTTGATATTCTTCTCTGTTCATTCACAAGCGGGCTTTCATAAAATTTTGGTTTTCTTGTCTGTATGTGTACGAGCGTTAACTAGTCTTGACAAATCAAAAATAGTAAAAAATTGGAGCACTTTGAGGTGTTTTTATAGCACTGGCGATGCTAGCTAGATCATCTTCTTAATGAACGTGATAAACATTTCGATGGTTATCGAACACAAAAATGATACATTCTTTAAAAGCTTGTTTTGCGAATTTAAGGGATATATTATCTTTAAAGGGTGGTATTTTCGACAAAGCATTTTGTATTTGGTTGCACAGAAATAATGTATCTACCAAAAACCACAAAGAATGGTATTTGCAGAATAATTCCAGCATTTAGTTGCACTCATACAACAAACGGGCGCAATTCCGGCTGCTAATGCTTTTTTGCTACTTTTAAACGTACCTTAAGATTTAAAGTAAGACAATCTCAAAATGAGAAAATCTTTGAGGGTCTGTGCTTTCAAGATCGTGATTCAGAGCAAAACTGTTCCTTTTAGTTAAGATTTGTCAGCAAATTCAAATCTCAAAAACTTTAAGGCTTATAGTGTACCAAAAGTGTTGTCTATTAGAGTGGTTGTCTTTCATTGGCCATAAAGTTTAATTTTAAGCAAGATTTTCAAGGTAAATTTCTTCATAAATTTGTCGGCATTTCTTCCTTAAAATAATACCATGTTGACTATGTGAAGGGCCTTATTCATTAAACCTAATGACTGTATATTTACGATTGACCTGCATTTGAAAGTTAGAATATCATTTATGTGAATAACTTGTGAGTATCATCTTTACCCAGTAATCCTGTTTGAAGGGATATGTTACAGGTGACTTTGAACAGGATTGTGCAGCAATGTTTTTTTTAGTTAAGACCTTATGTTGTTTGCTTCTGCTCAAATATACCAAGCACAATGCACACTGTTTTTACAAGACTAATCTTAAAAGAACATGATGTCGATTTAAGAAGCTATTCTTGAACCAATAAGTAAATGAGGTAAATAAATTAAGAATATTTTAAGAGCATAACAGGACTAAAAAAAACAGCATAAGAACAGCCGATTCTCAGCCGTACTAGACAAATAAATTCATTTTTAACGTCGGAAGACTTCACCTTTCATTAAATTTGAAAACAATTTTTTGAAGCTATTTTTAGGATTTCAATATGGTGAAGTTCAAAATGGAGCAGTAGGGTTTTGTAATGGTTGGGTTTAGATTGAGCATGATTTTCAGAGCTGAATAATCTGAATGTCCATTGCAAACACTTAAAACTCAAAGAACACCCTCCCAAAAATCGATTGCCCTTTTCCAAGAATCGTATTGGATATTGTGTTCTCTCCTCTTCATTTCCAGAACACGGCAATATTCATCTTAACGTGATTTCAAAGAATAAAACTATTTTCTCGATAAGAAAGTTTTAACTTCGGAATCATGTTCATATAAACATACCAAACACCACGAACTCCAAAACTGATAACTAGAATTAAAGAACTATTCAAATGATATAGTGTGTCTTTCTGAACGTGATTTCCAGAGAAAACCTTTTTTTTTATAAAGAGGAATGTTTTTCTGAGTCATGTTTATTCATTCAGTCAAGGACCTTTAGAAACGATAAGTGGAATGGACAGTTCGTTCAAAAAAAATACATTCAGCTCAGAATATGTGTTTTCTGGACGTGATTTACAGAAAAAACTTTTTTTTTTTATAAAGAGGAGATTTCTTGTGGGTCATGTTCATTCAGATAACCAAGGACCTCAAGAAACGATAGGTGGAATGGACGTTTCGGTCAATAAGTATTTATTTGGAATCAAATAGTGGTTGGCTGTATTGTTGTTGTTTTGAGAAACAGGAGCCGCCCATGACAATGTGTACAACATGTGCATGATGGAAAATACCGTTCATGATCTCTTTGGTAAAGGCCGAGTGAACAAACAGCTAGAGTAAAAAAAGTAAATAGAATTCACTTACTGATATTCTCCACTCGCTCCCACTCTTCCATCAGAAATGCACCGTAATGTCCTTAAATGGAAAACAAAGGATGAGATGATAAAACGTCAAAAGACGGCTTCTTATGCAATGCCTGTTTAATATTCGTTATGTGAGGCACTAGAGAGTCTTCCTATAATAATTCTAGTGCTACCCTTTTCAGGACGAGCCCTTCTGCCATGCAAGAATTGTAAGAAAACCAGTGATTGATTTATATCATGAAAAGTTTACTCAACAAAGGCAACCCTAGAAAATGGGATCGCCTTGAAAATTACACATTTGTACCTCTCGCAGCGATGACTTGAGGACAACCGAGATTTAAATCAACTCCATCACAATGTGGTTCTGCTAATTCACAAGCATCTGCAAATTTCTCAGGATCGTTTGAACAAAACTGAAAAAAAGATTAAAGGTCGTATTATAGTCATAAACTCAATTGACTTTTCAGAAAAGATGGGGCTTTCACATAAACTAGAGAGCTGCTTACATTTGAAGTCAATACTTTTTGACTACAGACTTCCATAAGCCTATCGATACTAATGATTTGACATGGAAAGTTTTTAATTGACTTGACATTTTCAGGCTAACTCTGATACAAGCCAAGCTAATTTTAACCTAAACTTTATTTCACACGAGAGAAATTTCTCTGAGTCTCTGAGATGGATGATCACCTGCCTGGCACGTGATAATCAGCTTGGGGCTAGACATTTGAGCAGGCTAAGGGTTAGATTTTCCCCAAAAGTGTGGGTAGAAAATGGGGTTTTTGTCAATTATCCAAAACAAGTTTTAAGAGTAGTATTTGCCCTAATAATGATTACTAACTGATTAGCACTAATTAAAAACAAGAGCTTACGATGTACAAATTTCGAGCACTTTGAAAATTAAAACAAATATGATCATATTTCATGTAAACTAAATAAGATGAACAAGGGTATGTTTCTTCAGTCTTGAGTTGAAGCGATAGTGGACAAAGACAAAAGATTGGTTACAGCCGTTTCTTACGAATTTTCAAAATTACCATGATCTAGTTGTCGATTCTAAAATTTGCGTAATGATGATTTGATGAAACAACATGGCAATATAATATTCAAAACGCAATCTGGAGATGAGTATTCCAGGAGTGATTGAGTTTTGAAAGTAAGACGAAAAACTAAGTCTTAGTCCTATTTATCTACGACGACGAACAGAAAAAAGGAAAAACTATGAATAGAGAATTATACAAGGATGTGATAGTGCTGATGTCAGCAATTCTCTCAATCGCAATCACAACCATCAATAGTTCATACATTTATATCATCGTGACAACAAAAAAATTACGAGAAAAACCACCCATGATATTCATCGTAAATCTCCTCGTAACTTATTTACTACAAGGCGTTTTCGTGCTACCGACCTACGCCGTTTTCCGGTCTGGCAACTTTAGCGAGACTGTGTGTGCATATGTGTGTGATGCATGGCGCCTGTCTTACATGGTCACATTTTACGGGATGTGTGTCAACGTGTTACTGATCGCAATTGATCGATTTCTCGCAACCAAATACGCGTTATCTCGTAAAATCAGGCTGACTTCGACAAAGTGTAAGACAATATGCTGTTTGGCGTGGTTGTACATAATCATATTATGTTTGATACCGTTTGTGCCGATGAATAGGTCAAAATCGTTGGAGAATTCAAAATGTCATTACAACCAACCGAGGGTTTGGACTATTTTCATGCTGCTTGTCAACTCTGCTCTCCCTCTAGTTCTGAATTTTGGCATTTATATATACATTGCTCGCAAAATGAAACACAACAGTAGAGTGTTATTTGGAAAGCAGAAGAAACACAGTCAAGCTACAATAGATCGACTAGCTTTGAATAGAAAGTTGACAACTCTGACGGTCAAAATAACACTCCTTTATGGTATAACCTGGATACCTTCTATTGTTTACTATAAGCTTGTTACCTTAGCACCTAAAATATTCAGTGACGATTTTTACGGTTCCGACACAGAAGAAATAATAACATTTGTCAACAAGTTTGTGACATTTTTGGATGCTGTTTTCGCACCTGTTTTGTTTTGTTACAGTAGTGAAGATTTCAGAAAGGCTTTTTGGAAGAGGTTCTGGGTGAAAAGAAGCGCGGTAGAAAGTTATGAGCTTAAATGAAACTTAATTAAGAATTGAGGATTACGCAAGGGCGCGAAGCACCTGAAATGTAGCCCAGATTACAAAAAAAACATAGCATACCTGAAAAAGCAGAGGTCGATCATCAGGGCAATGTTCAATAACCAGTTTCCTGTACTTTGGATCTCTGGAAAAGATACCAGCATGCCACATCGGTGTGTAACAAAGATGCACACCCAATTCTCTTGACATTTTTCTGAACGGTAATTCTGATTGGTCAACCATTGGTGCTAAAACATGTTTAGGTGAACCGAGAACCTCTTTGTAAAATTTGTATCCTTCGTTTTCTTCAGCCATTTTGATAGTGAGTTATAATTGTATCTTTTTGTTTTTTTTTGATTATTGAAATTCGTTATAATTTGTCTTTTAGCTAGGAATAAAAGAAAAATCAATAGAACAACCGCATGCAAACCTTGTTTATTTTTCAATGTTATTCTTATACATGAAGCTAATTTAATTGCTTGATGTTCAAACTCAGCAGCACATTAAAAAGTATGGAATCTCAGAGAAACATTTAAGCCAAAAACCATGGTAAACTATAATAGAATTATTGTATCTAACCTAATTACATTAGGTAAAATTTAATAGTATATTATCATATAGAATATAAATATCAGTGTGCGATGGATGGGCAGTGTCCTACCAGCTCAAATTTTATAAAACTTTTAAAAAATTAATTTACCTAAAAATAATTATTCTCAACTTCAGTTGAGCTAGAATCTGAGAATGTCTGTCTGTCTGTCAGTGTGTGTGTGTGTGTCTGTCACCAAAACTTTGGGGCAGGCTGGAGACTTCAAAAATGGTCCGATTGGGCTGAAATTTTGCACACTTGATCCTTGGGCAAATCCCTGGAGGTGTTTTTTTCATTTTTTCAAAATTTAGATTTTTGGGGCCTGGGGACGAGTTTTTAGCCTAAACGAGGCTAAAACCCAAAATGCTATAATTTTTCTTAAGCCATTAAGTTTACAATTGGGCCTACGAAAGATTTCAAAGATACTGAAGTTGAGCCAGTGCGGTTAGCACGTTCGACAGTCATAAAAATTCAAGAAAAATAGTTGTCACACTTTTAGGCGTATTGTTTATTGATGCTGCCGATATTTTTTTTTATCTTGCTATATTATATGTAATTAATTTTCAGCGTTTTCATCTTCCTTTTCAACTCTTTGGTAGGAAAATTTGTCGGAAAAAAACCGAAGATTTTCATCATTTAAACCGTAACCGCCGTTATTCAGACATAGCGCGTGAATAATTAAAAACAAAGACTAATTATTTTCAAAATACGCCTTATCAACCAGGGGAAAATCAATCTACTAAGATCTTAAATTTCAATTAAAAGCTTTGCTCCTTGAAAAGAGCAAAAATTAGAGGAGTGTCCTAGCTAAAATAAAACAGTAAACTCTCAATTTTCTTAAACTCGAAGATAAAAATTCTGGCTCCTTATGAACGTGTTTGTAAATTTAATTCTTCCAAAACACCCTCCATTTAGGCACTTTAGAGTAAGTGATTTTCTCTTGACCCAATGAATTGTTAATTTAACCAACCTCTTTCGAATTTTCCTCTGCGGTCTTAGAAATTACTTTGCCGGGTCAGTAAGACCGTACTGGGATTTGTTACGGATTTTCAAGAAGTTAGAAATAATGAAATTCAACTAATACAAATTCTCCTCACAACAAAAATTCAAAGATTCTTCCAAAGAAATTCTTTGATTAAATTCAATCCAATTCAACATAGTGTTGATTATGAGTTTTTTGTACCGCAATAAAAATTCGGGAATAAATCTGCGCAGCGCAGACGCTCCGTTACGATTCAGCTTGACGGACATTATACTAGAGATTCTTACGGTACACCCATAGCCTCGATGAAAAGTTCGCAGTGATTGAAAACAAACCCAATCAAACTTCCAAAGGAACTATGCATTCCCAAATAGAAGGTACTTCCTTTTGGTAGATGTAAAAATTAACCTTGCCGATGCTTTCATCAAGTGGCAATGATCGAGTTCAGATCTTTGGCATCATTATCACTGTTTTTTTCTCCGCCGTTCCGGTTTTCGTCTACATTGACACCAGCTTTTATATATTTGTCTTGGCACGGTGCATTTTTAGAATTTTGTTTCTGCTTTTCTGCTTCTTCTTCGTCTTCTTTTTCACGTCTCAGTTTGTTGAATAAGAATTTGAATTTGTGACCTTCGAAAATAACGAAAACAAAAAATAAAGATTGATAGCAGGCCAGTTATACTAGATCTTTTAGAAAGCAAAACAAAATTCAAGACCAAGCCCCTCTACTGGCTTTTTTCTGTATTAATAATTAATATCAGAGTAAAGGCGAGTGGAGTAGAACTCGAATAAACAACAAAGACGCTAGTTATAAGTTGTCAGGGTGTTTATTAAGGCTCAACGAACGGCAAACATGTTTAAAGAAATCAATGGCCTAGAAATTTCATTCGCCAACCGATGGTCATAACACCAACCAATACATTGCTAAAGATCTGCCAGTCTAGAATCTCAACTCCACCGGAATTATAATTTGTCATTTGCCGGAGTGAAACCCTGATTTTTAGCATCCCATTTCACTCTCGAATAGATGGTCTAGAAAACTAAAATAAACCAGTATGAAGTAAACAAAAAATGAAAACGTACCTGAACAATTGAGTACTTTGATAGCGGTCATATCTTTACAACAAGTTTTACATAAATTGTATTCACATTTCTTGCCCTGTAAAAAAACAAGAATAAAATAATTGCATGCGATTTAAAGTAATTTTCCAAGCCAACTTTTGCATATTTCCCAGTCAAAAAAGTTTTAAAAGTAAAGGAGGACAAGTTTTACGCTACGCAAAAGGGGACTTCACCAAAAATAATTTTTTACACTTTGATGATGTTCGGGAAATAATAAGCCTTTCGCAACAGTTCTCAAGTGTTTTGACGCAAACTCAATTATTTCACTAGGGCTCGAAACATTCAAGTCGCAAAATGAAATGTCTGTTACCGCGTAAAAAAGCCGCCTAGTATAGCCTTTTTCAATTAATATTAAAAGAAAATCGGGAGGAAAATTCAATAAAAAATTGCTTAATTTTAGTACATTTGGGACGAAGCACTCAGAGAAAGGATAAATTGTGCATTCGTTTCCAACCCCCCCCCAAAGAAAAACTGAAATAATTACATAATGAGAGCAAAAGATTCAAACTGACAACACTGCTAATTGACAGGTGACCAGTTTAAAGGGACATAACAGTACTTGCGAAATTTGTAAACAAACTGTATGCAGCGGATACAAAATCAAAACAAATGTCACATGTCAAAATAAAAAAATCAAACCAAACATGGCTAATTTTGATTGTTCAATTGTTTTACAAGTTTGTTTTGGACACGTGATTTTAATTGTTCTCTTTAATGACACGTGGTTCGATCAATGTTTACATTTTACTACTTTTATGTCCCTTTAAGGAAATGGCTATTCTCGCACCGGCACGGCTAAGGAATTGTGTGTTCCAAATAAAGAAATGTCAAAACATATTTAACTTACCCAAGGGTTGTTCTTGCACGTCACGCATAGCGGCCATTTGTCTTTTGGAACTATGAAGCAAAGAAAGAATATTTGATCCTCACAAACTTATCTCTTGTACTGGCACTATTTAGAAATTTTCTTCCGACACGCTATATCTCTGAAGTTCGGGGATAATTTTCAACATCTGGAAGGCTTAGATGACAGAATTTTGCCCGACTGCCTCGTGGATTTTGCAGTGGGAGGCCTAAACTCTACCCCTCGTTTTCGGGTATTAACTGGTCCAACCGAAATATTTTTCAGGCTTATTAACAAGGGCAGTTGAACCCGGCCGGGAATACGAAACATCAGGTCGACTGACTACCTTATCGGGGAAAACTTCGTCGGGGAAAATTTTCGTCGGGGAAAATTTTCGTCGAGGAAAATATTCGTCACTTGTCCAAAATTTCGTCACTTTTCCCCGACGAAGTTTTCCCCGATAAGGTATCATTCCTGTCATGGGACATTGGGCCGCTGACATCAAACCGATTCGATTGACCAATTCTATGAAATGCCATCAGGACATCAATCAGATGTATATGATTCTAGATTCTATGCCGTTTTTACTAAAATCTTCTATTTGAGCCCTCATAAAAAAAGAAGGCTGAGAAAAACACCGAGCTAAACAAATGCGTACGCCTTAAACAATGCTTGAGATCGAAACATTTTTCATAGTACACCTTAAGGGAACTTATTTTTGCGGGAACTAATTTTGGCAGAGTTGGCGAATTTAGACGAAATTCGCCAAAATTAGTTCCCGCCAAAATTAAATATTTTGCTCACTCGCCAAAATAAGTTCCCGCCAAAATTAAATTTCTTGTTTCCTTGCCTAAATAACCCCTGAAATTCACCAAAATTGCTCAAAATAAGGCAAAATAGAAGAGATTTACGCTGTTATTCGCCAAAATTAGTTCCAACCAAAATTAATAAAAATTCACTGTTTGCCAAAATTAAAAAAATTTAAAGATATTTGCTGCCCGCCAAATTAGTTCCCGTCAAAAAAAGTTCCCTTAGGGTAGCGAAAAAAGCAAAAAAAAAAAAGTCAAAAAAACTTGAGGTACCTTTAGGGAATGCGCCTTTGCCGTGCTGATGGTGTTTTTCACGTATAGCTTTTCGTTTGGAGGGCGGTTTTAATTTTGCTTTTGCTTCCGCCTCTTCGTCGCCCTCTTCGAGTGGCCTTTTCTCGCCCGATGTTGTTTTTGGTCTAAGTGAGGTAGAGAAGCTTTGTGGATTTAAGGAGGCAAAAATTGCGCATTTCGCTAATTGAGGACACATCTCCTGAAATAGTATGCTTGTTAATTGAAATTGAAATTAAGTTTCTAAATATGTTGCTCAAACCAAAACTAGAAAATGGAAACCACCCCTTTGAACTGAAAGGATAACGGGTCCTATAAAAACAAAACTTTCGCTGTGACGCAATGAAGATACCAAAGTGTCAACAAAACTGAGATATTTGATTTACTGAACAGGGATTTTAGAGAATTTAGGCAGGGCTGTCGGATTTAGGACCACTGACGGTATTATACTGTTGACGAGAGAGTTAGATTACACCTACACACCCCTTCTCATAACCTTATGAAGTGTCACAAATAACCTTTTGTTGAAAAAGTATATAGATGTAATCTGGCAGAGTCGAGAACTGTTTAACATGTTTTTATTTTTGGAAAGTTCGAATTGTCTTTTCTCGATTTTGGAAAAGAGTTAGGCAAGCATGGAAAGAATGTAATAGCGAAAGGATCTCAAACTCAACCTATATGATTATGCCTTCTATCAAGGTATTGGAAAATATTAGCTCTCAATAACTGTGCATAGTGTCCTCCCCCCCCTTTATAAAGGGGGGGGGATTCTGATTTTGGCCCTTTTTTTAAAGTATGGGGGAAAATGAAAAATTTGAAATTTGCTAGGGGAAAATAAAGAGGGGGGAAAACCATAAATTTAGGAGATTTTGACTGGGGAACTTCACTGATCTCAAGGTGATCTTGTTGCAAAACCTGTTTAAGCAATAAAATCGGCAAATCTTTTGGGATAAACCAACTTTTCAATACAATTTCATTTTTCCAGCACTTTCAAGGCTATTTTTTCAAGCTTTCCAAAATTTCAAACTTGATTTAAGTCATTTTTATGTTAAACATATGGGGAACCGCAAAATCTTCAAATAGCTGGGGGAATTCAAAAAAGAGGGGGGAACCGAAAAATTTTGAAATATGGTGGGGGAAATAAAAGAGGGGGGAATGGAGAAAAATTTTGATTTTTAGTGGGGGGAACCAACCCAGGAGGACACTATGCTGTGGGTGTTGTGCGACCTACAAAGGGCAAACCCCAGAAATTATATAAAGTTAGTAAATAGAAACCATCTCTAGCATTTCATACAAAACATCATACACCTAGTTTCTACTTACGGTGGTCTAACGTACGGTTGACATCTCCAAAAGGGAAGTTGACCGATTTCCTCACTGTCTTTACCCTCCTCTATTTCTTTGTCCGCGATCGCCTATAAATGGAATAGATTAATGTGAGGTACTTAATAGACGGGAAATGGTAAATTATCTAAAAACTGGTTTGGAAACTGTACTGAAATAGTATTTTTGAAATAAGCAGCTGTAGCATGAAGGTATAGCATCCAGCTACTATGGGCAATCTTGTGGACTTGATCCCCAGCCAGGTCAAAGCAAAGATTTACAAAATGGTACTTAAATTGCCGCCTTTCTCTCGCACGCTCAGCAACTAAAGAGGGAGTGGCATACTAAAGAAGAGGGAGTCATCATCATCGCTCTTAATTTATAGGGCAATTAAATATTAAAATTTATAAACAGGATGGATCTACTTCGTCGAATCTCCCAGAGCAAATATAAGCATGAAAGTAAATTTGAATCAGTCACAGTTGGAAGAAGAGGTTTCACGATCAAAAATATAATCTGTCTCTCATCTCTCACCTTGGCTTTTTCTTTGATCGTATCCGATATTTTGCACATATCTTCGAATTTCTTTACTTTACCTAGCGGATGTCGCATTTCTGGGAAATTATCCAAACTGAAAGCAGAGTAAAGCAAAGTATTGGAAAACGTCAAAATTTCCTTTTTTTAACTTTTTAAATCTAAGTTTCCTGAGTGTGAAAAGCTAGAGAATTGATGCACTCATAGCATAGAATAATGAAAATATGAACATTTTAAGATGATTCATAAGCCTGGAATCACGGAATTGAGGTTCAAAGAAGTAAACACCGGCTACAACACAATACTCGTCTAAATATTTGAAATGTCAAAAAAATTAGAACAACTGGGCGTCAACAACAATTTATTGAGTGGTCTTTTTAAGAAACGATGAAGGTACTTGCATATAGTCTAGCCCCCCCCTCAGATAAGGCCGAAACGTTTGGAACAAATTTTCCGTTTTCACAAAAGCTTCGATGGGATCAACTTATAATGATCCGTTGTGATTTCATGGTACGTAAGTAAGTCCCGAGGAGATTTCTACAGTCTTTGTTCGCAATATATTGCACCATAATGCATAAATATCTTAATCATTGAGAAGAACTCAATCGATGTGGGGCAGAATCGTAATATCATTTAACTCTCTCTAATTCCAATCTCTACTAATCTTATATTAATCTTTCTGTAATTCGAACATTGGTCCTGACAGCTAGAAAGTTATCCAAAAATACACTCGGTAATTCGAACCTTTATCTAATTCGAATAAAAATTTGGTTCCTTGAGGATCAAGCTACCTATTCTTAAATAATCTTTATTTTCGGTAGATTTTATTCTAGATGACCTTCAATTAAACGAAGGTTTAATGAAAAAATACATAAAATTACTTTTATTTTATTCATGTGTAAGGTGAAAAGTTTTTCAATAGATTGCATGCAGCCTTTCAACGTAAAATTTCACCCCAAAAAAAATGTGGTGATATGTGTGAGGTGCTCTTTAAAAAACAATTTTATCATATCTGTATATAAAAGTCGACAGTGTGTGTCATATAATTTAATGAAATTAAATAAAAAAATTCAAATTATAATTTTAGGAAAATGAAACAACGCATTACCTAATTACGCATTAGGTATGTTTTCTTTCAAAAAACTGCATGTAACAATCCTAGTGTGGGACCGTTTTTACCAAAGCTGAACTAATCCGTTGTCTCGCAAGTTTTAAAAGTCACATATTTGATTATTATTTGAAGATTTTTTGTGATCGTTTACAATAGCTTCGAGATGCATACATATTCACGAGAAACAGCATTAAACTGTGAAACATTGGTTACTGACTGTTCGGATCAAATCATTTACATTATAACATGTTTACTTTGGAAATCTTGTCAATTTGTTCTTGGTTCGGTCATGTGGCTTTTATAATCATTAATTAAATTTGCTTAGTTCGGTTTTAACATCAAATAAACTTCTTGGATCTTTTTCACGCTAGCAGAACAAACAGCAAATTCACCAAGCTTCGTCAAATTTTGCTTCACGACGGAAAAGCCTCTTTTTATAACTTTTGTAATGAAATCCATCCGAGACAGAATAACAATATTGTACAGAAAGGTCTCTAATTTGTCCTTAGTTTGGACCTGTAGCTTTTAACATCAATTGAATTTCCTGAATCGCGTCACTGTCGACGTACGTCCTCCAGCGGAGAAAATTGGGATGGTTCGGGTCAAGGTACATACAATCATTTAACCAGAACGGACCGTGACCGCGTGTAATACAAGACGATCCGTAACTTCGATCATATGTATGGAATTTCTTTCCGTTCAGGTTTTGTGGACCCGTCAAAGATTCTATCCCGGCCATTAGAGTTTCATTGAAATGAAGAGTATAATCTTGACTCTCGTTATCGATGTAAAATTCACCGTATCTTGAGATGAGAGTCTCACCTGTGTATGCTTCAGCGTGCACCAAAAAATCATGCTTTGCAAAGATACTCATTTCATGGATAAAATCGTTTCCTAGCCAAAATTCTCGATGTGGGTCACCAAAGCCTACTTTATAATCATTCCAAGAGCGTTGGAAATCTAAGTGGCGAGGCTGATATCGTCGTTGGAAACAATCCAACCTCCGCCCTCAATATCCATGTTGCATCTGATATCTTTCAAAAAACGCCCCATCCAGTTCACCTTGTAAACACCCGACGCCCTCGCTCCAATACTGTACCAATCTTTACAATCCCTCGCATTGATGAAGTAGCGAATTCGAAAAGAAACCCTGACCAGATCTTCACGCATGGTAGCGCTATCGTAAAATTGACATTCATATTGTTTGGTGGATGTTTGTTTGATGGTGTAGGAATGGCATTTACGAGTGGTACCACAGATACTTATACATTGTTCTTTGAACTTGGATGAAAATGCGAAGTAAGGGTCTTTAGAAGGATGACCATTAGATGTAATGAGGTGATATTGGTTAGGTGAAGTATTTGTAATCAACAGCAAAATGATAAACAAAGAAAGATGATAACATTTCTTCATTTTTTCTTGAATCAACTCCTCAATTTTCATTAGGAATACTCATACGGATATACAGAGCCTCCCAAAATTATTTTTAAGATTTTCAATTTTGAAATTTAAATTATCAATAGAGAAACTTGCCGCAAAAAAGAATTTAATAATGAATTTGTTATTGAAATGTTTCTATGGTAACGGAAATGATAATGAAAACAAACACGCTATTTGATTTATTAAGTAGTTTCTTTTCAATAAACGGAACAATTTCAAATCTTGTTTGGCTCGTGTTTCGTGTGGTTTTGAATTTGGAGTCACTACCCAAGAAATTTAGAAACACCGCTCAATTGGGCTGCATTTTGTTGCCAATATATCGTAAATAGAATATCAATAATTCAACATTTATTAAGAAAATCGAGAGGGGGTAACTAGGTTTGGAGAAAGTCAGATAGGAATGTGGCCAGTATTATTTTTGGATTTCGCAAACTCTCGATTCGTTGAACAAACTTTTAATCAATTAAAAAAAATACTTTATTAATTTACTTATGTCGACTTCTATACTTGGGTAAGTTAATCAGGGAAGGGTCATCATACTTGCACGCAACCAATCAACTTGTTTTTGCTTGAAAGTTCGTTTATAGTTTAGGAACACAAATTCATACCGTGATATTGTATGGTCTTTCATTTGGAATTTATTTTCTAATATCCTTTTTATGGTGGTTTGTAAATTAAATTAAAGTCATCGAAAAGAAAATTGCCCCAATAGGGGTTCTAAGTTTTTTCTATCAATAGCACACTTATTTCCAGATGTGACGTATTAGGACCTGTCAAGAGCCTTATCAAATTTCAGGCGTAAACTATTTCATCTGCGTTGAGCTAAACCGAAAACCGCAAAATCTACGAAATTTAGTCCTTGAAAAACAAATTTCCCGTTAAAATATTCCATTGAAATAATTTTTCAAACGAGAGAAAAATAATTCTGAGCTTTGAACATACCACTTTTGCCACATGCGAAATAAATGTCCTCTCACATAACTCAAATTGGTGGGATATTGATTGCAGTATGCTAAGTATTTATCCACCATCTCCCATGCAGGCGGTTGCCGCCCTGTGAATATGGCAGGATTGTATAATGCACCCTCTAAAAAGTAAAAAAAAAAACATTGTTTGAATAGCCTCATATAACTAATGGAATTACTTCTAACACCTACGTGAATACTGTCGAACGTGCTAACCGCACTGGCTCAACTTCAGTACCTTGTAAAATTAATAAAAATCAAAAAATTTCAAAAAATTTCCTATTTAATCAATAACGTCCCAATGTTTTCCCTTTGTTTTTTTAGAGACTTTCATTTCAGTTATCTACACGCAAATAAAATTAGATGATTTCCCCTACAGGTGAGCGTATTTATGGCTAAAAACCTGATAAGAGAGAAAGGAGACCGACCTGCACTCATCACAGCATCCACTTTCGTATACTCTATACATTTTTCGACGTCCCGCAAATACTGGATGTTTCCGTTAGCGAACACAGGCACGGAAACAGCCTCCTTGACCGCTTTGATGTGATCCCAACTTGCAATACCGGTGAGCGGGCCTCGTTGTTCACGACGTCGACCGTGAACTGTGATGATCTGAGAAAAGCGAAAGTTAACTTCGTTAGCTCTGATAATGCGGGTATATACACCCCTGTGTCACAAAACCCAGTGGACCCCCGCCCCGGTGGAAAAATAGGCCAAAAAATCGTCCCCGGTGGAAAAAATACACTACATTTTCAACCCCACTGGGAAATTGGCCTATGATTCTATCCCCATTGACAATTGAATGGAAAAAATTGGACTCCAAAACCATCCCCACTGGAATTTTTGAGCTGGAAGCAATAGATTTTCTATCCCCAATGGGATTTCAACAGAAATTTTCATCCCCACTGAGGGAAAAGGTTCCACCGGGGCACTGAGACAGGGGTGTGTATATATGATGTGGTCTGGTCAGTTTTAGCTAAATGAGAACTTCGAAAATCGACTTTCTAAGGACCCCCAGGCTAAAATCACCCTACCCCCTTCAAGCCCCCATAAAAAATTTTCCCCACCTTTGCCAGCTTGGCAAAAACCGGTTTTGGGGTCCCAAGGGACCATATAATGAGAAAATAAAATAAAAACCCATATTTACTACTTGTGAGGGTTGATGCAAAAAAGCCCTTTTCGCCGCCGGACTATGTGTACCGTGTTTATTTTATGTGCACAGTGATCGTAGCTGTAGGACTATTTATCTCCGGCCAAAACCTGTTCCCTTTCTCTTTAGGTCCATCCATAAGGGGTCCCCTGTTCGAATCCCCGCTCCTTCAAATGTTCCGTTCAGTTCTTAAATAGCCTGGATCCCATGAAAGTAATCACAAGACTGTCTAAAAAATCCTAGACTACACAAAAAATATCTATTCTGTTTGTATGTCTATAGTTAGTTCAGTAGAAAACTATAGTAGTACTTTCCAGCTCTCGACCAAAATCTCCAAAGTTCCACAAATTAATTCCGTCATCGAGAGTTTGTATTTATTTTCTCTCAACTAGTTCGGAAGTAAAGTATACAGCTGGATATCAATGGTCATGTGTTTTTCTTGTACTATTTATTGTGAATGACTCCATGAAGGTAATAAAGATAGATGGAGAGTGAATGCCTTTTATTCTATTCTGATTTATCATCGGAAGCAAACAGCTGTTTGGTTACTTTGGGAATAAGATGATTAATTTTGGGTATACTCGTTGGGATATTTAAGTTCATAAAAAAACTGAATAAAAAGATGTTGGATTTTTAACAACTCTATTGTGAGATAATAACTTTGTTGATCAAAATAAGAAAAAGGTTGCCGTAACAAGCACAAAATCCTATATTTCTAAGGGTCCCCTCTCACAAAATCATCGATAAATTTCAAAAAGAATTCTATATTACGATTAGGTAACCTTTTAATTAACCATCCATCAGAATTTGAAAACCCCCTCCCTTTTAGACGTAAAGATTTTTAATGAAGAAATTTTCAAGGAAAATGTGCTAAAACTCTCAAAATTAGCACAGTTTTCGCCCAAAAATACATCGATATGAAATCGTAGAACTTTTGTAACCTGACTTTGAGAAAATTATTTTTGTATCGCGATGAACAAGAACTTTTTGCATAATAAGTTTATTTCAATCAGGATAACATTCTCACTTCTGTTCTTATAAATTTACATTTCGGATTTTTTTGCTTCCAATGATGGTACATCAAAAAAAGCCGCTTTGAATAGATTTATAAAAGATTTCAACGATCATTTAGGTCATTACCGAGACGTTTTCTCTCCATCTATATCTTTATTACCTTCATGATGACTCTGAGCACCAAGTGTCAACATTTATTACAGACTCTCCAATCTTCTTACCTTAGCCCCCGCTCGTTCCAATCTTTTTGCGTATTCCACAGTCTTTTCGATACTTTCATAAACACGTATTTTACAGGTGATAGGTTTCTTGATTCGCGCACAGGCTGTTCGTACTGAAAAATAGAAGGAAAGAAATAATATTATTTTGAAATTATGAAAGTAGAGCATCAAATGCATCAAAATTCCAGGACTTTACACATACGCTGGTCAAAGTTTTTCCGTTTTTGCCATTATTGAGTAACACGAAAACTGAAAAACAAAATATGAATTCATATATAGCCAGAGAGTGGCAAAAATTGTTTTACGAAATTTTAATACAAATGGCATTTCCTTATGATTATATGGGACACCTCCAGCCAGCTCTGTTTAATGGGATCAAATCCTTTTTTGAAGTCACGTTCACCAAAGCAGTTGCAATGTAACGTCTTCGATAACATTTTTCAATCCCATTGCCGTGTGACCCGTTTATATTGGAAATTTAATATCAATATTGGGATCCTTCCCAAATCAAGTTAGATAACAGGAAGGTGGGCTTGCCCAGCTCTCTGAAAGCCTGCTACCATATGAACAGTTACTTATAATACCAACGTCACTTAAATAAAACTGACGTCAAATAAAACAAATATTGAAAATATCAAAAGACATAAAAAAAAAGACGTTTGGTGAAGATAGAAGGAGAGAAGGATTTGTTGGGCTTTGCTTGGGAAATAAGAGGTACACTTAAAGAAAGGTATATTTCATACATTTGCGGATTCAAAAACTAGCACAATAATTGGTGTAGTGTTAATTAAGGTACAGTATTCTTAATAAATCTTTGTCTATTTTCTTTTAAGTCTCTTGTCTCCCAAGTTGTCTGAATTTCAAATTTAAATTACTATATTTCTAGCAATTCATGTTTAGCCATTTTTCAAGCAAGCGAGTTTTTTTTTACCTTCAATAGCCGATCATGATCTCACTTCTTTTTTTTCACAAGCTTATTTTCAAGCATCAATCTCACATTCAACAACACTACTTTTTCTCTTCTTTTGTTCCGACAAAGAATTATTGTTTAAGATAAATTTTTATTTTATTGATTTTTAATTTATTTCATATTTCTTAATCCAATTCTGATGAATACTGTCTGATACTATACTTAGTCTCCACCATTTATAATTTCTCCAAGTTTTGAGCCTTGCCTGCAGAGTTATATCTTTCAGAAGTGAATAGGCCTCACTGAAGAGATATATAGCTCTGTATTTCAACTTGCCCAGAAAGGACAGTTGTACAATTTTATCCAAGCTTCAATTTATGATTTTTATCTCAATCGAGAGAATAAACTTTTGGTCGTAAGTATATTTTTGCAAATTGAAAATTATATATAATATTTTTTTACATAGTAATTTACTTATTTATTTAGTTTACTTATTATAAATAGGGCGAATAGCCATTGACATATATGGAAGTGCCTGAAATACAATTAATTAAAAAAAAAAAATTAAATCAATTACACTGTAAACTAATTAAGAAATATTCAAAAAGAAATTTCCCATCATTGAGATTTTTAACCTTCAAACGATCCTTAAATTTGAAGAATGTGATTTGATCAACCCTCTCCTTATTTTATCGGTTTCCAAAAGAACAGAATGTCTTTCTCATTCTTATTTCGTTAGATTTATTTGATTAAGTGTGAACATCTCTCAAGTTCATTCGCCGCACAAAAAGGAATAATTTGAAGTGAAATTTGGCTAAAAATAACTAAGAACAAATTAAGAATAATCTAAACGTCAGATTTCAGAACCTACAGTCATGAAAAATAATAAGAACAGCCTCGGCTGAACCGACGGTGGAGTAGATATATTAGTGAAATCACTGTAGAATAGATCTATAAAGACTAACATATCTGTCATCTAATTGCACAATTGAACATTTGTAAACGCTGGTAGAATGCGATGCTTGAGTCAGTTGGTTGATCAACAAAAGCTATATTTGTGGGCATGATCTGATGGCGAAGTTTTCATTTCATAGCGAAGGTTGTCTGTTTGAGATCGTGCCCATTGTTATAGAGCATCGATTTTCAAAAGCTGAGCATCCAATTTAAAGAGTTTGTCTAAGCAATGGTCTGTGTTTTAATAGCTGAAAATTTTTGTTAGAGTTTCTTACTCGATGCAGCAAAAGTTTTGAAAACTTTGTTAGCTTTTTCTAGTGATGTTTGTAACCAAGTTCAATAGTAACAAGAATTACGGGGGGATATCGATCTTGTTTTACGCTATTCTGGCAAATGTGTTGACACGATTAAACGTCCCGTTAGCTACCCTTGACTGACTGCCCAGTTCCCTTCACATGGCATGGGTGCGAGGGTTCATCAGCTTGCAAAGTTTGAATCTGACCTTTGTATTCAGTACATGTATCAAGTTGATGACCCATGTACCATAGCACCTTCAGCTTACATCAGTGAGTTTGATGGGACAGCAAAATTTCTCTTTCATTCATTTTCAATTGTTATTAATCTGAAAATCCAAGTAAAGAGTTTTCGCCCGATAATATTTATTCAATATTTTGCGCTAATGTTCTTTCTTATCTGCATTTCCCTGTTTTTGGAAGGCCGAATAAAATTTTGAAGAGCAGAATCTTGATACCGAATCTCAATCGAAAATCAGGTCAGCTTGTTTTAGGAGTATGGTCCAAAAGGCCGAAATAAAGATTAAGATTTTAAACGGTTTTTTCCATACTCTTGAAATGAGACGACAACCAGAGCTAAAGTCCTAATTTCTTTCAGCTATGATTTGATTTTAGGCAATATGCTCAATATTTCAAACGGACCTAAAAGCTTGTATCATGCGAATTAGACTTCCACTCAAGCATCGTTGGAAATCTAAGGCAGGAAATCTGTGGGCATCTTTCTAAGTCTATTTCAGAAGCTGTTCAAAAGACATTCAGTATGTATCAACCTTTTTTCGCTAAGGATTTGAAATTGATGTCATTGAAGAAATTGATGTCATTGGAAAAATTGACGTCAAATAATTTTCTCTTTGAATTCTTTTATTTTTGGAATGTCAATTTTTAAGAATCAAAAAGACTTCAAAGGTAAGTATTGTTCACACAAGTATGGTCAAAGATTTTGCTGGTTATAACTCGAGATAAAACGAGATGACATTTATTTATAAGCATATTGATTTTGCTATACGGAAACAAACATGCTCTTCGACACAAAGCTTTTTGTGCTGTGAACACAACCAAAGTTTGGACATGATGGTATTAATTCTAATAATACCATGTCTTTTGCTTTGGTTGTATTTACAACAGCTAAAGTACGTTAGTATCACAGTCACTTTATTCAATACTTGCTTATGGGAGAAATCAGTGTCAAAATCAGTGTCATAATGTCAAAACATTGATTTTATAAACAACAAATTGAAGTATGAAGACATTGTCGGTAGCTTTGTGAACCTGCTTGGTACTTGTTTTGTGAGCATAATTGAAGGGTGCGTTATTTTCAGAATTTGAAAACACCTCCTTGATTATGGCTCATTAGCCAAGTAGATTAAAATCATGATAACCAACATTCAGCTATGAAGAACTTGAAATGTGAGAAAAAACAAATTAAAACATTCCCATATCTCCTTTTTTGATTTGATAAACCATCACATGATTTTATAAACAAGTTATAAATCACATCGATAGCTTTGTCAACCTTGGAACTTATAGAAATAGCCTCTTTGAATTGCCTATTAGCAAGTAGATTCATTTTGCTAAAAGGCTAAAAGGTGTAGAATTGACATGATCATTGGAGCTCTTGTCCTGTAATACAACCAAAGTCAGAATACGCTGGTAGTTGATAGACTTAGAGTGTAGTCGAGGTAGCCCTGGTAATCAAATGCAACGATAAAATTTTTTGGCATTCTCGGTTAACTTGTTTTGTGAGCATAATCGAAGGGTGCGTTATTTTCAGAAATTGAAAACGCCTCCTTGATTATGGCTTATTAGCCAAGAAAATTGTTTTTGCTGAGACCATCCGCTAAACGACGTAGAATTAGCATGTTCGTTGAAGCTCTTGTCCTGTGAGCACGACCAGAGTCAAGATATCGTTGTATTCAAATAACCACATATCTTCCTTGGTTGCACTAATAGTAACTGAGTAGTTTTTTTTAGAGTAATAAAGAATGGTAGCTTCCAAAGCCTCTGTAGCTTGTCTTGTGAGCATAGTTGAAGGGCTCCTCATTTTCAAAATTTGAAAAGCATCTCGTCAGCTATAGCTCATCAGGTAAGCAGATTGATTTTGCTTTACGAAAATGAACATGCTGTCGACACAAGGCATGTACAGTGACCACAACCAAAGCTAGGACATAATGTTATTTTCTAATAATCTGAATGTCATTTGTTTTGGTTGTGCTTACAGCAAAAAATACGTTGGTAAGAATGAGTCATCACAGTCACTTTGTTGAATACTTGCTTATGGGAGAAAGCTATGTCATTATAATCAAATACAATTCCGAAGAACTTGGGCTCTGATTCATAATAAAACGCACTCTTTTAAACTCAAATTCACCAGTACGAAGTTTTAACTCTTAATCGCAGATTTACACTTCTTATAGGAAGGAAGGAAGGAAACTTTATGTTAGAAAATGTGAGAAGATGTCCATAAAAGCTTAGACTGGAGTCGTTTATAATGCATGTAATACTAAAAATAAACACAAATAATGATACGGGATTTAGTTTCTATAAACGACTGGAAGAATCCGGTGTTCCAGCCTTATAGATACTGGGCCTAGCTACGCAGAAACTTGCGTAGCGAAAAAACAATTTATTAAGCAACAACAAACTCTCAAAATAAAATCAACTCAAATGAAACATTTTTAACACACAAATCCACACATATTTTATTTTCAAGAATTTTTTTTGAGCGGGAAAAAAATTTAATTGCAATATTGACACTTTTTTTTTGTTTGGAGTTAGTGCACAAAGGTTTCTAGACGACTAAAATTTACTTTTTTGCTTCATTTCTAATAAGTCTGAATTAGTCGTCTAGCTTGCTAGACTAATAAAAGCTACATTTTATATCAATAGTATGTTTCCGATTGTGAAGTGGTTGTCCTTTTGAGTGCATTCCCATTAGTGAAGTTGATCATAGCAGCCAATTTTTACGTTACGTAACGTAAAGAAGTTTGGCTAGCTATAATCAAAAGTTCACGATGTGAAAGTGTCGTGATTTGATCAGATTCTGTGCAAACGAGCACAAACGATCATAACAAACAATTTTCCATTTCATGTGAAGGATCACAAGTTTACTGGCATGGAGCGAATTGAACATTCTTATTCCAAGTAATGTAAGTGTCAGCAAGTGTGACGTGACTAAAAGGTACAGGGCATTTATATCTGACTGTAGAGGTGTGCATCCGTGACACATAAATATTTTTCATTAATCTATGTCGTCACACTAAAAAATTGACGTCAAATAAGACTGCGAAGTAATCTTGTGCGAATTTTTCAAGCAACTGCTAATTATACACTCGATTCACTAAAAGTGAAAAAAAAAACAGGGAAAAGTTTGATGAAAAAGAACTTTAAACCTTTTGTTGTGAGCACAATCGAAGGGTACGTTATTTTCAGAATTTGAAAACGTCTTCTCGATTAGTGGTAAAAGTTGTAGAATTGTCATGATTATTGGAGCTCTTGTCCTGTAATACAACCAAAGCCAGAATATGGTGGTAGTCGATAGAGTGTAGTCGACATTGTTAGCTTCATAAACTTGGTAGCCCTGGTAATTTTAACAATGACTAAAAACTTTGACATCCTTGGGTAACTTGTTTTGTGAGCATATTCGAAAGGTGCATTATTTTCAGAATTTGAAAACGCCTCCTTGATTATGGCTCATTGGCCAAGTAGATTAATTTTGCTAAGACAATCTGCTAAACGACGGAGAATTGATGCCCTGTGAGTAAAATTCGGCGAAAGAGATGTCAAATTTGTGATTGTGGCATTGTTCAAAGCGATTGTTTTCATAGCCTTGGTAGCTTGTCTTGTGAGCATAGTAGAAGCGAGATTAATTTTCAGAATTTGAAAAGAATCTCGTTGACTTTTGCTCATCAGGCAAGCAGATTAATTTTTCTTTAAGAAAATGATCATGCTGGCGACACGAAGCTCTTTGTGCTGTGAACACAACCAAAGCCAGGAGATGATGGTATTTTCAAATAATCACATTCTTTTTCTTTGGTTGTACTTTCAGCCGTCATTTTCAGAATTTGAATAGCGCTACAATCTGTGCCATAATATATTTGCACTTTTGGCTAATTTACCATTTTTGGAAAATTGAAGTTCGAGCGAGAATGTCAATTTCAGGCCCTCAACTTGATTTCATCGATTATTTCGATCTGGGAGGGATTTATTGGTTTCTAGACTATATTTCAAGCCCTACTGGACCATTTTTAAACTTTTTGATCCTCACATCCTAAGTCTTAAGTCTAGCGTTAAAACTCAGAGTTAAAACTCTACCCTTCGAACCTACTTTAAAGCACTTCCAAATCGATTGTGGTTTCAAAACACCCCGGTGAATTTCCCTTTTGTGCCAAGTATTTTGTCCCTGATTGTAGTGTGATTATAGCTCATCAGATCGGTTTGGCTACGGTATACGCAAATGAACGAGACAAAAGTCAGGGCAGAGCATGATCTATTTTCTAATTATTGCATGTCATTTGCTTTGGTTGTATTTACAGCAGCCAAACTTTATTGTTAAAAGTGCGTTATCACAGTCACTTTATTCAATAATTGCTTACGGAAGAAACCTAGACGTCATTATAAAACGAAATTACCAAAAACTTTGGGATTCTTGGGTACCTTGTTTTGTGAGCATAATAGAAAGATGCGTTATTTTCAGAATTTGAAAACGCCTCCTTGATTATGACTCATTAGCCAAGTAGATTTAGTTTTGTTAGGACAATCTGCTAAACGTAGTATAAACATACTTATTGAAGCTCTTGTCCTGTAAGCACACTTCGACGGGTGAAATATCATATTTTTAAGTGTGTTATTTTTGCTTCGATTTGTACTTCATTGTCATTGTAGTCATTGCGTACATTCGGGTAAAGAAATAGTCGTTGGAGAATCTTGCCTTTCGACATGCAGTTCAGCGATTGACTTTTGAGGACAAGCAAAGTCAGGACATTGCTGCATTTTCCAATAATCTTATTCGTTGGTTATACTCATAATTTTAAAAGTGTTATTGTGTGTATCTTTTGTGTATCTATAGAGTATGATGGTAATAGCAAATACAATTGATGAGAAACGTTTGGTTCCGGTAAAGCACATTCGTGATAACATTAATTAATGATTTCTACGGGAACACTCTCTGTTGTGCCTGTAGTGGTGAATTTCAAACAATTTTCCTCTGGCTTGAATGTGACAAAAACATTACGTCATGAATATAATTGGTACAAAATTCTAAGCTAGCAGGTGATATTTTGCTCCAGATGTTTTAGAGCTACAACTGTAGCGTAGCCAAGAGGGGCGCAAAATTTGTGTAGGAGAGCAGATTTTTATGACATCGTAACTATCTTTTACTACCATGAATAGATCATTACAGTGTCATAGAAATCTGCTCTCCTGCACAAATTTTGCGCCCCTCTTAGCTACGCTACTTCTACTAACTATACAACTTTATTAGTGAACTTGGCAGCGACAACAAGTTTTCATACAAAAAAAGTGTTTTTGTTAAAGCTAAGTTCATTGGTACGGAGTTATTAGCTGTCAGGCAACAATAAGCTAAAGTTAAAGTTAAAACTGTATTAATGAGCTTGACTATGTCAACCAGTTTCCATACAAAAGAAATATGAATCTAGTGAAGTTTTCAATATTCATTGGTACGGAGTTTTCAGCTACCAATCGTTTATACCAGGTACTTTTAAGAGGTTGTACAGCCTTTTGATAAACTTGATCACGACAGCAAATTTCTATTTCAGCTTAACGAAAATTGGCTGTGAATGTAAAGTTCATTGATAAGGAGTTTTTATGAAGTTGATTCCTTGTTTGATTGAGAACAGCGCTAGAAATACACTCGTGTTCGTGAAATCGATCATAACAAAAAAAAAATGTTCTGCTCATTTCATAGCGATATTGAGTACGGTATGGAGCTATTTTTCAAGTAGACTTTTACCCCCGTGTTTAAAAATGCATTATGATTACGTTTTGATCAGCCGTACTCGTGAACTTGATTAAAGCGAGAGTTTTCTACTTCATAGAATAACTTCCCTCTTATATCAAGTTCATCGTTACGGAGTATTCAACTACCAGTCAATATGATGACAGCGGTTTTAGTGAACTTGTCATTTTGGGCAGGTCATAATTCTCATTCCAAAATTTAAGTTAAATTATCCTCTATAGAATAAAAAACAAAAAGTCTTTAACCGTAAGCTCACAATATCCTGATGAAACTGTAAACCAACCCGGTACAAGAGAGCAGTATGATTTATAAAGCTTCGCTGATTGTTTAATGATAAGACAAATGGATACTCTCTAGTATTGAAATAGTATACGAGTTGGAATAGTTGCAGGCTATGGTTTTTTAGTAAAATTATTATGTGAAATTATTGTGGAATTGTCATTGGTGAGTATGATGGAAAAATGAAGATGATTTCAAATTACTCTTCTTTTCTCAGCTTACTCATAAGACAAATAGATACTCTCGAATAGTATGGTTTCAAACTTGGTTTTTGTCTATGGTTTCTAACCCGGGGGAGAGGGGGTAATAGGTTTACTGGGTGACGGGGTGTGCTTCCCGGCTTTCAACCCTCGGCTCGGACCCTCAAAAGGACCAAAAAGGCGGAAGATTAGAAACTTTTGTGAATTTTTTGAAAGCTGATGAAATTATCTTTTCAATGGTAAACCTTTTATAATAATTTTTTCTAGGTTGACCCTAAATTCTATACAGGATTATTTCTTGTGGACTTGTCAAAGATGAGCTTACTCATAAGACAAGTGAATACTCACGAATAGTTAAGTTTGAAACTTGTCTTATATCTACAGTTTCTAAGCTTTTCATACTTGTTAATGTAGTGAGTATGATGGACAAATGAAGATGATTTCAAATCACTTTCCATATTGTTCTTCATAATCATAAGTTAAGTAGATTCTCTGAGATATCTCAATCTTTTGACAAATTATACGAAGACCTCTATCCTAAGTTTAAAGGGATAATCAGATGGTCTGAGATATTTTGCCTGCAGATAGCTTCTAGGATTTTAGGAAAAACCTCTAAATTTTTCGGTGTACTTATTTTCAAAGTTATGCCACTTTGAAATTTTGAACCTTTGCTTGAAAACAATAGAAAAAAGTGTGAAAAGTCCCTGAAAAGTCCCATTTTTCGAGATTTCAAATTGGCATAACTTGAGTTAGGAAAATAAGTACACCGAAAAATTTAGAGGTTTTTCCCAAAATCCTAGAAGCTATCTGCAGGCAAAATATCTCAGACCATCTGATTATCCCTTTAAGTTTCATTGTTTCAAAGAAACCTAATTTTCAAAACAATTACGTCTAGAAGAAGCTTCATGTCATGCGAGCAAATCAAAAAGGGTTATGATTTTAAATTCATGACAACCGCTTGAGTTGCTCATAAGACGAGTGGATTCTATCGAGTTTTAATAAGAATCCTTTCAAAAACATTTTTCAATTTTGCTTGAACATAAACCAAAAATCTGGATAATACATTAACATTCAAAAAATTGACGTCATAAACTGAAATAACGTCAAATAAAATTTCGAAGCGAGCTGAAAAATAATGAACTACCAGACAGCTTTTAAAAATAAAAGAGCACATTACTGTAATATGTTTCTAAGGCAAAAAGTAAATGGTAAGTTAAATTTTTCAACAGATTGGATTTTAATTCTTCACTATGTTGATGTTTATGATGATTTGATTTGATCAAACGACCGAGTTTCAACTCCTATAAACAAAGAAAGGTTCACTTCTTGTTTAAAATACACAATTTTGGATGAATAGATTTCATCTGAAAACCGTTTTTAACGTCCTATGTATAAAGTCTAGATGGATCCCCTCTTTTTAATTTATCGAAAAGTTTCTCGAACTACTCATTAAAATAGTCTATACCAATATAAAACACTTCGTACTTGAATTTGCACTTATCTAAGCATCTACATAGCTACTTCGGTGTTTATCTTATGAGCACAATCGAAAGTGGTGATAACTTTTTCGAATTGCTATTAATTTGCTCGATTCTCTCATAATGAATATTTTGAGTACTTCTGTGTCTACAGTCTCTTTTTAGCAATATTTTGAAACCTTTTGGAGCTTTCTCATGTGAGCGCAATCAAAAAGGCCGATGATTTCAAATTCATCAAGGCTTTTTCATGCGCTCATAAGAAAAGAAGAAATATCTGAATATTTAAGAAACTTCTGGATATCAATCTCTAAGAAGCAATATTGTGAAACTTTTTGGTGTTTTCTCATGTGTGCATAATGAAATAGGATGGCGATTTCAAATCCATCACACCTTTTCAACTTGTTCATACAATATTTGTAAATATCTAATATTTTAAATTTCCTTGTGAGCACAATAAAAAGGACTGATGATTTCAAATACATCGAAGCTTCTTGATGGCTCATGAGACAATTCAAATTTCTCAAATCTCTGGATATTTAAGCAACTTTAGTTTGTCTGCGATCTCTAAGTAACAATGAAGCTTTAAGGCGCTTTCATTTGTGAGTATGGTGAAAAGGGTAATGATTTCAAATTCACCAACTCTTTTAGAGATGCTCATAAGGGAATTCGATTATCATTTCACAATATCTGGATATTTAAGCATCTTTGTCTGCAATCTCTGAGAAACAATATTGTGAAAACTTTTGGTGCTTTCTCTTGTGAGCACAATCTAAAAGGATGGTGATTTCGAATCAGCCGACGCTTTTAGATAAGCTCATAAGGGAATTCGATTATCATTTCACAATATCTGGATATTTAAGCATCTTTGTCTGCAATCTCTGAGAAACAATATTGTGAAAACTTTTGGTGCTTTCTTTTGTGAGCATAATCTAAAAGGATGGTGATTTCGAATCAGCCGACGCTTTTAGAGAAACTCATAAGGGAATTCGATTATTATTTCACAATATCTGGATATCATAAGCATCTTTGTCTGCGATCTCTGAGAAACAATATTGCGAAAACATTTGGTGCTTCCTCTTGTGAGCACAATCTAAAAGGATGGTGATTTCGAATCAGCCGACGCTTTTAGAGAAGCTCATAAGGGAACTCGATTATTATTTCACAATATCTGGATATTTAAGCAACTTCTTTGTCTGTAATCTCTGAGAAACAATATTGCTAAAACATTTGGTGTTTTCTCTTGTGAGCACAATCTAAAAGGATGGTGACAAGGGAATTCGATTATTATTTCACAATATCTGGATATTTAAGCATCTTTGTCTGCGATCTCTGAGAAACAATATTGCAAAACCTTTTGGTGCTTTCTCTTGTGAGCACAATGAAATAGGATGGTGATTTCAAATCATCACATCTTTTCAACTTGTTCATAAGGCGAGGGGATTCTCTAAAGATATTTGTAAATATCCAATAATTTAGATTTTCCGGTGAAACCTTCGTTGTTTTCCCTTGTGAGCACAATCAAAAAGGCTGATGATTTCAAATTCATCGAAGCTTCTTGATGGTTCATAAGGCAATTCGAATTTCTCATATCTCTGGATATTTCTTTGTCTGCGATCTCTAAGTAACAATGAAACTTATTTTTTTCCCAAATTTTTTTTCATCTTATTTTGAGTCTTCGACACGAACACAGATTCTGATTGGTGACTAAAAATGATAATCCTTCCCAATTAGGAAATCAAGGTAGGTACAAAAAGATCATACTTTAGGTTACTTTCTTTCTATCTATTTATGTTTACTTTTTCGACATGCTTTTGAATGAATTGTTATTGTTTTTTTCGAAATCATGTTCTTATGGACCATGCCGTTAAAGAATGAACAATGGGTAAATACTTAGTCTGTGCTTATGAACTTTGGCAGCATGTCGTTCAAAAAATGTGTAACCGGTAATTTCTCTCTTAGTTTGTGTCTAAGCAGATTTCCATGGAAGCTTTCTTTTACGAAATGCTTCTGAATGAGTGGATATCGAGTTCTTTATATTTAGAGGCATGCCGTGAAAGTGAAGAAACTTTGTTGACTAGGATTGAGTTTTGGACATGTATTTGCACGAATAGATATCGTTTTTCATGTCATGGGAGATTGTTTGGTTTATCGGCATTTTCATTGTACCGTTTTCATGAAATTGACGTCATTTAATGGACTGATTGACGTCAAATAAAAAAAAAGTTGCATACTAGAAAGTTAAATAAGTGCAGAAAATTGTGTCGATCACATGACATGAAAACAGATGAAAGAAAAATTGAAATATTTTGTCTTGTCTTGTTTTGTGAGTGTGAACTGAAAAGTAGGGTGATTTAAAATCAGCCAGTTTGTTTTCATTTATACTCAAAAGACGAGTCGGTCAGAATATCTGAATGATATTCTGTGTAGACAACAACATTCTTGTATACTGTGGGAATGATCATAAAGTTAGATAATTTTTCAATTAACTGCCCTAGTTCAATTAGCTGGTAAGATTATTTGGTTCTCAAAAGTATTTGAACGTTTCATCCATAGCTTGTTAGACAGGTTTAAGTAAAGGAAAATAATTTTTCAATTTATCTGCCAAATCTGGTTGAATTCGAAATCAATGGTGAGATGATTTGAAAGTCAAAAATATTTTAAAAAACTGCATTTCATTCATTATATTTTGATATTTTGCCGTGCGAGAATAATAAAAAGGACAATGCTTTAAAATTTATATGAGCTTTAAATTCAGCTCATTGGGCAACTAGGCTCTCAGTTACCTGAAATATATGCTAAAAATATAAAATTTATTTTATAGCTTCTCTTGTGAGTATGATCAAAAAGTGTGATATTTTCAAACTATAGGCATGATCTTGATTGCACTCCCAAGTTACAAAGCGGATTAGGAAAAAGTTCAGATAGCAAAATGGAAAGCCAAGCAAAATAAACTTAGAATTTCTTTTATAGCTTCTCTTGTGAGTGTGTTCAAAACGTGCGATACTTTAGAATTATTGGCATGATTTTAATAGCACTCACAAGTTATAAGTGGATTAGGAAAAAAATCAGATGGCAAAATGGAAAGCCAAGCAAAATAAACTTGAAATTTCTTTTGTAGCTTCTCTTGTGAGTGTGTTCAAAACGTGCGATACTTTAGATAATTATTGGCATGATTTTAATAGCACTCACAAGTTACAAAGCGGATTAGGAAAAAAATCAGATGGCAAAATGGAAAGCCAAGCAAAATAAACTTGAAATTTCTTTTGTAGCTTCTCTTGTGAGTGTGTTCAAAACGTGCGATACTTTAGAATTATTGGCATGATTTTAATAGCACTCACAAGTTATAAGTGGATTAGGAAAAAAATCAGATGGCAAAATGGAAAGCCTAGCAGAAGAAACTTGAAATTTCTATTGTAGCTTCTCTTGTGAGGTGATATGATAAGATGCGAGTTGCGAGTTACGAGTTACGAGTTACGAGTTGCATTTAGAACCACGAGTTACGAGTTACTTTTCACGAGTTACGAGTTACGAGTTGCATTTTAACAAAATAAAATCGCGAGTTGCGAGTTACGAGTTGCATTTTAACACACAAAATTCGCGAGTTGCAAATTGAAAGTGCGAGTTGCAAATTAAAAGTGCGAGTTGCAAATTAAAAGTGCGAGTTGCAAATTAAAAGTGCGAGTTGCAAATTAAAAGTGCGAGTTGCAAATTAAAAGTGCGAGTTGCAAATTAAAAGTGCGAGTTGCAAATTAAAAGTGCGAGTTGCAAATGGAAAAGTCAGTAAGGGTGAAAAACTATTCTATTGATAAAAGAAAATATATTTCTTAAATGATTAAATGATTATTGCTGCTCACTATTATACATAAAAAAGAACAAACATTTGGTGGAGAAATAAAAAAATGTACACAAAGTATGTATTTACATTGCATGAGTGTAAAGTACTGTAAAGAAAAGTGCTCCTGTGCGGGGGTAAGAGGCGTTGTTACTAAAAAGAATAACACAGGGTAACAAGGGATAACAGGTGGTAAGAAGGTAACAGGCTGAGAATGGTGGCTCTGAGGGGTCGTTTCACCTACAGTAATTATAAGATCACGTTCAAAACGTGAAGTCATGGTCGTAATATTTTAGAAAAAAGAGAAATTCCCACAAATTTTCAAAACCACAAACGATTTGGAAGTGCTCTAATTTTGGTTGGAAGGGTAGAGTTTTAGCGTTAGAATTAAGACTTAGGACCTTAGGATCTGAAGATCCAAAACTTCCATTAATGGTCCAATAATGTTGTGCCAAATTGAAATATCCGATTAAATTTAAGAGATGGCCCAAAATCGACTTTTTCGCCCGAACTCCAAATTCAAAAAACGAGAAAATAAGCTAAATTATCAATAGATTTTGACCATGATTGTAGAACAGCCCATTTGAAAGCTATTGAAGTTTGAATAGGGTGTCAATTTCTATCCTTTTGTTTTATCAGCATCAAATTTATAAGTGACAAAACCTTTCCCGAATTATTATTTAGGCTTTTCGACTTTTTTGTTTTAGTGTTTGGATGTTTCTATTTACTTTCATAAAATTATATGTCGCAAAACTCAACAAATATAAAAAGGATTATGAAAAAACACTTCCGGTTCTTGAGTTATTTTGATTTGAAATTTCTTTATAAACAATAGAATTACATGGAAACGAGGCCGGGCTGTATGTTTTAATTTTTATAAGGGATTTCACTGTGAACAAAAATAGTCATAAATATTGATAGAGCTCAAATTTTCAGAATAAACTTGTCTTTATAGGAGGAATACAAATATATAGTTTTGAATATGGTTTGAAGACCTTCGAAAAATACCAAACAATTCGGGAAAGGTGTATTGATTAAAGAAGCTTATAATTGACCATCAGATCATTATTTCATAAAAACAAGTCATTTTGTCAACATAAGGACAATACTTAGAATAATTGATTAGAATTGTATCTCTAAAACTACCCTTCCCAGTGTTTGCCTCTTAACGATATTTATCTATTTATATCAAAGGCATCTCATTTGGTACAGTTAAAATATTTGGTGTAATAAAGCTTGCAGGTATCACACTTAATTAGCCTGTCAATAATTTTGTCAAAAAGTGTCACTTTGTCTTGAAAATGACAGGTAACGTCCACGTTATTAAAAGCAACATTAAAGATGTTTCTCGTGGAAGAAGCACACGCACTTCCTTTCAAAACTTTAAGTTGTGTAATGCTCTGCTCATACAAAAATGAGCGAAAAGATGATTTGAGTGGTTACACAAAAAAAAGTAAACAGTTTGGCTAGGTTTTCCATGCTCTGTAACTTTTGATAGAATTCAAATGAAAGAAAGGGTTTCAAGCTTTTTTCGTCCTATTATCATAAGATAACAGGCTCAGACTTGTTTTTAATTTGCAACTCGCACTTTTAATTTGCAACTCGCACTTTTAATTTGCAACTCGCACTTTTAATTTGCGACTCGCACTTTTAATTTGCAACTCGCACTTTTAATTTGCAACTCGTACTTTTAGATTTGCAACTCGCACTTTTTATTTGCAACTCGCATTTGACTTATCGATTTGCAACTCGCACTTTTAATTTGCAACTCGCACTTTCAATTTGCAACTCGCGAATTTTATGTGTTAAAATGCAACTCGTAACTCGCAACTCGTGATTTTATTTTGTTAAAATACAACTCGTAACTCGTAACTCGTGAAAAGTAACTCGTAACTCGTGGTTCTAAATGCAACTCGTAACTCGTAACTCGTAACTCGCAACTCGCATATGAAAAATCCTCTCTTGTGAGTGTGTTCATAACGTGCGATACTTTAGAATTATTGACATGATATTAATAGCACTCACAAGTTATAAGCAGATTATAAAAAATTCTGTTGGGAAAATCGAGAGTTCTGAAGAAGTAACTTGTTCATAAGATTTGATATTCAACATTCATTTCAAAATGCATAGTCGATAATTGTAATCTTTGTTTACTGACGAGTAATTTGTGTTGTTTTAGTTACAGGAGTTTTTGTTCGCCTCTGCCGTTCTTTTTTGTACGATTTTATTGCTTTGTTTTGTGAACACTTTGGAAGTAGTTCATGTTTTCAAATAACACGATAATTTCTTGCAGAGTGCTCATAAGGGAAGCAGAAAGCAAGTTCTTTCCATCTTTCTCATTGGCTTATCTTCTTTGCTTATGCCTTTTGTCTTGTGAGCACTTTGATAAGAAAGCATCTTTTATGGTTGTAACGATTTTATTGCTTTTGTCTTGTGAGCACTTTGGAAAATAGTTCATGTTTTCAAATCACACGATCCTTTCTTGTACAGTGCTCATAAGGGAAGCAGAAAGCATATTTTATGGTTGTAACGATTTTATAGCTTTTTTTAGTGAGCACTTTGGAAAGCAGTTCATGTTTTCAAATCACACGATCCTTTCTTGTAGAGTGCTCATAAGGGAAGCAGAAAGCATATTTTATGGTTGTAACGATTTTATAGCTTTTTTTAGTGAGCACTTTGGAAAGCAGTTCATGTTTTCAAATCACACGATCCTTTCTTGTAGATGCTCATGAGGGAAGCAGAAAGCATATTTTATGGTTGTAACGATTCTTTTGCTTTTTTTAGTGAGCACTTTGGAAAGTAGTTCATGTTTTCAAATCACACGATCCTTTCTTGTAGATGCTCACAAGGGAAGCAGAAAGCATATTTTATGGTTGTAACGATTCTTTTGCTTTTTTTAGTGAGCACTTTGGAAAGTAGTTCATGTTTTCAAATCACACGATCCTTTCTTGTAGATGCTCACAAGGGAAGCAGAAAGCATATTTTATGGTTGTAACGATTTTATTCCTTTTTTAGTGAGCACTTTGGAAAATAGTTCATGTTTTCATGTCACACGATCCTTTCTTGTACAGTGCTCATAAGAGAAGAAGAAAGCATCTTCTATGGTTGTAACGATTTTATTGCTTTTTTAGTGAGCACTTTGGAAAGCAGTTCATGTTTTCAAATCACACGATCCTTTCTTGCAGAGTGCTCATAAGGGAAGCAGAAAGCATATTTTATGGATGTAACGATCTTATTGCTTTTTTTAGTGAGCACTTTGGAAAGCAGTTCATGTTTTCAAATCACACGATCCTTTCTTGCAGAGTGCTCATAAGGGAAGCAGAAAGCATATTTTATGGATGTAACGATCTTTTGCTTTTTTTAGTGAGCACTTTGGAAATAGTTCGTGTTTTCAAATAACAAGATAATTTCTTGTAGAGTACTCATAAGGGAGGCAGAAAGCATATTCTATGGTTGTAACGATTTTATTGCTTTTGTCTTGTGAGCACTCTTTAAAAGTATTTCATATTTTCAAATCACACGATCCTTTCTCATAAGGTAAGCAGAAAGCACGATTTTCTGACGTTTGGATAATATCGGATGAATCGATATCGTTTTTGAACGACATTCGCCAATGTCTTTTTCCGTTGTTTTTTCCCATCGACAATCTAGGAGAGAGTACAATGGTGGGTGCGAAAAAGAGCAACATATTCAGGGGATACCAATGCTTTTGATGACAACTGAAGTGAACACAGGATATCTCAAAAAAAGACGTTCGTTTGACCATTGTCTTGGTTGGTCGAAGTTCTATGATAAAATTGACGTCATTGGAAAAGTGACGTCAAATAAAATCTTTGCAAGTGTTTTCCATTTCAGTGAAGTGCGAAATAGAGTTAAGCATACAAACATAAACAAAAGACAAATTGAATAATAATGCATTGGTCTTATTTCAAAATAAGTGGTGAAGTTGTCGAGTCTGGCTTGTAACTGGCGATCAAGTTGCATGGGAAGAAAATTCTTCGTCATAATAAAAAAAGATGACCGTGAGCTTCCGAGAGATCAGTGACAAATTTGTGATAAGTTTTACCTCGCCATATTTTACTTGTGAGCTCATTTGGTAGAAAGTTAATTTCATTTGCTTGTCTTGTCTGCTTGTGAGTGTGTTCAAAAAGTGCGATACTTTAGAATTATTGGCATGATTTTAATTACACACAGGAGTAAAAAGCTGATTCCATCAAAAATTTAAGTTAGGAAAATCTAAAAAATCTTTCAAAAGGGATTCTGCATAAGCAAGATTTCATATTCAAATGCCATTTAAAAGTGAAGGTTTCCTCGCAGTCTGTTTACGTTTCGTTAGTTGAACAGATTTCCGTAAAGCCTTAAAATGTTCTTGAATTGTTTTTCATATTTTTACCATCGAAGCCTTTTATGTTCTTATATAGTTCGTTCTTATAAAAAAACGTGTACAATAGAAATTCAATCTTGGATATGTACTTGTTGTTAGAGAGCTTGTTTTGTGAGCGCAATTCAAAGGGCTCTGTTATTTTTGGAAATATTGGGTTTTTTCGATTGCACACATAGAACAAGTAGGGTTCCACAGTGACAGTGACCACTGATCTGAAAGTAGTAGTTTAAGGTTGTGCAACATCAATTCAAAAAGAGATTTTATATGAAAATGTGTCATTTTCTACAAAAATTCTTTCTCAGCTTGTCTTGTGAGTGTGTTAAAAAAATGCTATATTTTCAAACTATGGGTATGATTTTAATAGCACTCAGAAGTTATAAAGCAGACCGATAGAATGTTGAAAACGTTATTGTAGAAGCTTGTTCAAGATTTGATATTCAACTGTCATTTATATGAAGAGTTGAATTTCTTAAGGTCTTGCTTATTGACACGTCATTTGGAAAGTAATTCTTCTTGGTTTTCTTATATTGTATTAAGTAAGTCTGCGACCGCAGTCGGAGGCGACCCGAAGGCTCCTCTTTCGATAGCTATCTACCCGAAGGTAGAGGAGGGCGCCACTCTTTCTCACTGAATTGCTCCACTTACCCTTGATCCTTCTCTTAATTGCATCTTAAGAGCATCAAGCAGAGAAGGCATCTTGGGAATCGGATGCTCTACCACTGCAATACGGTCACTTCTTATATTGAGAGCAATCTAAAGAAGGGGTTATTCTTTTCGATCATAGACGTAGACCTGTGTGTGACTTCTACCTGGTTAGTCAAGGAAAATCAACAGTATAGTAATAGACGTATTATCGGTAGGTAAGGTTGTTGCTTGTTTGTAAGAATGGTAGGAGATTTGGATTTCACTTTTTGAGGTGAGTGACTAAATGTCCAGAGCATGCTTATTACCAAGTAGTGTTTAAACTGTATTATGGCATCATGTAGCTTCTAGCTTTGTCAGTACCTGTTCGTATTGCTTGTTTGTAAGCATGTTAGGAGATCTGACTGTCACTTTTAGACGGCAGCTAAATGTCCAGAGCATGCTTATTACCAAGTAGTGTTCAAACTATATTATGGCATCATGTAGCTTCTAGTAATATTTTATGATTGCTTGTTCGCAAGCATGTTAGTGAATTCATTGGCTGTCACGTCAAGATGGCAGCCTAAATGTCCAGAGCATACTTATTACCAAGTAGTGTTCAAACTATGTTATGGCATCATGAAGCTTCTAGCTTTGTCAGTTCCTGTTCGTATAGCTTGTTTGTAAGCATGTTAGGAGATCTGACTGTCACTTTTGGATGGTAGCCTAAATGTCCAGAGCATACTTATTACCAAGTTGTGTTTAAACCATACTATATGGTATTATGAAGCTTCTAGTTTTCTCAGTACCTGTTCGTATAGCTTGTTTGTAAGCGTGTTAGGAGATCTGACTGTCACTTTTAGACGGCAGCTAAATGTTCAGAGCATGCTTATTACCAAGTAGTGTTCAAACTATGTTATGGTATCATGTAGCTTCTAGCTTTGTCAGTACCTGTTCGTATAGCTTGTTTGTGTACTGTGATTCACTTGGCAAGTGATCGCGTCTTCACCCGGGTCAACCAATGCCATGTGAGGGGAATTGGGTGCCATGCCCCGATAAAAGAGTGTGGGGAATTATGCGCGTGGTGTGATTAGATCCAGTTTAACTATGGAATATTTTGTTTAATCTCATGGTTGATTGAAATTCGATTGACGTTTTAGCTTACGTTAATTTGTAATTTCCCGCGAACTTGTAATTTCCCTTCTAGCTTTCGTAATTTCCCTCCTAGATTTTGTAATTTCCCGAGAAAGTGAAATTTCCATCGTTTGGAAATTCATCACCTTTTTCAAATTTCTTACTAACTTCGAAGGCTTAATTAAATGGAATATTATTCAATTAAAACTCGAATCGCGCTTCTATGACTTTTTCAGACCTCTTTTTAAAGTTTCAGATTGATTTCCAGTGTAAAATTGACGTCTTTCAGAATTGCTAGAATTTTAACCCAAACCATGAGATTAACCAGGAATCCAATGCTTGTTTTCGTGAAATTCTAGATAAATTACCCTCGGTCAAATTTCAAAAAATTTCAAAATTGACCTCGGGAAATTTATCCCGAATTTCCCTCATAACCATGAGATTACTAGTACAAATTTTAGTACCAGGTAGGTTGTTTTTCGAGTACACTTGAAAAGGGCAATAAGAATTTTAGAACAATGGTGTATTTCAATTAGTACTAGTAATCGTATGGTTTGGAGTGCAATTAACGATTAATCACGAGTAACAAAGGAGAAAATAGTAATTTGCACGAGTCCGAAGGACGAGTGCAAATTACGGTATTTTCTCCTTTGTTACGAGTGATTAATCGTTAATTGCACGACAAAACATACGATTCCGAGGTAATCGTCATAATATAAACATTCGAAAACCTCCTTTTTTTCTTTTGTGTTTAAAAAGAAAACATTGCAGTGTAATTTTTCTTTGTTTTCAATTAAAAGAAGCTATTTTAACGTAAAATTTCTTTGTTCTTTTTTATATTGAAGAAAAAAATGTCTTTGTTTTTTATTATATAGTAAAAAAAGTCTCTGACACAGGACTTGGGAGAGAAAAGAAAAAGGGGACAAAAGTGTCCCCCCGCCGAAGAGTGCAAAAAGTGGTAATAGTGCAATTAACGATTAATTGCACTCCTCTAAACCAATCCGATTCGAGTAATTTTGCACGGCTGACGATTACACACATAAGACAAAGTGGGCAACTATCAAAACGTTGGAATATGCATCCGGTAGCTTGTTTTGCAAGTGCAATTTATAAAGGGTGGTATTTTCAGAATAATTATCCAACTTAGTTGCACTCGTAGAACAAAAGGTTCTACAAGATTTCACAACATTTAGTTATAACTTGTATGTATGACCTTTACCTGCTTAACAGGCGAATCAGCAGTATTAATATATGGACTATTGCTTTGAAAGTGAGCTGATAATATAACTTGTTTGTAAGCATGGTCAAGAGATTTGTCTTTCACTTTTTTGGGATGAATGATGAAATCTCCACACCATACTTATCATCACATAGTGTTGAAAAATAACTCAATTCTATTCTTGATATTTTTATTTTTTCAGTCAGTTCTAATGCTTGTTTTGCAAGTACATTTCAATAAAGAGATATTTCAAGAACAACTTTCTACAAAAATTCATTCTTGTCTTGTGAGTGTATTAAAAATATGCTATATTTTTAAACAATGTGTATGACTTTAATTGCACTCAAAAGTTACAAAGCGGACCGATAGAATGTTGAAAACGTTTTTTAGAAGCTTGTTCATAAAAGTAACATTTGATACATTCTTCTCTGTTCATTCACAGACAAGCGGGCTTTCATAAAATTTTGGTTTTTTCGTCTATATGTGTACGAGCGTTAACTAGTCTAAACAAATCAAAACTAGACAAAAATTGGACCACTTTAAGGTGTTTTTATAGCACTGGAGATGCTAGCTAGATCATCTTCTTAATGAACGTGATAAACATTTTGATGGTTATCGATCACAAAAATGATACATTCTTTAAAAGCTTGTTTTGCGAATTCAAGGGATATATTATCTTTAAAGGGTGGTATTTTCGAAAAAGCATTTTGTATTTGGTTGCACAGAAATAATGTATCTACCAAAAACCACAAAGAATAGTATTTGCAGAATAATTCCAGCATTTAGTTGCACTCATAGAACCAACGGGCGCAATTCCGGCTGCTAATGCTTTTTTGCTACTTTTAAACGTACCTTAAAATTTAAAGTAAGACAATCTCAAAATGAGAAAATCGTTGATGGTCTGTGCTTTCAAGATCGTGATTCAGAGTAAAAACTGTTCCTTTTTATAAAGACTTGTCAGCAAATTCAATCTCAAAGTAAATAACTTTAAGGCTTGCAGTGTACCGAAAGTGTTGTTTATTAGAGTGGTTGTCTTTCATTGGCCATAAAGGTTAATTTTAAGCAAGATTTTCAAGGTAAATTTATTCATAAATTTGTCGGCATTTCTTCCTCAAAATAATACCACGTTGACTATGTGAAGGGCCTTATTCATTAAACCTAATGACTGTATATTTACGATTGACCCGTATTTGAAAGTTAGAATATCATTTATGTGAATAACTTGTGAGTATCATCTTTACCAAGTAATCCTGTTAAAAGGGTAATGCCACAGGTGACTTTTTTAGTTAGGAGATTTGTTGTTTGCTTCTGCTCAAATATACCAAGCACAATACACACTATTTTTACAAAAAATCAATACCAATAAATAAATCAGGTAAATAAATTTTTAAGAACATTTTAAGAACATAATAGACTTGAAAATAACAGCATAAGAACAGACGATTCTAAACCGTAATAGATAAATAAATTCATTTTTAACGTTGGAAGACATTAAATTAGAAAACTTTTGAACCTACTTTTAGGATTTCAATATCGTGAAGTTCAAAATGGAGCGGTAGGGTTTTGTAATGGTTGGGTTTAGATTGAGCATGATTCTCAGAGCTGAATAATCATGTCCATTGCAAACACTTAAAACTCAAACAACATCCTCCAAAAAATCGATTGCCCTTTTCCAAGAATTGTATTGAATATTGTGTTCTCTCCTCTCCATCTGAGAACACGGCAATATTCATCTTAACGTGATTTCAAAGAATAAAACTATTTTCTCGGTAAGAAAGTTTAACTTCGAAATCATGTTCATAAACATAACAAACACCACGAACTCCAAAACTGATAACTAGAACTAAAGAACTATTCAAATGATCATAGTGTGCAGAGGGGTCTGAACCCCCCCATTAATATTTCATCCCCCCCTATAAAGGTATCCCCCCTATTTTTAAAATTTTTTGATCCCGCACCATTTACAGGGGTCCGAGCCCCCAGCATATAATTTGTACTCCCAGTATTGGGGAAGAATTTTGATGAATGAAATATATTTTTCAGTGTGAATTCGTACCAATAGTCAATGAACTTGAAAACACTAGCAAATAAACAGTAAACTTTATTGACTTAAATCAACATATAACATAAAAAAAAATTTTTTAACCAAAAAGTTACTATCCCCCCCATTTTTATTTGACCCCCCCCTATAAGCTCAAACCCCCCATTTTAACTGAAAAATTGCCCATCCCCCCCTATAAAGCCTTCCTTGAAAACTCGGATCCCCCCCTTAAAAAAGGGGGGGGGGGGGGTTCATACTATGATGATAATATAGTGTGTCTTTTTGGACGTGATTTCCAGAGAAAACCTTTTTTTTATAAAGAGGAATGTTTTTCTGAGTCATGTTTATTCATTCAGTCAAGGACCTTTAGAAACGATAAGTGGAATGGACAGTTCGTTCAAAAAAAATACATTCAGCTCAGAATATGTTTTTCTGGACGTGATTTACAGAAACAACTTTATTTTTTATAAAGACGAGATTTCTTGTGGGTCATGTTCATTCAGAGAACCAAGGACCATAAGAAACGATAGGTGGAATGGACGTTTCGTTCAATAAGGTTAGAAATTTCCTAATTTGGAATCAAATAGTGGTTGACTGTATTCTTGGAGGTATTAATGAATTTATGTATTTGCACTTTTGAGGACGGTAGAGTGACTGAATCGATTTGGAAAAACCTGCAATTCCACCCCACAAAATCGAAGACGGTAAAAGTGCTGATTTACCGTCGTCCTCAGCTGGTCAGGATCTACTCAAATTAGAACCTTACCGTCTCCGTCACTGAAAAACACACATACATAAACTCGCTATTGTTGTTGTTTTGAGGAACAGGAGCCGCCCATGACAATGTGTACAACACGTGCATAAGGGAAAATACCGTTCATTATCTCTTTGGTAAACGCCGAGTGAGCAAACAGATAGAGTAAAATGTAAAAAGTAAAATAGAATTCACTTACTGATATTCTCCACTCGTTCCCACTCTTCCATTAGAAATGCACCGTAATGTCCTTAAAATGGAAAACAAAGAATGAGATGATAATACGTCGAAAGACCGCTTCTTATGCAACGCCTGTTTAATATTCGTGATGTGAGGCACTAGAGAGTCTTCCTATAATAATTCTAGTGCTACCCTTTTCAGGACGAGCCCTTCTGCCATGCGAGAATTGTAAGAAAACCAGTGATTTATATCATGAAAAGTTTACTCAACAAAGGCAACCCTAGAAAATGGGATCGCCTTGAAAATTCGACATTTGTACCTCTCGCAGCGATGACTTGAGGGCAACCGAGATTCAAATCAACTCCATCACAATGTGGTTCTGCTAATTCACAAGCATCTGCAAATTTCTCAGGATCGTTTGCACAAAACTGAAAGAAAGATAGATAAAGGTCGTATTATAGTCATAAATTCAATTGACTTTTCAATTGGGCTTTCACATAAACTAGAGAGCTGCTTACATTTGAAGTCAATACTTTTTGACTACAGACTTCCATAAGCCGCCTATCGATACTAATGATTTGACATGGAAAGTTTTTAATTGACTTGACATTTTCAGGCTAACTCTGATACAAGCCAAGCTAATTTTAACCTAAACTTTATTTCACACGAGAGAAATTTCACTGAGTCTCTGAGATGGATGATCACCTGCCTGGCACGTGATAATCAGCTTGGGGCTAGACATTTGAGCAGGCTAAGGGGTTAGATTTCCCCCAAAAGTGTGGGTAGAAAATGGGGTTTTTGTCAATTATCCAAAACAAGTTTTAAGAGTAGTATTTGCCCTAATAATGATTACTAACTGATTAGCACTAATTAAAAACAAGAGCTTACGATGTACATATTTCGAGCACTTTGAAAATTAAAACAAATATGATCATATTTCATGTAAACTAAATAAGATGAACAAGGGTATGTTTCTTCAGTCTTGAGTTGAAGCGATAGTGGACAAAGACAAAAGATTGGTTACAGCCGTTTCTTACGAATTTTCAAAATTACCATGATCTAGTTGTCGATTCTAAAATTTGCGTAATGATAATTTGATGAAACAACATGGCAATATAATATTCAAAACGCAATCTGGAGATGAGTATTCCAGGAGTGATTGAGTTTGAAAGTAAGACGAAAAACTAAGTCTTAGTCCTATTTATCTAAGACGACGTACAGAAAAAAGGAAAAACTATATGAATAGAGAATTATACAAGGATGTGATAGTGCTGATGTCAGCAATTCTCTCAATCGCAATCACAATCATCAATAGTTCATGCATTTATATCATCGTGACAACAAAAAAAATACGAGAAAAACCACCCATGATATTCATCGTAAATCTCCTCGTAACTTATTTACTGCAAGGCGTTTTCGTGATGCCGACCTACGCCCTTTTCCGGTCCGGCAACTTTAGCGAGACTGTGTGTGCATATGTGTGTGATGCATGGCGCCTGTCTTACATGGTCACATTTTACGGGATGTGTGTCAACGTGTTACTGATCGCAATCGATCGATTTCTCGCAACCAAATATGCCTTATCTCGTAAAATCAGGCTGACTTCGACAAAGTGTAAGACAATATGCTGTTTGGCGTGGTTGTACATAATCATATTATGTTTGATACCGTTTGTGCCGATGAATAGGTCAAAATCGTTGGAGAATTCAAAATGTCATTACAACCAACCGAGGGTTTGGACTATATTCATGCTGCTTGTCAACTCTGCTCTCCCTATAGTTCTGAATTTTGGCATTTATATATACATTGCTCGCAAAATGAAACACAACAGTAGAGTGTTATTTGGAAGGCAGAAAAAACACAGTCAAGCTACAATAGATCGACTAGCTTTGAATAGAAAGTTGACAACTCTGACGGTCAAAATAACACTCCTTTATGGTATAACCTGGATACCTTCTATTGTTTACTATAAGCTTGTTACCATAGCACCTAAAACATTCAGTGACAATTTTTACGGTTCCGACACAGAAGAAATAATAACATTTGTCAACAAGTTTGTGACATTTTTGGATGCTGTTTTCGCACCTGTTTTGTTTTGTTACAGTAGTGAAGATTTCAGAAAGGCTTTTTGGAAGAGGTTCTGGGTGAAAAGAAGCGCGGTAGAAAGTTATGAACTGAAATGAAACTTAATCAAGAATCGAGGATTACACAAGGCCGCGAAGCACCTGAAATGTAACCCAGATTACAAAAAAACATAGCATACCTGAAAAAGCAGAGGTCGATCATCAGGGCAATGTTCAATAACCAGTTTCCTGTATTTTTGATCCCTGGAAAAGATACCAGCATGCCACATCGGTGTGTAACAAAGATGCACACCCAATTCTCTTGACATTTTTCTGAACGGTAATTCTGATTGGTCAACCATTGGTGCTAAAACATGTTTAGGTGAACCGAGAACTTCTTTGTAAAATTTGTATCCTTCGTTTTCTTCAGCCATTTTAATGTTGTGTGATTTATAATTGTATCTTTTTTGTTGTTTTTATGATTGATATTTTTTTAGTTTAGTTTTTTAACTAGGAATAAAAATAAAATCAATAGAACAACTATGCAAATTGATTAGTTGATTTTCAAACTCAGCATCGCATTAAAAAGTGAGAAATCTCGGAGAAACATTTATGCTAAGCTACAAATTAAAAAACCATGGTAAACTATAATAGAATTATTGTATGTAACCTAATTACATTAGGTAAAATTTAATAGAATATTATCATAAAGAATATAAATATCAGTGTGCGATGGATGGGCAGTGTCCTACCAGCTCAAATTTTATAAAACTTTTAAAAAATTCATTTACCTAAAAATAATTATCATAAAAATTCAAGAAAAATAGTTGTCACACTTTTAGGCGTATTGTTTATTGATGCTACCGATATTTTTTTTATCTTGCTATATATGTAATTAATTTTCAGCGTTTTCATCTTCCTTTTCAACTCTTTGGTAGGAAAATTTGTCGGAAAAAGACCCGAAGATTTTCAGCATTTAAACCGTAACCGCCGTTATTTAGACATAGCGCGTGAATAATTAAAAACAAAGACTAATTATTTTCAAAGTACGCCTTATCAATCAGGGGAAAATCAATCTACTATAATCTTAAATTTCAATTAAAAGCTTTTCTCCTTGAAAAGAGCAAAACTTAGAGGAGTGTCCTAGATAAAATAAAACAGTAAACTTTCAATTTTCTTAAACTCGAAGATAAAAATTCTGGCTCCTTATAAACGTGTTTGTAAATTTAATTCTTCCAAAGCACCCCCCGTTTAGGCACTTTAGAGTAAGTAATTTTCTCTTGACCCAATGAATTGTTAATTTAACCAACCTCATTTGAATTTACATCAGCGGTCTGAGAAAGTCCTTTGCCGGGTCGGCAATATCGGACTGTGATTTGTTTTGGATTTTCAAGAAGTTAGAAGTAATAAAATATAACTAATACAAATTCTCCTCACAACAAAAATTCAAAGATTCTTCCAAAGAAATTCTTTGATTAAATTCAATCCAATTCAACATAGTGTTGATTATGAGTTTTTTGTACCGCAATAAAAATTCGGGAATAAATATCTGCACAGCGCAGACGCTCCGTTACGATTCAGCTTGACGGACATTATACTAGAGATTCGCACGGTTCACCCATAGCCTCGATGAAAAGTTCGCAGTGATTGAAAACAAACCCAATCAAACTTCCAAAGGAACTATGCATTCCAAAATAGAAGGTACTTCACTTTGGTAGATGTAAAAATTAACCTTTCCGATGCTTTCGTCAAGTGGCAATGATCGAATTCGGATCTTTGGCATCATTATCACTGTTTTTTTCTCCGCTGTTCCGGTTTTCGTCTACATTGACACCAGCTTTTATATATTTGTCTTGGCACGGTGCATTTTCAGCTTTTTGTTTCTGCTTTTCTGCTTCTTCTTCATCTTCTTTTTCACGTCTCAGTTTGTTGAATAAGAATTTGAATTTGTGACCTTCAAAAATAACGAAAACGATAAATAAAGGATGATACATAATAGGTCTTGTAGAAAGCAAGATGAAATTTAAGGCCAATCCCCTCTAATGGCTTTTTTCTTTATTAATAATATCTAGAATAAAGGCGAGTGGAGTAGAGCCCAAATAAACAACAAAGACGCTAGTTATAAGTTTTCAAGTTGTTTTTTAAGGCTCAGCGAACGGCAAACATGTTTAAATGAAATCACTGGTCTAGAAGTTTCATTCGCCAACCGATGGTCATAACAGCATTACATTGCTAAAGATCTGCCAGTTTAGAATCTCAACTCCACTGGAGCTATACTATGTTTTGTCATTTGGCGGAGTAAAACCCTGATTTTTAGATCCATTTCCCTCTTGAATAGATCGTCTAGAAACTACAATAAACCAGTATGAAGTAAACAAAAAAATGAAAACGTACCTGAACAATCGAGTACTTTGATAGCGGTCATATCTTTACAACAAGCTTTACATAAATTGTGTTCACATTTCTTGCCCTGTAAAATAACAAGATTAAATAATTGCATGCGATTGAAAATTAATTCCCCAAGCCAATGCATATCTCCATTACAAACGTAATGGCAACCTAGACAGTAAAGTAGGACCAATTTAGACGAAAGGTGTAAAAACAAGCTACATGCTGAATGGACCTACCTGAAGATTGATGTAATACGACAAATAAAAAAATTGAAACAATAGTATAGTTCATGGCATTTTCAAATCATGGTTCGTTTTGTGATGATACATTAAAATTAAACTAGCCCTCGGTCTGTAAAATGCCAATAAATCAGGTGACGATATGAAAACAATAAAATCTTAATTTGCATTATCATCAGTATCTATAGAAAATAGAAAAAAAGTTGAATTTGTTTCTAAGATCCCAAATAAATTTCTGTAAATTTTGTAAATAAATGAGACCTGCAAATAATTCGAACTACCGACGCTGCTAATTGACAGGTGGAATTATTGATGATTGTGAGAATATTGTGTACCCGGACTGGTACAGATAAAGAGTTTGTAATCTTACGAACTGTTCTTATAACAGACAATATAAAATTTCCATCAGCTTTTTAATTTGACGCTCCTTCGTATATTAATTTCCTTCGTTTGTATATAGCATATTCCTAAATGACATTTTCTCTACGTTTTCTTTATACTAGGATAATTAATTTTAATTATTAGGCAATTATTTTATGCCATACTATCTCCGATTCTTTCACGCTTGGGACTTCTGAATTCATTCTAATTTTGATTTGATTGGAGAAGGTTGTTTTTGACATGAGTTGACTTCCTCAAGAAATTCAGTGGAAATTTATCGTTTTCGTATGGCAAAGTATCTTGTATCCAGTTTCTTGTTGTAGTGATTACCCGCCTTTAGTTCTCACTACCTTTCTGGTCAGCATCTCACTCGTGGCCAGCTGGTGAGTTTTTCTGCTGTTTTCATTTGTTCTTTTTCATAGGCTTAGGTTAGGTTTTTGTGTGGCCTCTGGTCTTCTCTGTTTGGCCTCGTTTTTCTCTTTCTTTTTGGCATTTTTCTGTTTTATACATTTTTAGGTTAAGTTAAGTTAGGATTTAAGTTCTAGAATTTTCTGTTAGTTTGTCATTCATTTTTCTCATATTTATCTCAGTTTAATCATTTCCGTTTATCAGTCAATTAGTCAAATTTTCTCTAATTAGGATCAAATTTTGTCTTGTCAAATATTTATGAATTTTCGTTTTTCTTTCTTCATTTAGTTTGAATATATCATATCTCGACCCTCTCGCGTCAAGATTATTTCGGACACACCCCAGGTGCGATGCACTAGGCCCACAGAGTTGTGTGTTTCAAATGAAGAAATGTCAAAACATATTTAACTTACCCAGGGGTTGTTCTTGCACGTCACGCATAGCGGCCATTTGTCTTTTGGAACTATGAAGCAAGGAAAGAATACTTGATCCTTACAAACTTATCTCTTGTACTTGCACGATTTAGAAATTTTCATTCGACGCGCTATATCTCTGAAGGTCGGGAAGGTTTCTCAACATCGGGAAGGCTTGGATAACGGAATTTCGCCCGACTGTCTCATGGATTTTGCAGTGGGAGGCCTGAACTCTAGCCCTCGTTTTCGGGTATTGGTTGGTCCAATCGAAATATTTTCAGGCTTATTCACAAGGGCAGTTCAGCCCGACCGGGAATACGAAACATCAGGTAGACTATCATTCCTCTCATGGGAAATTGGGCCACTGACATCAAAACGTTTCGATTGACTTTACCAATTCTATGAAATGTCGTCAGGACATCAATCAGATGTATATGGTTCTAGATTCTAAGCCGTTTTTAATGAAATCTTCTATTTTGAGCCCTCATAAAGAAAGAAAGCAGAGAAAAACACCGAGCTAAACAAAGGCGTACGGATTAAAGAATGTTTGACATCGAAATATTTTTCATAGTAGCGAAAAAAGCAAAAAAATCAAAAGTCAAAAAGAATTGACGTACCTTTAGGGAATAAGCCTTTGCCGTGCTGTTGGTGTTTTTCACGTATAGCTTTTCGTTTGGAGGGCGGTTTTAGTTTGGCTTTTGCTTCCACCTCTTTACCGCCCTCTTCGAGTGGCCTTTTCTCGCCCGATGTTGTTTTTGGTCTAAGTGAGGTAGAGAAGCGAAAGCTTTGTAGATTAAAAGAACACAAATTTTTTGGGGGAATTTACGACACATCTCCTGAAATAGTCTGCTAGTTAATTGAAACCATCTTAAAATTCCGCATACAAAATGTTTACATCAGTTTCTAAATATGTTGCTCAAACGAATGATTGACACCCCTTAAACGAAAACCAGAAAATAGAAAATGGAAATCACCCCTTTGGAGCTGCAAGGAGAACGGTTTCAAGTTAACCCAGGGCCTCGCTTCCAGTAAAAGACAAGCAGGACAGTTTTGTTTCATCGAGTCAATGTAATTCTTGTTGATATGGGATTAAACTTAAATGTCTAATGTAGAGTCTAGAACTGTCCCGAGAACTGTTTAACTGTTTATATTTCTGGAAAGTTCAAATTGTCATTTCTCGATTTTGGAAAATAGTTAGGCAAAAACATTTGAAGGTCAGGAGCATGGAAAGAATCTAAAAACAAAGGATCTCAAACTCAAACCATCTGGTTATACCTTCTATCAGGGTATTGGAAAATATTAGCTTTCAATAACTGTGGTGCTACCGACAGAGGGCAAACACCAGAAATTATATAGGGCTAGAAAATAGAAACCATCTCTAGCATTCATACAAAATTTCCTACACCTAGTTTCTACTTACGGTGGTCTAACGTACGGTTGACATCTCCAAAAGGGAAGATGACCGATTTCCTCACTGTCTTTACCCTCCTCTATTTCTTTGTCCGCGATCGCCTACAAATGGAATAGATTACTGTTAAGTACTTAATAGACGGGAAATGGGGTATGGAAAGTTATCTAAAAGCTGGTTTGGAAACTGTACTGAAATAGTATTTTTGAAATAAGCAGCTGTAGCATGAAGGTATAGCATCTAGCTACTATGAGCAATCTTGTGGCCTTGACCCCCAGCCAGGTCAAAGGAAAGATTTACAAAATGGTACTTAATGCCTCCTTTATCTCACATGCTCAGCAACTAAAGAGGGAGTCATCGGGTCGCCCTATAAGGGTCGCTCTTAATTTAAAGGGCAATTAAACATCTATAAACAGGATGGATCTACTTCGTCGAATCTCCCAGAGCAAATATAAGTGCGAAGGTAAATTTGAATCAGTCACAGTTGGACGAAGAAGTTTTACGATCAAATATATAATCTGTCTCTCTCACCTTGGCTTTTTCTTTGATCGTATCCGATATTTTGCACATATCTTCGAATTTCTTTACTTTACCTAGCGGATGTCGCAGTTCTGGGAAATTATCCAAACTGAAAGCAGAGTAAAGCAAAGTATTAGAAAACGTCAAAATTTCCTTTTTAATCTAAACACCCCACTGGGACCCAAGCCCCACTGGAAAATTTCGCAAAAGTTTCGTCCCCGATGGGAAAATACCCTGGAATTTCAGCCCCAGTGGGGATTTGACTTTGATTTCATCCCCATTCGAGATCCAATGTTTAAAAATTGCACTCCAAAACCATTCCTGGATTTTTTAACTTTAGAACAATAAAATTGCTATCCCCATTGAGATTTCAAAAGGAATTTTTATCCCCTCTGAGGATAAGGTTCCACCGGAGCTATAGCCCTCAAAAATTGACAAGAGAGTTGATGCACTCATAGTACTTGATAGTATAGAACAATGAGGCACAAAAATGCTGAAAATATGATTCTTAAGAAGAACATTTTAAGAAGATTCACGAGCCTGGAATCAGGGAATTGAGGTTCAAAGAAGTGAACACCGGCTACAACGCTACAACTAGACGATGTTATCGTCCGTTACAGTGATAGTAAAGACGGGAAAAGATGCCGGTAGGGTGTTATGGCGGTATACGGAAAAAATCGGCGGGAGAGTTTCGACAAACAAACTCTACCGACTGTAAACTCTGTTTGGCAAAAAAACTCGTTTGCGAATTTTCTGCGGATTTGGGCTTATTTCTTAGATAGTGATTTGTCTTATACTATAGCAAAGTCTACGCTACAACGTCTCAATATTGGCCTAAAATATTTGAAATGTCGAAAGAATTTGAACAACTGAGCGTCAACAACAATTCATTGGTCTTTTTAAGAAATGATGAAGGTACTTGCATATAGTCTAGCCCCCCTCAGATAAGGCCGAAACGTTTGGAACAAATTTTACGTTTTCACAAAAGCTTCGATGGGATCAACTTATAATGATCCGTCGTGATTTCATGGTACATAAGTAAGTCCCGAGGAGATTTCTAGTCTTTGTTTGCAATATATTGCACCATCATGCATAAATATCTTAATCATTGAGAAGAACTCAATCGATGTGGGGCAGAATCGTAATATCATTTAACTCTCTCTAATTCGAATCTCTACTAATCTTATATTAATCTTTCTGTAATTCAAACATTGGTCCCGACAGCTAGAAAGTTATCCAAAAATACACTCGGTAATTCGAACCTTTATCTAATTCGAAGAAAAATTTGGTTCCTTGAGGATCAAGCTACCTATTCTTAAATGGTCTTTATTTTCGGTAGATTTTATTCTAGATGACCTTCAATTAAACGAAGGTTTAATGAAAAAATACATAAAATTACTTTTATTTTATTCATGTGTAAGGTGAAAGGTTTTTCACTAGATTGCATGCAGCCTTTCAACGTAAAATTTCACCCAAAAAAAAAGGTGGTGATATGTGTGAGGTGCTCTTTAAAAAACAATTTTATCATATCTGTATATAAAAGTCGACACTGTGTGCGATGTTTTATTGAAATGAAAAAAAAAAAAAAAAAAAATTCAAATTATAATTTTAGGAAAATGAAATAACACATTACCTAATTACGCATTAGGTAGGTTTTCTTTCAAAAAACTGCATGTAACAATCCTAGTATGGGACCGTTTTTACCAAAGCTGAACTCATCCGTTGTCTCGCAAGTTTTAAAAGTCAGTATAATTTGTTGTATTTGATGGCAATCCTCTCTGGTAAGTTTATGCTATATTTGAAGCTATTTTTCAAAGTTTAAAATTATTTTGCTTAACTGTTTTTAAATTTTAAACTTTCAAAAATGGCTTCAAATTATAACATAAACTTACCAGAGAAGATGTTTAAGAGTCAATTTTTTGTGATCGTTTACAATGGCTTCAAGATGCATACATATTCACGAAAAACAACATTAAACTGTGAAACATTGGTTACTGACTGTTCGGATCAAATCATTTACATTATAACATGTTTACTGTGGAAATCTTGTCAATTTGTTCTTGGTTCGGTCATGTAGCTTTAATAAGCATTAATTAAAATTTGCTTAGTTCGGTTTTAAAATCAAATAAACTTCTTGGATCTTTTTCACGCTAGCAAAACAAACAACAAATTCGCCAAGCTTCGTCAAATTTTGCTTCACGACGGAAAAGCCTCTTTTTATAACTTTTGTAAGGAAATCCATCCGAAACAGAAGAACAATACCGTACAGAAAGTCTCTAGTTTGTCCTTAGTTCGGACCTGTAGCTTTAAACATAAATTGAATTTCCTGAATCACATCACCACCGGCGTACGTTCTCCAGCGGAGATAATTGCGCCGATTCGGATCAAGCCACACACATCTATCAAACCAGAACGGACCGTGACCGTTTTGAAAACAAGGCGATCCGTAATCTCGATCATGTGTATGGAATTTCTTTCCGTTCAGGTTTTGTGGACCCGTCAAAGATTCTATCCCGGTCAGTAGAGTCTCATTGAAATGAAGAGTGTAATCTTGACTCTCGTTATCGATGTAAAATTCACCGTATCTTGAGATGACAGTCTCACCCGTGTACGCTTCAGCGTGCACCAAAAAATCATGCTTCGCAGAGGCACTCATTTCATGGATAAAATCGTTTCCTAGCCAAAATTCTCGATGTGGGACACCAAAGCCTACTTTGTAATCATTCCAAGAGCGTTGGAAATCTAAGTGGCGAGGCTGATATCGTCGTTGGAAAACAATCCACCCTCCGCCCTCAATATCCATGTTGCATCTGATATCTTTCAAAAAACGCCCCATCCAGTTCACCTTGTAAACACCCGACACCCTTGCTCCAATACTGTACCAATCTTTACAATCCCTCGCATTGATGAAGTAGCGAATTCGATAAGAAACCCTGACCAGATCTTCACGCATGGTAGCGCTATCGTAAAATTGACATTCATATTGATTACTGGATGTTTGTTTGATGGTGTAGGAATGGCATTTACGAGTGGTACCACAGACACTTATACATTGCTCTTTGAACTTGGATGAAAATGTGAAGTAAGGGTCTTTAGAAGGATGACCATTAGATGTAATGAGGTGATATTGGTTAGGTGAAGTATTTGTAATCAACAGCAAAATGATAAACAAAGAAACATGGTAACATTTCTTCATTTTTTCGTGAATCAACTCCTTAGAATCATCAACTCACACGGAAATGAACCTCCTTAAATTATTTTCAAGATTTTCCATTTTTTAATAGACTTTTTACACAAAGAATGGAACACTGAATATGTTATTGAAATGTTTCTATGGTAACAGAAATGATAATGAAAACAAACAAGCCATGTGATTTATTAATGAATTTGAAGTCAAATTTGAAATAGTTTCTTTTCAATAAACGGAACAATTTCAAATCTTGTTTGGCTCGTGTTTCATGTGGTTTCGAATTTAGACTAGTAAACTAGTCGGTTATTACTTATAACCTCAATAAAACTGTCAATCAAATAATGTAAACGCTAATTAAATATTCAGCGCGCGTGAGAGAAAAGGAAAATAACCGACTAGAAGCTACTTCCAACGCCTTTTTTTCTTCACCTAAAATCGTAAGGAGAGACATACAGATTCCTGTATGCCTGACCCGTGCGGGATTGCATTTATTTTTCTTTCTGTTGATTGCGTTTTTGGAAATGCTCATTTATTTGTATGTTCATATGTTCAATGTCACTATGAAATATCATTTAGTCAAAAAAGTTGGATGGATTCTCAAAAACCTAAAAAAGGTTGTGAACTTAAACAAAATCGAGGGAAGAAGCTTCTAGTCGTTGAAATTCAGAAAAGACACGCAACCTCACCTCTTCGATTCTTTTTACTTGGAGCTTGAATTTTTTGTATATGGGTCTGTTTTCAACGACTAGTTTACAAGTCTATTTCGAATTTTGAGTCACTACCCAAGAAATTTGGAAACACCGCTCAATTGGGCTGCATTTTGTTGCCAATATATCGTAAATAGAATATCAATAATTCAACATTTATTAAGAAAATCGATAGGGGGTAACTAGGTTTGGAGAATGTCAGAAACGAATGTGGTCAGTATTATTTTTGGATTTCGCAAACTCTCGATTCATTGAACGAACTTTTAATCGATTAAAAAAAATACTTTATTAATTTACTTATGTCGACTTCTATATTTGGGTAAGGTAATCAGGGAAGGGGTCATCATACCTGCACGCAACCAATCAACTTGTTTTTGCTTGAAATTTCGTTTATAGTTTAGGAACACAAATTCATACCGTGATATTTTATGGTCTTTCATTTGGAATTTATTTTCTAATATCATTTTTATGGTGGTTTGGAAATTAAATTAAAGTCATCGGAAAGAAAATTGCCCCAATAGGGGTTCTAAGTTTTTTTTATCAATAGCACACTTATTTCCAGATGTGACGTATTAGAAACTGTCAAGAGCATTATCAAATTTCAGGCGTAAACTATTTCATCTGCGTTGAGCTCTGTTGAGCTAAACAAAAAACAGCAAAATCTACGAAATTTAGACCTTAAAAAAAAAAAAGTTCCCGTTAAAATATTCCATTGAAATAATTTTTCAAACGAGAGAAAAATAATTTTAAGCTTTAAACATACCACTTTTGCCACATGCGAAATAAATGTCCTCTCACATAACTCAAATTGGTGGGATATTGATTGCAGTATGCTAAGTATTTATCCACCATCTCCCATGCGGGCGGTTGCCGCCCAGTGAATATGGCGGGATTGTATAATGCACCCTCTAAAAAGTGAAAAAAAAAACATTGTCTGAATAGCCTCATATAGCTGATGGAATTACTTCTAACACCTACGTGAATACTGTCGAACATGCTAACCGCACTGGCTCAACTTCAGTATCTTGCAGGTCCGACTGTAAAATTGATAAAAATCAAAAAAATTCAAACAATTTCCTATTTAGTCAATAACGCCACCATGTTTTCCCTTTGTTTTTTTAGATAACTTAAATAAAAACACATCCCTGCAAACATTAGATTTCCAGGTTTGTAATGATCCCCCCTGCACTTGAGCGTATTTATGGTTAAAAACCTGATAAGAGAGAAAGGAGACCGACCTGCACTCATCACAGCATCCACTTTGGTATACTCTATACATTTTTCGACGTCCCGCAAATACTGGATGTTTCCGTTAGCAAATACGGGCACGGAAACAGCCTCCTTGACCGCTTTGATGTGATCCCAACTTGCAATACCGGTGAGCGGGCCTCGTTGTTCACGACGTCGACCGTGAACTGTGATGATCTAAGAAAAAGGAACGTTTAGGTAATAGCGCATTCTGTACTTCGTTAGCTCTGATAATGCAGGTATATACACCCCTGTGTCACAGACCCGGTGGACCCCCGCCCCGGTGGAAAAAATACCCTACATTTTCAACCCCACTGGGAAATTGGCCTATGATTCTATCCCCATTGAAAATTGAATGGAAAAGAAATGGACTCCAAAACCATCCCCACTGGAATTTTTGAGCTGGAAACAATAGATTTTCTATCCCCATTGGGATTTCGATAGAAATTTTCATCCCCACTGAGGGAAAAGGTTCTACCGGGGCACTGAGACAGGGGTGTGTATATATGATGTGGTCTGGTCTGTGTACCGTGTTTATTTTATGTGCACAGTGATCGTAGCTGTAGGACTATTTATTTCCGGCCAAAACCTGTTCCCTTTCTCTTTAGGTCTATCAATAAGGAGCCGAATGGTCAATGTGCGAGCGCTTAAAACAAAGGCCCGCTCTTTCAAATGTTCCATTCAGTTCTTAGATAGCCTGGAGTCCGTGAAAGTAATCGCAAGACTGTCTAAAAAATCCTAGACTACACAAAAAATGTCTATTCTGTTTGTATGTCTATAGTTAGTTCAGTAGAAAACTATAGTAGTACTTTCCAGCTGGCGAGCAAAATCTTCCACAAATTAATTCCGTCATCGAGAGTTTGTATTTATTTTCTCTCAACTAGTTAGAAAGTAAAGCATACAGCAGGATATCAATGGTCATGCTTTTTCTCTTGTACTATTGTGAATGACTCTGAGCACCAAGTGTCAACATTTATAACAGACTCTCCAATCTTCTTACCTTAGCCCCCGCTCGCTCCAATCTTTTTGCGTATTCCACAGTCTTTTCGATACTTTCATAGACACGTATTTTACAGGTGATAGGTTTCTTGATTCGCGCACAGGCTGTCCGTACTAAAAAAAAAGGAAAGAAATTATCAAAAATTGTGAAAAATAGATATTTGCCGTTATTGAGTAACACGAAAACTGAGAAAAAAATTGAATTCGTATTCCCAGAGTGTTGCAAAAAATATTTTGGGAAATGTTTAAACCAGTTTAGGGGCTGTTTATATAGTGGCGTCCAGGCCATTAAGCTCTGAAGGGGCTAAAGATGAATCTTCAACTTTTCAAAAGCAAGAAAAAGTTTGCCACGCATTTAAAAGTCTTGTTTGTAAAACACACGGGTCACGTGGGCAGGATTAGAAATAAAGTGGCTTCATTTCCCATCTAGGATTTTCAGATTTAGCCCCCTTCGGGGCTTTGAAATTAATGGGGCTGACCGACGCATGTGAGATGGCATTTTCTTTGAGAGTTGAGCCAGCCCGGATGGATGGAATCAAATCTTTTTTTGAAGTCACGTGATCTATTTTCACTGTCTTCATTCGCCAAAAAAGTTGCAATGTAACGTCTTCGATAATATTTTCCACATCATTGCCTTGTGGCCCGTTTATATTGGAGTGGGAAACCACTCAAATCAGGTGGGATACAAGTAAGGTGGGCTAACCCAGCCCTCTGAAAGCCTGCCACTATAATGAACAGCCACTTAGAATACCAACGTCACTTAAAAAAACTGACGTCAAATATAACAAATATTGAAAAAAACAAACTCAAAAGACACAAAAAAGACACAAAAAAGACAAAAAATACATTTGGTGTAGATAGAACGAGAGGAGGATTTGTTGGGCTTTGCTTGCTTGGGTAATAAGAGGTACATTTAAAGAGAGGTATATTTCATACGTTTGCACACCCCTGTCTCACAGTCCCGGTGGAACTTTTTTCTTCAGTGGCAATAAAAATTCCTTTTCAACGATAACGTTAAACTAGGTCACAGTGTGGATCTAAACAACACCGAAACAACCGCCTTCCATCGCGCACATTATTAACGCCTACATGTCATCTCCAGTACATTTTAGATTATTCATTGAAAACAGATTACAATATAGTAATTTTTCATGTCTCGATTATTCAATTCCGAATAAAAGACATGCAGGGAAGAAAAAAAAGAGAAACACCTGGGTAATCTAGTTAAAAAACCGAAAGTAAATGGCAGACAAAGTAATGAGCCAAGGCAAAACGAGATTAGCGTACCACTCGAAAATCCAGCAGGGATGACTTTGGAATGCAATTTTTAAGCATTGAGTTTCAAATGGGGATGAAATCAAGGTCAATTTCCCAGTTGGGCTGAAATTCCAGGGTATTTTCCTACCGGGGACGAAATCTTTGCCAAATTTTCCAGTGGGGCTGGGGTCCAAACGGGTCTATGAGACAGGGGTGTGTTTGCAGATGCAAAAACTAGCACAAAAATTACTGTAGGTATTCTTAATAAATTTGTAAACTAATTAGGAAACATTCAAAAAAAATTTCCCATCATTGAGATTTTTAACCTTAAAACGATCGGGAGATTTAGACGAATGTGATTTGAGCAACCCTCCCCTTATTTTATCGGTTTTCAAAAGAACAGAATGTTTTTCTCATTCTTATTTCGTTAGATTTATTTGATTAAGTGTGAACATTTCGGTTCCGTGTTTTCAAGTTCATTCGCAAACAGTATAGCCAGAGATCATAGTTGAAAGAATGATTTTAAGTAAATTTTGGCTGAAAAATAACTAAGAACAAATTAAGAATAAACTGAGTATCAGGCCAAGCCAACTTATATTTAAGAAGTTATGGTGGAGCAAATTATCGATTTTCGTTTTTGTAATCCAAACATATTAATTCACAAGTTTCCACCAAAAATCTAAGAGATGCACCAAGAAAATCGTTTTCTATAGCCACTTTTTTCGATCTCAGCTGCGGGACTAAAATATAGATCTATAAAAACTAACATATTTGTCATCTATTGCACAGTTGAACATTCGTAAACTCTGGTAGAATGCGATGCTTGAGTCAGTTGGTTGATCAACAAAAGCTATATTTGTGGGCATGATCTGATGGCGAAGTCTTCATTTCATAGTGAAGGTTGTCTGTTTGAGATTGTGCCCATTGATGTAGAGCATCGGTTTCAAAAGCTGAGCGTCCAATTTAAAGGGTTTGTCTAAGTCATGGTCTGTGTTTTAATAACTAAGAATTTTTGTTAGAGTTTCTTACTCGATGAAGCAAAAGTTTTGAAAACTTTGTTAGCTTTTTTTAGTGATGTTTTTAACCAAGTTCAATAGTGACAAGAGTTACGGGGGAATATCGGTCTGTTTTACGTTATTCTCGCTACTGTGCTGACACGATTAAACGTCCCGTTAGCTACCCTTGAATTACTGCCCAATTCCCCTCACAAGGCATGGGGGCGAAGGTTCATCAGCTTGCAAAGCTTGAATCGGACCTTGGTATTCCGTACACGAATGAGAACTCTGTATGAAATGTGTCGTTCTTTTTGTCTATTTTTAGAAATGCAGGATTCTTTAGATAAACCCCCTTCTATTTCAGAAGCTATTTAAAAGACATTGGTATATCTCTATCAGTATGTATAATACTTTTTTTGCAAAGGATTGAAACTGATGTCATTGAACAAATTGACGTCAAATAATTTTTGACATTTTTGGAATGTCAATTTTTATGAAGAATAGAAAAGACTTCAAAGGTAATAAGTATTGTATTGTTCACATAAGTATGGTCCAAGATTTCGCTGGTTATAACTCAAGATAAAACGAGATTATATTTATTTATTTAAGTCAAAGGATATTGGTTTCGCTATACGAAAATGAACATGCTCTTCGACACGAAGCTTTTTGCGCTGCGAACACAACCAAAGTTAAGACATGATGGTATTTTTAAATAATCTCAAGTCTTTTTCTTTGGTTGTACTTTCAGCCGAAGTACGTTGGTATCACAGTCACTTTATTCAATACCTGCTTATGGGAGAAATCAGTGTCATAATCAAATGGAATATTTCAAAACTTTGATTTTATAAACAACAAAATGAACCATGAAGACATTGTCGGTAGCTTTGTGAACCTTGGAACTTTTCTTGTGAGCATAATCGAAAGGTGTGTTATTTTCAGAATTTGAAAACGCTTCCTTGATGATTGCTCATTGGCCAAGCAGATTAATTTTGAACGAACATCCGCTAAGCGATGCAGAATTGACATGTTTATTGAAGCTCTTGTCTTGTGGGTCCGACCAAAGACAGGACGTTGTGATATTCAGAGAAATCGACATTGGTTGCATGTCTTGTGAGCAAAGTCGAGGGGCGGTTCATTTTCAGGATTTGAAACGTGTCTTTGACCATGACTCATCAGGCAAGCAGTTTGATTTTGCTTTACGAATTTAAGAACATGGTCGTCGAAACGAAGCTCTTTGTTCTGTGAACACAACCAAAGTCAGGACATGATAGTATTTTCAATTAATTGCATGTCAATTGCTTTGGTTGTATTTACAGCAGTCGTTGTAGGTTGGCAAGATTGAAAAACCACAGTCACTTTATTCGATAATTGCTTACGGAAGAAATCTAGATGTCATTATAAAACGAAATGACCAAAAAATTTGGGATTCTTGGGTACCTTGTTTTGTGAGCATAATCGAAAGATGCGTTGTTTTCAGAATTTGAAAACGCCTCCTTGATTATGGCTCACTAGCCAAGTAGATTTATTTTTCTGAAAGGCTTAAAGGTGTAAAATTGATGTCCTGTGAGTAAAATTCGGCGTAGAATTATTGATACTTATGCTTATTGAAGCTTGTCCTGTGAGCACACTTCGACGAATGAAATGACATTATTTTTAAAGGGAATAGTCGTCGGGGAATTTTGCCTTTCGACGTGCAGTTCAGTACAGATCGTTCTGTGAGGACAACTTAAGTTAAATCATTGCCTTATTTTCAAATAAATAATTGTCTTATTTTTGGTTGTACTCGTAAAACTGTCGTTGTAAAGAGCATGCGCTAAAATGAAATCCATTTGTTTTATTGTTGTTGATGAGAATTACATGCTAGATATGAGAAAATGGGAATTTGTTGACATCGGTAGTCGATCGAGCTTGTCCGTATCTGTAGTGCTTGATGTTGTCGTTTTCAATTAACAAAAGCAACAGATTGCTATGAGCTTTTGACGAGAGATCTCTACGTGATGAGGAACGTTGGTTCATGTCAAGCACATTGATACAGAGTTCTCAGCTAAGCTGTATTAGTGAACTTGACTATGGCAACAAGTTCTCATTGGAAAAACGTGAATTGTTCAAGTCAAGTTCATAGGTACGGAGTTATTAGCTGTCAGGCAACAATAAGCTAAAGTTAAAGTTAAAACTGTATTAATGAGCTTGACTATGTCAACCAGTTTTCATACAAAAGACATATGAATCTAGTGAAGTTTTCAATATTCATTGGTACGGAGTTTTCAGCTACCAATCGTTTATACCAGGTACTTTTATGAGGTTGTACAGCCTTTTAATAAACTTGATCACGACATCAAATTTCTATTTCAGCTTAAAAAAAATTGGCTGTGAATGTAAAGTTCATTGATATGGGGTTATATATTTATGAAGTCGATTCCTTGTTTGATTGAGAACAGCACTAGAAATACACTCGTGTTCGTGAAATCGATCATAACAAAAATAAATATTCTGCTCATTTCATAGCGATATTGAGTACGGTATGGAGCTATTTTTCAAGTAGACTTTTACCCCCGTGTTTAAAAATGCAAGTGCATTCTCTCAAATAGTATAGTCAATGGTGAGTATGATGGAAAAATGAAGATGATTTCATATCACGCTTGATCTTCTTAGCTTACTCATAAGACAGTGCATTCTCTCAAATAGTATAGTCAATGGTGAGTATGATGGAAAAATGAAGGTGATTTCATATCACGCTTGATCCTTCTTAGCTTACTCATAAGACAAGTGCATTCTCTCGAATAGTATAGGTGAAAAGTTGGTTTTACGTCTATAGTTTTTAAGTACAATTACTATACTTCTTGCAAGACTTGTCAATGGCAAGTATGATGAAAAAATGAAGACGATTCCATATTTCTTAATGAATTTTCGTTTTACTCAGCAGAATATTGAATTCTCTCAAAGATACCACGAGCCGTATCGAAAATGGAAATGAAGACCATTTCTACGAATTCAAGATGCCTTCCTTTATATATGCAACTGTTTCGTGATGTATTTTGTATCTAAACAGCAGTATTGTGTAAATTGTGGTGCTTCGCCATAGTAGTTTTGTTAGAGCAATCGATTGATATTGGTAGCTTTAACAGCTTTGGCAGCTTGTCTTGTGAGCATAGTCGAAGAGCGGTTCATTTTAAGAATTTGAGAAGCTCATTGACTATAGCTCATCGGCCAAGTAGATTCATTTTTCTATACGAAAATGAACATACTCTTCGACACGAAACTCTTTGTGCTGTGAACACAACCAAAGATAGAACATGGGTATTTTTAAATAGCCAGATGTTTACTCTTGGTTATGCTCATTGCAGTAAGAAAACATTGTCTCTTATATATCGTTTATAATCTGTGTATTACAGTGATATTAGGGTGTTATATGATAATATGATAATTGTAACAATTTAATATCAGGTTATATAAAATATATTTTATCCCTTGCTGTTTTTCTACTTTGACCACAACATGTAGCATGCTAGACTACTGTATATAAATGGAAACTTTTGGGGGCTTCAACTTCTGAGCACAAAAAAGTGATGTTTTCGACAAAGAGACAAATTTTCATAGGTGCTCAGAGGACAGTTTTAGTGAGAGGATTTAGTCACTTTAGACATAACTATATTTCCAAATCAAATAGACTTTTATCAAAGTGGTCAAAAAACAAATTGCTTCAAAATCAAAATCGTAATCGAAGAACAAATAAAAAAAAATCCTGACAAAAAACATTGCTTCAAGTCTTCATAGAGCTGGCGTCATTGAAAAAAGTGACGTCAAATAAATCTTAATGATAAGTCGCTTTTACAGTGAGAATTACAGTTAAGCATACAAGCTGACAAAAGAAAATTGAAGGATCGTGCTATTTGGTAATTTGGTGTGACCATCATCAAAAGTGGTTCGATGATTCCAAATGTGTTGATTCTGCTCCTACGGTACGAAGACTCTCTCAAATAGATATACTTAGTGGCCTGATATTTTCAACAGTGATTTGTCTTGCGAGCACAATAAAAAAATGACAATGATTTTTAATTCATAGAAATTTCTTTGGGTATAGGTGTACATAAAGTATTTGATTACTTCCAATGTTGAAAGTTTCAAAGAATTTTTATATCTTGTTTATATGAATGTGCATTATGACCACATGTTAGAACTGATGACTGAAAACTTGAATGAGTGGATATCGTTCAATTCGATTTCGCTGTTTTTCGAAGCACGACGTGAAAACGTAGAGCCTGCTGCTGATTAGCTAGGACGGAATTCACAGGAACAGCTAGGATCCAAAAGGTTTGACCTAATATTTTAACGTGATGACTTTACGTGATTTTTCATTTTTTCAATATTTTTCTTTTTTAACTGCAAAATTGAACTTAGAAAAGAAGTTTTCTTTTCTTGGATTTTCTTTCTTCGCAAAGCAATTCGGGAAATCTTGTGTGGGTATTCATAAATGTGAAGACGAACTTCTATAATATTTACATATAAAAGTATTTCAAAAAGACAAAGTCTTAAACTGATCTGTAAGCGCCAAGACCTTGGAGTTTCTAAATTCTTTGATAATCGACTGTAATTTCACAGTGAAGAATTGATTAGGTCCTCATCGGTATATCATGCAATCTTACTCTGAGAAACAATATTGCGAAAACATTTGGTGCTTTCTCTTGTGAGCACAATCTAAAAGGATGGTGATTTCGAATCAGCCGACGCTTTTAGAGAAGCTCATAAGGGAATTCGATTATTATTTCACAATATCTGGATATTTAAGCATCTTTGTCTGCGATCTGCGGAAGTATCTTAATATTTAAGCAACTTCTGGATATCAATCTCTATACTAAGAAGCAATATTGTGAAACCTTTTGGTGCTTTCTCATGTGAGCACAATGAAATAGGATGGTGATTTCAAAATCATCACATCTTTTCAACTTGTTCATAAGGTGAGGGGATTCTCTAAAGATATTTGTAAATATCTAATATCTTAGATTTCCCGGTGAAACCTTCGTTGTTTTCCCTTGTGAGCACAATCAAAAAGGCTGATGATTTCAAATTCATCGAAGCTTCTTGATGGTTCATAAGGCAATTCGAATTTCTCATATCTCTGGATATTTCTTTGTCTGCGATCTCTAAGTAACAATTAAGCTTATTTTTTTCCCAAAAGTTTTTTCATCTTATTTTGAGTCTTTGACACGAACGAAGATTCCGATTGGTGACTAAAAATGAAAATCTTTCCCAACTAGGAAATCAAGGTAGGTACAAAAAGATCATACTTTAGGTTACTTTCTTTCTATCTATTTATGTTTACTTTTTCGACATGCTTTTGAATGAATTGTTATTGTTTATTTCGAAATCATGTTCTTATGGACCATTTCTCATATCTCTGGATATTTCTTTGTCTGCGATCTCTTAGTAACAATGAAGCTTATTTTTTTCCCAAAAATTTTTTCATCTTATTTTGAATCTTCGACACGAACGAAGATTCTGATTGGTGACTAAAAATGACAACCCTTCCCAACTAGGAAATCAAGGTAGGTACAAAAGGATTCCGATTGGTGACTAAAATGACAATCCTTCCCAACTAGGAAATCAAGGTAGGTACAAAAAGATCATACTTTAGGTTACTTTCTTTCTATCGATTTAAGTTTTCTTTTTCGACATGCTTTTGAATGAATTGTTATTGTTTTTTTCGAAATAATGTGCCATGGGGAAATACGAGCATGTCGTTCAAAGAATGTGTAACCGGTAATTTCTCTCTTAGTTTGTGTCTAAAGCAAATTTCCATGGAAGCTTTCTTTTACGACATGAATGAGTGGATATCGAGTTCTTTATATTTAGAGGCATGCCGTGAAAGTGAAGAAACTTTAGTTGACTTGGATTGAGTTGGACATGCTTTCGGACAAATTGATATCGTTTTTTATGTCATGGAAAAACGTCGCAGTGAGATTGTTCGGTTTATCGGCATTTTCATTGTACTGTGTTGTACTGTGTTCATGAAATTGACATCATTTAATTGACTGATTGACGTCAAATAAAAGAAAAGTTGCATACTAGAAAGTTAAATAAGTGCAGAACGTTGTGTCGATCATAGACATGAAAACAGATGAAAGAAAAATTGAGATCATTTGTCTTGTCTTGTTTTGTGAGTGTGAACTGAAAAGTACGGTGATTTCAAATCAGCCAGTTCGTTTTCATTTATACTCAGAAGACGAGTCGGTCGGAATACCTGAATGATATTCTGCGATGACATTATTAGTGTATTTTGTGGGAATCATCATAAAGGAAGAAATTTTTCGATTTTTCTGTCAAACCTGGTTTAATCTGCTGGTGAGATTATTTGGTTCTCTAGAGTATTTGAACGTTTCATCCATAGCGAGCGTGCTGGACTGTTTTAATTAGCTTTTTTAGTATATCTGATACTTTGCCGTGCGGGCATGATAAAAAAGACAATGCTTTAGAATTGATTTGAACTTCAAATTCAGCTCATTGGGCAACTAGGCTCTCAGTTACCTGAAATATATGCTAAAAATATAAAATTTCTTTTATAGCTTCTCTTGTGAGTGTGATTAAAACGTGTGATATTTTCAAACTATAGGCATGATCTTGATTGCACTCACAAGTTACAAAGCGGATTAGGAAAAATTTCAGATATCAAAATGGAAAGCCTAGCAGAAGAAAGTTGAAATTTCTTTTGTAGCTTCTCTTGTGAGTGTGTTCAAAACGTGCAATACTTTAGAATTATTGGCATGATTTTAATAGCACTCACAAGTTATAAGTAGATTAGGAAAAATTTCAGATATCAAAATGGAAAGCCTAGCAGAAGAAAGTTGAAATTTCTTTTGTAGCTTCTCTTGTGAGTGTGTTCAAAACGTGCGATACTTTAGAATTATTGGCATGATTTTAATAGCACTCACAAGTTATAAGTAGATTAGGAAAAATTTCAGATATCAAAATGGAAAGCCTAGCAGAAGAAAGTTGAAATTTCTTTTGTAGCTTCTCTTGTGAGTGTGTTCAAAACGTGCGATACTTTAGAATTATTGGCATGATCTTAATAGCACTCACAAGTTATAAGCGGATTAGGAAAAATTTCAGATATCAAAATGGAAAGCCTAGCAGAAGAAAGTTGAAATTTCTTTTGTAGCTTCTCTTGTGAGTGTGTTCAAAACGTGCGATACTTTAGAATTATTGACATGATATTAATAGTACTCACAAGTTATAAGCAGATTATAAAAAATTCTGTTGGGAAAATCGAGAGTTCTGAAGAAGAAACTTGTTCATAAGATTTGATATTCAACATTCATTTCAAAATGCATAGTCGATAATTGTAATCTTTGTTTACTGACGAGTAATTTGTGTTGTTTTAGTTACAGGAGTTTTTGTTCGCCTTCACCGTTCTTTTTTGTACGATTTTATTGCTTTGTTTTGTGAACAATTTGGAAGTAGTTCATGTTTTCAAATAACACGATAATTTCTTGCAGAGTGCTCATAAGGGAAGCAGAAAGCAAGTTCTTTCTATCTTTCTCATTGGCTTATCTTCTTTGCTTATGCCTTTTGTCTTGTGAGCACTTTGATAAGAAAGCATCTTTTATGGTTGCAACGATTTTATTGCTTTTGTCTTGTGAGCACTTTGGAAAGTAGTTCATGTTTTCAAATCACACGATCCTTTGCTTGCAGAGTGCTCATAAGGGAAGCAGAAAGCATCTTCTATGGTTGTAACTATTTTATTGCTTTTGTCTTGTGAGCACTTTGGAAAGTAGTTCATGTTTCAAATCACACGATCCTTTCTTGTAGGTGCTCATAAGGAAAGCAGAAAGCATCTTCTACAGTTGTAACAATGGTTTTATTGCTTTTGTCTTGTGAGCACTTTGGAAAGTAGTTCATGTTTTCAAATCACACGGTCCTTGTTGCAGAGTGCTCATAAGGGAAGCAGAAAGCACGATTTTATTGCTTTTTTTAGTGAGCACTTTGGAAAATAGTCCATGTTTTCAATCACACGGTCCTTGTTGCAGAGTGCTCATAAGGGAAGCAGAAAGCACGATTTTATTGCTTTTTTTAGTGAGCACTTTGGAAAATAGTTCATGTTTTCAATCACACGATCCTTTCTTGTAGAGTGCTCATAAGGGAAGCAGAAAGCATCTTCTATGGTTGTAACGATTTTATTGCTTTTGTCTTGTGAGCACTTTGGAAAGTAGTTCATGTTTTCAAATCACACGGTCCTTGTTGCAGAGTGCTCATAAGGGAAGCAGAAAGCACGATTTTCCGACGTTTGGCTTGATCTCTTTGCTTATCGAAAATCTACGAGAGAGTACAATGGGTACAATAAAGAGCAATTACGATGAGAACTGATGTGAAAATATTTAGGCTATCTCGGAGACTAGATAAATTGGCCGAAATATTTAAGTTGGTAGAGTTTCTCTAATAAAATTGACATCATTGGAAAAGTGACGTCAAATAAAATTTTTACAACTGGAAGTTGTTCATTTAAGCATACAAGCAAACACAAAAGAAACATTGAAATAGTACATCGGTCTTGTCTTGTGAGTATGATCAAAATGTACACTGATTTCAAATCAGTTGGATGTTTAAATGTGCATACTGAGAAGGCGAGTCGACGCAGCTAATTGGATTTTTTCATCCCTACGACAAGTAGGCTCTCCTAAATACCTGAATATCTTAGTGGATTGTACTGTTTCGGTTAGCGTAATATTACGAAAAGGTTCGAGGATTCTACAAGTAGCTTGTCAAACTATGGGCATGATTTTTATAGCACTCAGAAGTTATGAAGCGGACCGATAGAATGTTGAAAACGTTATTGTAGTTGTAGATGCTTGTTCATAAGCAAGATTTGGCAATTAACCTTCATTTCAAAATGAGTGGTTGAAGTTGTCGAGTCCTGCATGTAACAAACGACCGAGTTGCATGGGAAGAAAATTCTTCGCCATAATTGTCTCGGAATTTCAAAAAATATTCGAATTTCGAATCTAGAACAGTATGTTAGAAAAGGATGACCAGGAGCTTCCGGAAAAACACAGGAACAAGTTTGTGGTAAGTTTCATCTCATCATATCTCACTTGTGAGCTCATTGGTAGAAAGCTAATTTCTACAAAAAATTTATTTTGTAGCTTTTCTTGTGAGTGTGTTCAAAAAGTGCGATACTTTAGAAGTATTGACATGATTTGATTGCACTCAGAAGTTAGAAAGCGGATTCGGAGAAGTTAGCATTTTTATCCAAAAAAAACTGCCACAACCAATTTTTATAATAAGCAAGGTTTCTTAAATTCAATATCATTTAAAAGTGACTGTTTCTTAGCAGCCTTGTTTTGCATATCGTTACACGTGTTGTCTGGTAGGTAAAAATCATCATCATACTTTTTGGTTCACTTTATTTTACACAATTCGAAGTAGTGTTTTTATTTTCACCCAGGTTTTTGCGCTCTAAAAATTCAATTTTATTGACGTCATTTTTAACTTTCGAAGTTCCAGCAGGATTAAAAACAAAAATCGAATTGGCATGAAAACACTTGAAATGCTTCTTTTTCAGAAAATCATTAAGGTGAGGTTCTCGCTAACTTGTTCTTATAGAGATTGTTCTGTGAGCGCGATTCAAAAGGCTCTCATTTTTGGAACAATGGTCTTTTTCAATCACAATCATAGAATAAGTAGGGTTCAGGAAATGTTACATAGTGAGAAAAAAAAACAGTGACCACTAGTTTGAAAGTCGTAGTTGAAGGTTGTACAACATCAATTCAAAATGAGACTATTATATGAAAATGAGTGTCAGTTTTACAAAAATTCTTCCGTAGCTTGTCCTGTGACCATGTCTTCTGAAAGATAAGAAGATGCGATATTTTTAAACTACTGGCATGATTTTAATAGCACTCAGGGGTTTTAAAGCTGATTGCGAAAAAAAATTCAGTTGGCAAAATTGAGAACATTATCGTATAAGGTTGTTCATAAGCAAGATTTGATATATTTTTTATATTGAGAGCAATCTAAAGAAGGGGATATCTTTTCAATCATAGACGTATTTTTCTCCTTACTAAAAGGACAACGGGTGGTTCTCGGTATAGTTTCTTAAATTGTTTTACGAGTACAGTCGTCACCGAACATGATGCTGTATCTAAGGAAATGCTTCCGGCAGTTTGTTTTCTTGAAAACATGAATTTTTTGGCTGGAAAGTTTTCTTCAGGTACAACTGTTGTCTCGTTGAAAACAGGAAACTTTGCGAGTTTTCAATTCTCAAAGTAAAGAAACTAGGATAGGCACTCGAGGAAAGAGTTAAGATTCGAACATCATACTTTGGTTTTGTTTTGTGAGCATTACTTATAGAAAAAGATAATACTCCATGCATGTGTTTGTCTGTAAGCAGGATCAGAGATCTTTAACTTCCAGATGAAGGCTTTTTTTACATAATGCAGTGCTATAATTGCCTGTTTTGCAAGTGCAACTCAAAAAGAGCGGTATTTTCAGGATACGCGACTATTTTGGTTGCACTCATAGAACAAGAAGTATTTTTTTGCTGTATTTTCAAAAAATATTTCAATTCTAACATGTTAAATACATAGCCTTACTGTAGAGGTTAAATCTATAGAAGGAAGTTTGTTTCTTATATGTTCTCAAAATGAAATCTTCGAAAGAGCTTGGTACCAAACCAACATTTGTCGTTGCTTGTCTTGTAAGTGAAATTGAAGAAAGCAATATTTTTAGAAAAATAAAAATTATTTTCAATCATTCTTATAGAGAGTGGGCTCTATTAAAATCTCAGAACATTTTAGTTGTTTGTCTGAATGCTTACAACTTATACCTGGTTAGACAAAGAAAATCAACAGTATAGTAAAACACGAATTATCGGTAGGTAAGGTTGTTGCTTGTTTGTAAGAATGGGGTAGAAGATTTGGATTTCACTTTTTGAGGTGAGTGACTAAATCTCTACATCATGCTTATTACCAAGTAGTGTTTTAAACTATATTATGGCATCATGTAGCTTTTAGTTTTGTCAGTACCTGCTCGTATAGCTTGTTTGTAAGCATGTTAGGAGATCTGACTGTCACTTTTAGATGGCAGCTAAATGTCCAGAGCATGCTTATTACCAAGTAGTGTTCAAACTATATTATGGCATCATGAAGCTTTTAGTGTCATCAATATCATTTTATGTCTGCTTGTTTGCAACCATAGGCAGTGGGTTCATTGCCTGCCATTTTAAGACGACAGCTAAATGTCAAAATCATGCTTATATTACTACCAAGTGGTGTTTAAACTATACTATGGTACCATTTAGCTTCTAGTTTTGTCAGTATCATTTTATGTTTGCTTGTGAGTGTGTTGTGATTTATTTGGCAAGTGCTTTCACCCGGGTTAACCAATGCCATGTTAGGGGAATTGGGTACCATGTCATGATACAAGAGTATGCGTATGGTGTGACTAAATCAAGTTTGAATATTTTGCTATATTTTAGTATCTTAAGGTCTTCTGGAGATGCTAGCTAGATCCTCTTCTTAATGAACGTGATAAACATTTCGATGGTTATCGATCACAAAAATGATACATTCTTTGAAAACTTGTTCTGTGAGTGCATATCTTAAAGGATGGTATTTTCGAAAAAGCATTCTAGACGACCACAAAGGATGGCATTTGCAGAATAATTCCTGCATTTTAGTTGCACTCATAGAACAAGCGGGTGCATTTCAGCTGATAATGATTTTTGCTACTTTTAAATGCACCTTAGAATTTAAAGTTAGACAATCTCAAAATGGGAAAATTGTTGATGGTCTGTGCTTTCAAGATCGTAATTCAGAGTAAAAACTGTTCCTTTTTATAAAGACTTGTCAGCAAATTCAAATCTCAAAGTAAAAAACTTTAAGGCTTGCAGTGTACCAAAAGTGTTGTTTATTAGAGTGGTTGTCTTTCATTGGCGATACCAGTTAATTTTAAGCAAGATTTTCAAGGTAAATTTCTTCATAAATTTGTTGGCATTTCTTCCTCAAAATAATACCACGTTGACTATGTGAAGGACCTTATTCATAAAACCTAATGACTATATATATATACGATTGACCCGCATTTGAAAGTTAGAATATCATCTATGTGAATAACCTGTGAGTATCATCATCTTTACCCGTAATCCTGTTTGAAGGGATATGTTACAGGTAACTTTGAACAGGATTGTGCAGCAATGGCTTTTTTTTAGTTAAGAGATTTGTTGTTTGCTTCTGCTCAAATATACCAAGCAGAATACACACTATTTTTACAAGAACCAGGGGGGGGGGGTCGGTACTAAAATCTCAGACATCATGACATTTAGTGACGTGGTGGTACTGCAAAAAAACTCAAAAATAATTTTAGTACCATGTGTACTAAAATACCAAAAAGGGTGGTCCCTTAAAGAAATATTTGAAAAATCTTAGTATTTTGTTCTAAAATCAGCCAAAATGGAGCATTTTTTTTAACAATTTTGGAAAAAATTTCATTTTTTTTTTCAGGAATTTTCGAAAAAATCTTCAGAAATCTTTCAGAATTTTTCCAATTTTTTAAATATTTTTTAAAAATATTTTTATGTACAGTTTAGCACAGTTTAGTAATAAAATTATATTATTTTGCAGATTGATGCGCTAAATTCGACTAGGTTTGTAACAATGACCCCATTTTGGTAAATTTAAACCCGTAAAAGGGCAAAAAATGGGTGGTATCTATGTTAAATTGCTCAAAATAATTTTAGTACATGTGTACTAAAATAACATTTTCGAAAAATAGGTGGGGGTATGTTAAAAATTAGCGAAAATCCTTTTCGTACTCATGTATGTCTTACATTTTAGTACTGACCCCCCCCCCTGCAAGAACAATCTTAAAAGAGAACATGATGTCGATTTAAGAAGATATTCTTGAGTCAATAAGTAAATGAGGTAAATAAATTAAGAACATTTTAAGAGCATAATAGGCCTGAAAATAACAGCATAAGAACAGCCGATTCTCAGCCAAAGTAGATAAATAAATTCAATTTTAACGTCGGAAGACTTTTATTAAATTGGAAAACAATTTTTTGAAGCTATTTTTAGGATTTCAATATGGTGAAGTTTAAAATGGAGCGGTAGGGTTTTGTAATGGTTGGGTTTAGATTGAGCATGATTTTCAGAGCTGAATAATCATGTCCATTGCAAACACTAAAAACTCAAAGAACACCCTCCCAAAAATTGATTGCCCTTTTCCAAGAATCGTATTGGACATTGTGTTCTCTCCTCTTCATCTCCAGAACACGCAATCATGGACAAAAGGTTTGTAGACTTCTGCAATATTTGCAAAATACTTCAATATCGATCAAAAACAAGTTCCCAAGAGTAGAGAATCATTTTGCTCTATTTCTCATCATTTTTCTCTGAAATTTCATTTGTCTACAACCTTTCTCCAGAACACGGCAATATTCATCTTAACGCGATTTCAAAGAATAAAACTATTTTCTCGGTAAGAAAGTTTTAACTTTGGAATCATGTCCATATAAACATAACAACCACCACGAACTCTAAAACTGATAACTAGAATTAAAGAACTATTCAAATGATAATATAGTGTCTTTCTGAACGTGATTTCCAGAGAAAACCTTTTCTTTTATAAAGAGGAATGTTTTTCTGAGTCATGTTTATTCATTCAGTCAAGGACCTCAAGAAACGATAGGTGGAATGGACGTTTCGGTCAATAAGTATTTATTTGGAATCAAATAGTGGTTGGCTGTATTGTTGTTGTTTTGAGGAACAGGAGCCGCCCATGACAATGTGTTCGACATGTGCATGAGGGAAAATACCGTTCATTATCTCTTTGGAAAAGGCCGAGTGAGCAAACAGATAGAGTAAAAAGTGAAAAGTAAATAGAATTCACTTACTGATATTCTCCACTCGCTCCCACTCTTCCATTAGAAATGCACCGTAATGTCCTTAAAATGGAAAACAAAGAATGAGATGATAAAACGTCAAAAGACAGCTTCTTTTATGCAATGCCTGTTTAATATTCGTGATGTGAGGCACTAGAGAGTCTTCCTATAATAATTCTAGTGCTACCCTTTTCAGGACGAGCCCTTCTGCCATGCGAAAATTGTAAGAAAACCAGTGATTTATATCATGAAAAGTTTACTCAACAAAGACAACCCTAGAAAAAATGATCGCCTTGAAAATTCCACATTTGTACCTCTCGCAGCGATGACTTGAGGGCAACCGAGATTCAAATCAACTCCATCACAATGTGGTTCTGCTAATTCACAAGCATCTGCAAATTTCTCAGGGTCGTTTGCACAAAACTGAAAAAAAGAAAAAGGTCGTATTATAGTCATAAACTCAATTGACTTTTCAGAAAAGATGGGGCTTTCACATAAACTAGAGAGCTGCTTACATTTGAAGTCAATACTTTTTGACTACAGACTTCCATACGCCTATCGATACTAATGATTTGACATGGAAAGTTTTTAATTGACTTGACATTTTCAGGCTAACTCTGATACAAGCCAAGCTAATTTTAACCTAAACTTTATTTCACACGAGAGAAATTTCTCTGAGTCTCTGAGATGGATGATCACCTGCCTGGCACATGATAATCAGCTTGGGGCTAGATATTTGAGCAGGTAAGGGGTTAGATTTTCTCCAAAAGTGTGGGTAGAAAATGGGGTTTTTGTCAATTATCCAAAACAAGTTTTAAGAGTAGTATTTGCCCTAATAATGATTACTAACTGATTAGTACTAATTAAAAACAAGAGCTTATTACGATGTACAAATTTCGAGCACTTTGAAAATTAAAACAAATATGATCATATTTCATGTAAACTAAATAAGATGAACAAGGGTATGTTTCTTCAGTCTTGAGTTGAAGCGATAGTGGACAAAGACAAAAGATTGGTTACAGCCGTTTCTTACGAATTTTCAAAATTACCATGATCTAGTTGTCGATTCTAAAATTTGCGTAATGATGATTTGATGAAACAACATGGCAATATAATATTCAAAACGCAATCTGGAGATGAGTATTCCAGGAGTGATTGAGTTTGAAAGTAAGACGAAAAACTAAGTCTTAGTCCTATTTATCTACGACGACGAACAGAAAAAACGAAAAACTATGAATAGAGAATTATACAAGGATGTGATAGTGCTGATGTCAGCAATTCTCTCAATCGCAATCACAACCATCAATAGTTCATGCATTTATATCATCGTGACAACAAAAAAAATACGAGAAAAACCACCCATGATATTCATCGTAAATCTCCTCGTAACTTATTTACTACAAGGCGTTTTCGTGCTACTGACCTACGCCGTTTTCCGGTCCGGCAACTTTAGCGAGACTGTGTGTGCATATGTGTGTGATGCATGGCGCCTGTCTTACATGGTCACATTTTACGGGATGTGTGTCAACGTGTTACTGATCGCAATCGATCGATTTCTCGCAACCAAATATGCCTTATCTCGTAAAATCAGGCTGACTTCGACAAAGTGTAAGACAATATGCTGTTTGGCGTGGTTGTACATAATCATATTATGTTTGAAACCGTTTGTGCCGATGAATAGGTCAAAATCGTTGGAGAATTCAAAATGTCATTATAATCAACCAAGGGGGGTTTGGACTATTTTCATGTTGCTTGTCAACTCCACTCTCCCTCTAGTTCTGAATTTTGGCATTTATATATACATTACTTGCAAAATGAAACACAACAGTAGAGTGTTATTTGGAAGGCAGAAAAAACACAGTCAAGCTACAATAGATGGACTTGCTTTGAATAGAAAGTTGACAACTCTGACGGTCAAAATAACACTCCTTTATGGTATAACCTGGATACCTTCTATTGTTTACTATAAGCTTGTTACCATAGCACCCAAAATATTTAGTGACGATTTTTACGGTTCCGACACAGAAGAAATAATAACTTTTTTTAACATGTTTGTGACATTTTTGGATGCTGTTTTCGCACCTGTTTTGTTTTGTTACAGTAGTGAAGATTTCAGAAAGGCTTTTTGGAAGAGGTTCTGGGTGAAAAGAAGCGCGGTAGAAAGTTATGAGCTGAAATGAAACTTAATTAAGAATTGAGGATTACACAAGGGCGCGAAGCACCTGAAATGTAACCCAGATTACAAAAAAACATAGCATACCTGAAAAAGCAGAGGTCGATCATCAGGGCAATGTTCAATAACCAGTTTCCTGTACTTTGGATCTCTGGAAAAGATACCAGCATGCCACATCGGCGTGTAACAAAGATGCACACCCAATTCTCTTGACATTTTTCTGAACGGTAATTCTGATTGGTCAACCATTGGTGCTAAAACATGTTTAGGTGAACCGAGAACCTCTTTGTAAAATTTGTATCCTTCGTTTTCTTCAGCCATTTTAATGTTAAGTGTGATTTATAATTGTATCTTTTTGTTGTTTTTATGATTGATATTTTTTTAGTTTAGTTTTTTAACTAGGAATAAAAATAAATCAATAGAGCAACTATGCAAATTGATTAGTTGATTTTCAAACTCAGCATCGCATTAAAAAGTGAGAAATCTCGGAGAAACATTTATGCTAAGCTACAAATTAAAAAACCATGGTAAACTATAATAGAATTATTGTATGTAACCTAATTACATTAGGTAAAATTTAATAGTATATTATCATATAGAATATAAATATCAGTGTGCGATGGATGGGCAGTGTCCTACCAGCTCAAATTTTATAAAACTTTTAAAAAATTCATTTACCTAAAAATAATTATCATAAAAATTCAAGAAAAATAGTTGTCACACTTTTAGGCGTATTGTTTATTGATGCTGCCGATATTTTTTTTATCTTGCTATATATGTAATTAATTTTCAGCGTTTTCATCTTCCTTTTCAACTCTTTGGTAGGAAAATTTGTCGGAAAAAAACCCGAAGATTTTCATCATTTAAACCGTAACCGCCGTTATTTAGACATAGCGCGTGAATAATTAAAAACAAAAACTAATTATTTTCAAAGTATGCCTATTCAATCAGGGGAAAACCAATCTACTAAGATCTTAAATTTCACTTAAAAGCTTTGCTCCTTGAAAAGAGCAAAACTTAGAGGAGTGTCCTAGCTAAAATAAAACAGTAAACTTTCAATTTTCTTAAACTCGAAGATAAAAATTCTGGCTCCTTATAAACGTGTTTGTAAATTTAATTCTTCCAAAACACCCCCCGTTTAGGCACTTTAGAGTAAGAGAAATTCTTTGATTAAATTCAATCCAATTCAACATAGTGTTGATTATGAGTTTTTCGTACCGCAATAAAAATTCGGGAATAAATCTGCACAGCGCAGACGCTCCGTTACGATTCAGCTTGACGGACATTATACTAGTGATTCGCACGGTACACCCATAGCCTCGATGAAAAGTTCGCAGTGATTGAAAACAAACCCAATCAAACTTCCAAAGGAACTATGCATTCCAAAATAGAAGGTACTTCACTTTGGTAGATGTAAAAATTAACCTTTCCGATGCTTTCATCAAGTGGCAATGATCGAATTCGGATCTTTGGCATCATTATCACTGTTTTTTTCTCCGCCGTTCCGGTTTTCGTCTACATTGACACCAGCTTTTATATATTTATCTTGGCACGGTGCATTTTCAGCTTTTTCTTTCTGCTTTTCTGCTTCTTCTTCATCTTCTTTTTCACGTCTCAGTTTGTTGAATAAGAATTTGAATTTGTGACCTTCAAAAATAACGAAAACGATAAATAAAAGATGATATATAATAGGTCTTGTAGAAAGCAAGATGAAATTTAAGGCCAATCCCCTCTAATGGCTTTTTTCTTTATTAATAATATCTAAAATAAAGGCGAGTGGAGTAGAGCCCAAATAAACAACAAAGACGCTAGTTATAAGTTTTCAAGTTGTTTTTTAAGGCTCAGCGAACGGCAACATGTTTAAATGAAATCACTGGTCTAGAAGTTTCATTCGCCAACCGATGGTCATAACAGCATTACATTGCTAAAGATCTGCCAGTTTAGAATCTCAACTCCACTGGAGCTATACTATGTTTTGTCATTTGGCGGAGTAAAACCCTGATTTTTAGATCCATTTCCCTCTTGAATAGATCGTCTAGAAACTACAATAAACCAGTATGAAGTAAACAAAAAAATGAAAACGTACCTGAACAATCGAGTACTTTGATAGCGGTCATATCTTTACAACAAGCTTTACATAAATTGTGTTCACATTTCTTGCCCTGTAAAATAACAAGATTAAATAATTGCATGCGATTGAAAATTAATTCCCCAAGCCAATGCATATCTCCATTACAAACGTAATGGCAACCTAGACAGTAAAGTAGGACCAATTTAGACGAAAGGTGTAAAAACAAGCTACATGCTGAATGGACCTACCTGAAGATTGATGTAATACGACAATTAAAAAAATTGAAACAATAGTATAGTTCATGGCATTTTCAAATCATGGTTCGTTTTGTGATGATACATTAAAATTAAACTAGCCCTCGGTCTGTAAAATGCCAATAAATCAGGTGACGATATGAAAACAATAAAATCTTAATTTGCATTATCATCAGTATCTATAGAAAATAGAAAAAAAGTTGAATTTGTTTCTAAGATCCCAAATAAATTTCTGTAAATTTTGTAAATACACGAATGAGACCTGCAAATAATTCGAACTACTAATTGACAGGTGGAATTATTGATGATTTTGAGAATATTGTGTACCCGGACTGGTACAGATAAAGAGTTTGTAATCTTACGAACTGTTCTTATAACAGACAATATAAAATTTCCATCAGCTTTTTAATTTGACGCTCCTTCGTATATTAATTTCCTTTGTTTGTATATAGCATATTCCCAAATGACATTTTCTCTACGTTTTCTTTATACTAGGATAATTAATTTTAATTATTAGGCAATTATTTTATGCCATACTATCTCCGATTCTTTCACGCTTGGGACTTCTGAATTCATTCTAATTTTGATTTGATTGGAGAAGGTTGTTTTTGACATGAGTTGACTTCCTCAAGAAATTCAGTGGAAATTTATCGTTTTCGTATGGCAAAGTATCTTGTATCCAGTTTCTTGTTGTAGTGATTACTCGCCTTTAGTTCTCACTACCTTTCTGGTCAGCATCTCACTCGTGGCCAGCTGGTGAGTTTTTCTGCTGTTTTCATTTGTTCTTTTTCATAGGCTTAGGTTAGGTTTTTGTCTGGCCTCTGGTCTTCTCTGTTTGGCCTCGTTTTTCTCTTTCTTTTTGGCATTTTTCTGTTTTATACATTTTTAGGTTAAGTTAAGTTAGGATTTAAGTTCTAGAATTTTCTGTTAGTTTGTCATTCATTTTTCTCATATTTATCTCAGTTTAATCATTTCCGTTTATCAGTCAATTAGTCAAATTTTCTCTAATTAGGATCAAATTTTGTCTTGTCAAATATTTATGAATTTTCGTTTTTCTTTCTTCATTTAGTTTGAATATATCATATCTCGACCCTCTCGCGTCAAGATTATTTCGGACACACCCCAGGTGCGATGCACTAGGCCCACAGAGTTGTGTGTTTCAAATGAAAAAATGTCAAAACATATTTAACTTACCCAGGGGTTGTTCTTGCAAGTCACGCATAGCGGCCATTTGTCTTTTGGAACTATGAAGCAAGGAAAGAATACTTGATCCTTACAAACTTATCTCTTGTACTTGCACGATTTAGAAATTTTCATTCGACGCACTATATCTCTGAAGGTCGGGAAGATTTCTCAACATCGGGAAGGCTTGGATAACGGAATTTCGCCCGACTGTCTCATGGATTTTGCAGTGGGAGGCCTGAACTCTAGCCCTCGTTTTCGGGTATTAGTTGGTCCAATCGAAATATTTCAGGCTTATTCACAAGGGCAGTTCAGCCCGACCGGGAATACGAAACATCAGGTAGACTATCATTCCTCTCATGGGAAATTGGGCCACTGACATCAAAACGTTTCGATTGACTTTACCAATTCTATGAAATGTCGTCAGGACATCAATCAGATGTATATGGTTCTAGATTCTAAGCCGTTTTTAATGAAATCTTCTATTTTGAGCTCTCATAAAGAAAGAAAGCAGAGAAAAACACCGAGCTAAACAAAGGCGTACGGATTAAAGAATGTTTGACATCGAAATATTTTTCATAGTAGCGAAAAAAGCAAAAAAATCAAAAGTCAAAAAGAATTGACGTACCTTTAGGGAATAAGCCTTTGCCGTGCTGTTGGTGTTTTTCACGTATAGCTTTTCGTTTGGAGGGCGGTTTTATTTTTGCTTTTGCTTTCACTTCTTCACCGCCCTCTTCGAGTGGTCTTTTCTCGCCCGATGTTGTTTTTGGTCTAAGTGAGGTAGAGAAGCGAAAATTTTGTGGATTTAAGGACACAATTTTTTTGGGAATTTACGACACATCTCCTGAAATAACTTGCTAGTTAATTGAAACCATCCTAACATTCTGAATACAAAATTTTAACAACAGTTTCTAAATATGTTGCTCAAACGAAATGATTGACACCCCTCAAACGAAAACCAGAAAATAGAAAATGGAAATCACCCCTTTGGAGCTGCAAGGAGAACGGGTTTAAGTTAACCAGGGCCTCGCTTCCTGTAAAAGACAAGCAGGACAGTTTTGTTTCATCGAGCCAATTCTTGTTGATATGGGATTAAACTTAAACTTAAATGTCTAATGTAGAATCTAGAACTGTCCCGAGAACTGTTTAACTATTTATATTTTTGGAAAGTTCAAATCGTCATTTCTCGATTTGGAAAAAGAGTTAGGCAAAAACATTTGAAAGTTTTGCTCAGGAGCATGGAAATAATCTAATAGCGAAAGTATCTCAAACTCAAACCATTTTGTTATACCCGAGGGGGGGCACTCGATTTCGAAACGACGGTATGTGCCGTGCAAAATCTGCTTTTCAAAATCGTACCCTTACAGTGCAGTTCAATATGGCTGAAAAGGTACCCTTTCAGTGCATTTTCTCTTGATTTACCCAACCCTTATAGTGCACTATATTTCTCGGCTGTAAATCTGCGTGAAAGAAGAAGCTTGGGAAATTTTCTGTTTCAAAGAAAACTGAGAAAATTATTCTTGTCAGCTGTAATTATCAGACAATAGAACTTTTTAGAAGCACACCCTTATAGTGCGTTATGGGATGCTGAAAAGCCCACCCTAAGCGCGGCACATGACGTAGGTCAGATCATATGAGTGCCCCCTGGGGGTTATACCTTCCATCAGGGTATTGGAAAATATTAGCTTACAATAACTGTGGGTGTGGTGCGACCTACAAAGGACAAACACCTGAAATTATATAGGGCTAGTAAATAGAAAACCATTTCATACAAAACATCATACACCTAGTTTCTACTTACGGTGGTCTAACGTACGGTTGACATCTCCAAAAGGGAAGTTGACCGATCTCCTCACTGTCTTTGCCATCCTCTATTTCTTTGTCCGCGATCGCCTACAAATGGAATATAATATTACTCTGATGAATGGGAATGGGGTATGGTAAATTATCCAAAAGCTGGTTTGGAAACTGTACTGAAATAGTTTTTGAAATAAGCAGCTGTAGCATGAAGGTATAGCATCCAACTATTATAGGCAAGGTTGTGGGTTCGATCCCCAGCCAAGCCAAAGTAAAGATTTACAAAATGGTACTTAAGGGCTCTGGACATTTTTCGATTTTACACCAACTTAAATGGCAATTTCTGCATTTTAATCGAAAAATTGAAATGAAAAAATTAAATGAAGAAGAAAACGAAGAGTTTTTCGAAGAAGAGTATTTCACCTTTCAAAGCCCTAATCTCGGTGAAAATCAAACATTTTGGAATTTTTTTGGTTCAGGTGATGTATCTATTTAGTATCTAAAAATATTATTATTATTAAAATGAATATTACAGGTTGTAGGCACTCAGTGGGCCTCTAAACCGATCTCAATTTACAAGTTTCGTGTAACGATTTCTTTGGATGGCTTTTCCATGCTTCTTTCAACTTTTCTTTGAAGCCTTTTATGGAAACAGCAGCTACCACCTCAGACGGCAATTTATTCCACGTAGGGATGGTTCTGTAGTAGAACGACTTTGTTTGCGGGCCGCGGAATCCATCACTTGCAAAGTTCAGCTGGAGTTCATCTTTGTGTTGTCGATTCGGACGTGGTCGATGGGTAGTTTTCTTTGGAATCGTAGCTTTATCGTAGAAGTGAAGATGCTTATAGACCTGCACCATATCACAAAAGTTCTACGAAACTCTAGTGTTGGTAATTGTAAGCTTCGTAGTCTATCCTCATAAGAGAGATTTTTGTAAAGTTTGACAAGCCTTGTCGCACGTCTCTGCACTCCTTCCAATAGGTTGACGTGTTTCCTTAGTTTCGGGGACCAGACTGATTGTGCATATTCAAGATGCGGTCGAACGAAAGTACAGTACAAAGTAAGAAAAATCTGCGGGCTAAGGTTTTGGAAGCCACGGTTAATAACTCCAAGCATCGAATTGGCCTTGTTGACTTGCTTAGAGATATGTTCCTCGAAACTCAACTCTGCATCAATAACAACACCAAGATCTTTCTCTATGAAAACATGTTCCAGTTGATTTCCATTTAGAGTATATGGATGTGCATGTTTAATGTTTGTAAACTTTCCGATTGTAAGTACATGGCACTGTCTGGATGGAACTGAAGCAACCAGTCTTTAGACCATTTCTCCAGCTCCTCAATATCTTTTTGTATGATAAGAGAGTCATCAATGGAGTCAACTTCTTTAAATATCTTTGTATCATCAGCAAAGAGTAGTATGGATGAGATGATTTTATCAGGAAGATCGTTGATATATAGAAAAAAAGTAGCGGCCCAAGTACACTACCCTGTGGTATTCCACTTACTACATCATTTGTTGTTGATTTTGACTGATTCACTTTTACCTGTTGTTTACGTCCGTTAAGGAATGCTCTTATCCAATCAAGTATAGGTCCTTTGAATCCATATCCCATTAGTTTTTTGCACAATCGACGGTGTGGCACGGTATCAAATGCCTTTGCAAAATCGAAATAGATACAATCTACCACTTTTCCTTCTGAGGTACTTTCACAGCATCTATCGATGAATGTTAGCAGTTGGGTAACTGTCGAGCGTTTGCTAATGAAACCATATTGTTTATTTGAAAGGAGTTCCAGGTCGTCAAGATGCTGTGTAATGTGCGCTCGTAGAATTGTTTCCATCAGCTTACAAACGATCGATGTCAAACTTACAGGTCGGTAGTTAACAGCCAAATTTTGTGCTCCTTTGCTCTTATAAATTGGAGTTACATATGCTAATTTCCATTCTTCCGGTAGGACTCCCGTCGATAACGATTCGATCATTAAAAGTGCAAGGGGTTCTGCGATATCATCTACAAGTTCTTTTAACATTTTTGGATGCATTTCATCTGGACCAAATGATTTGTTGTCATCAAGTTTCAGTATAGATTTGTAAACAAGATCTTTTGTTATTGGTATTCTTTTGATGACGCGATCTGTGCGGGACTGGAATTCCGGTAGTTCTCCTTCGGGTTCTTTTGTGAAGACACTACAGAATTGTTTCTGCAGGATGTCTGCTTTTTCATGGTCTTCATGTCTTAAAGATGAAATGTCATTTGGTGTTTCGAGCAATATAATATAATACAATACAATATAATTTCGGAAAATTTTTGTGGAAGTATCTTTCCTTTAAAATCTCCAAAAAACCTCATTTTTGGCAACTCCACTAAATTTCCGTACGAAAACAGCTATAACTTGGGATGTAGCCAAATAGAAAATTTTTCCGAAAAAATCTAAATAAAAAAATTATTTGTCATTAACTTAAAAAAAGCTTGAAACAATGAAATGATTTCCCCAAGGAGATTAGGCTTTTTGTGTGAAAAAGTATACGAATAGCGTCGTTATGACGTTTTATTAAGGTCCATGCCACTCTTATTCCTTAATTACTCATGATGTAATTACTTAAATTCATTTTTTCAAAAGCAGTTTGTTCTGAAACATGTCAAAGAAGCGAAAACATAAGGTTTTATCTTCAAATTCTGAAATTGATTTTTCACTATGACCAGAGCCCTTAATGCCTTTCTCTAGCATGCTCAGCAACTAAAGAGAAAAAACAAGGGTAAGTGGAGAAATTAAAGGAAATGAGTGGCATCCTTCCCTACCTTTGGGAAGACAGCTAAAGAAGTGGGAGTCATCGGGTCGCTCTTAATTTAAAGGGCAATTAAATATCAAAATTTATAAACAGGATGGATCTACTTCAGAGCAAATATAAGCGCGAAGGTAAATTTGAATCAGTCACAGTTGGACGAAGAGGTTTGACGATCAGAAATATATAATCTGTCTCTCTCACCTTGGCTTTTTCTTTGATCGTATCCGATATTTTGCACATATCATCGAATTTCTTTACTTTACCTAGCGGATGTCGCATTTCTGGGAAATTATCCAAACTGAAAGCAGAGTAAAGCAAAGTGTTAGAAAACGTTAAAATTTTCTTTTTTAACTTTTTTAATCTAAGTTTCCTGAGTGTGAAAATTTACAAGATACTTTATCTTATAGCCCTCAAAAATTGACAAGAAAATTGATGCACTCATAGTATAGAATAATGAAAATATGAACATTTTAAGCATATTCATGGGCCTGGAATCACGGAATTGAGGTTCAAAGAAGTAAACACCGGCTACAACACTACTCGTCTAAATTTGAAATGTCAAAAAAATTAGAATAACTGAGCGTCAACAACAATTCTTAATAGGACCAATGAATTGTTGTTGACGCTCAACAACCTCTTAAGAAATGATGAGGGTACTTGCATATAGTCTAACCACCCTCTCAGATAAGGCCGAAACGTTTGGAACAAATTTATAATGATCCTTCGTGATTTCATGGTACAGAGGTTCTCAATTGATTACTTTTATAAGGGAGGTTAAATAGCGATGGATAAGTCCCGACGAGATTCCTGCAGTCTTTGTTTGCAATATATTGCAATATTATACATAAATATCTTAAACTTTGCTTTAGAAGAAGAACTTAATCGATGTGGGACAGAATTGTAAGATCAGTCAACTTTATCTCTCTCTAATTCAAATCTCTGTTAATCTTATATTAATCTTTCTGTAATTCGAACATTGGTTCCCTCACCTGAAAAGTTATCCAAAAATACACTCGGTAATTCGAACCTTTATCTAATTCGAAGAAAAATCTTAGTTCTTTGAGGATCAAGCTACCTTATTCTCAAATAGTCTTTATTTTCGGTAGATTTTATTTTACATGACTTTCAATTAAACGAAGGTTGAATGAAAAAATACATATAAAATGACTTTTATTTTATTCATGTGTAAGGCGAAAAGTTTTTCAATAGATTGCATGCAGCCTTCCAACGTGAATTCAGCCAAAAGAAGTGATATTGTGTGAGGTGCTTTTTAAAAAACAATTTTATCATATCTGTTCATAACAGTCGACAGTATCTGTGATATCTTAATGAAATTAAATAAAAAAATTCAAATTATAATTTTAGGAAAATGAAATAATACATTACCTAATTACACAATAGGTATGTTTTCTTTCAAAAAACTGCATGTAACAATCCTATTGTGGGACCGTTTTTACCAAAGCTGAACTCATCCGTTGTCTCGCAAGTTTTAAAAGTCAGTATAATTTGTTGTATTTGATGGCAATCCTCTCTGGTAAGTTTATGCTATATTTGAAGCTATTTTTCAAAGTTTAAAATTATTTTGCTTAACTGTTTTTAAATTTTAAACTTTCAAAAATGGCTTCAAATTATAACATAAACTTACCAGAGAAGATGTTTAAGAGTCAATTTTTTGTGATCGTTTACAATGGCTTCAAGATGCATACATATTCACGAAAAACAGCATTAAACTGTGAAACATTGGTTACTGACTGTTCCGATCAAATCATTTACATTATAACATGTTTACTGTGGAAATCTTGTCAATTTATTCTTGGTTCGGTCACGTAGCTTTAATAAGCATTAATTAAATTTGCTTAGTTCGGCTTTAATATCAAAAAAACTTCTTGGATGTTTTTCACGCTAGCAGAACAAACAACAAATTCACCAAGCTTCGTCAAATTTTGCTTCACGACGGAAAAGCCTCTTTTTTTAACTTTTGTAATGAAATCCATCCGAGACTGAAGAACAATACGGTACAGAAAGTCTCTAATTTGTCCTTAGTTTGAACCTGTAGCTTTAAACATCAATTGAATTTCTTGAATCACATCACTACCGGCATACGTTCTCCAGCGGAGATAATCGGGCCGGTTCGGATCAAGCCACACACATCTATTAAACCAGAACGGACCGTGACCGTTTGGAAAACAAGGTGATCCGTAATCTCGATCATGTGTATGGAACTTCATTCCGTTCAGGTTTTGTCGACTCGTCAAAGATTCTATCCCGGTCAGTAGAGTTTCATTGAAATGAAGAGTATAATCTTGACTCTCGTTATCGATGTAAAATTCACCGTATCTTGAGATGGCGGTGTCGCCTGTGTACGCTTCAGCGTGCACCAAAAAATCATGCTTCGCAGAGACACTCATTTCATGGATAAAATCGTTTCCTAGCCAAAATTCTCGATGTGGGTCACCAAAGCCTACTTTGTAATCATTCCAAGAACGTTGGAAATCTAAGTGGCGAGGCTGATATCGTCGTTGGAAAACAATCCACGCTCCGCCCTCAATATCCATGTTGCATCTGATATTTTTCAAAAAACGCCCCATCCAGTTCACCTTGTAAACACCTGACGCCCTCGCTCCAATGCTGTACCAATCTTTACAATCCCTGGCATTGATGAAGTAGCGAATTCGATAAGAAACCCTGACCAGATCTTCACGCATGGTAGCGCTATCGTAAAATTGACATTCGTATTGATTAATGGATGTTTGCTTGATGGTGTAGGAATGGCATTTACGAGTGGTACCACAGACACTTATACATTGTTCTTTGAACTTGGATGAAAATGCGAAGTAAGGGTCTTTAGAAGGATGACCATTAGACGTAATGAGGTGATATTGGTTAGGTGAAGTATTTGTAATCAACAGCAAAATGATAAACAAAGAAACATGATAACATTTCTTCATCTTTTCGTGAATCAACTCCTCAGTATCCATTAGGAGTACTCATACGGATATGAGCCTCCCAAAATTATTTTTAAGATTTTAAATTTTAAATTTTTGATTATCGATAGAGAGACTTGCCGCAAAAAAGAATTTAATACTGAATATGTCATTGAAATGTTTCTATGGTAACAGAAATAGTAATGAAAACAAACAAGCTATGTGATTTATTAATGAATTTGAAGTCAAATTTGAAATAGCTTCTTTTCAATAAACGGAACAATTTCAAATCTTGTTTGGCTCGTGTTTCATGTGGTTTGGAAATTTGAGTCACTACTCAAGAAATTTAGAAACACCACTCAATTGGGCTGCATTTTGTTGCCAATATATCGTAAATAGAATATCAATAATTCAACATTTATTAGGAAAATCGATAGGGGTAACTAGCTTTGGAGAAAGTCAGATAGGTCAGTATTATTTTTGGATTTCGCAAACTCTCGATTCGTTGAACGAACTTTCATAATCGATTAAAAAAAAAATATTTTTTCAGTCGTCGACTTCTATATTTGGGTAAGGTAATCAGGGGGGGTAAACCATTTTATCTGCGTTGAGCTAAACCGAAAACTGCAAAATCTACGAAAATTACTCCCTGAAATAATTTTTCAAACGAGAGAAAAAGAGTTTTGAACATACCACTTTTGCCACATGCGAAATAAATGTCCTCTCACATAACTCAAATTGGTGGGATATTGATTGCAGTATGCTAAGTATTTATCCACCATCTCCCATGCAGGCGGTTGCCGCCCTGTGAATATGGCGGGATTGTATAATGCACCCTCTAAAAAGTGAAAAAAAAAACATTGTCTGAATAACCTCATATAACTGATGGAATTACTTCTAACACCTACGTGAATACTGTCGAACGTGCTAACCGCACTGGCTCAACTTCAGTATCTTGCAGGTCCGACTGTAAAATTGATAAAAATCAAAAAATTTCAAACAATTTCCTTTTTAGTCAATAACGCCCCCATGTTTTACCTTTGTTTTTTTTAGAGACTTTCATTTCAAAACAAAGTTATCTAAACATAAATAAAAATCCCTGCAAACATTAGATTTCCAGGTTGTAATGATTCCTCCTGCCAGTTGAGCGTATTTATAGTTAAAAACCTAATAAGAGAGAAAGGAGACCGACCTGCACTCATCACAGCATCCACTTTGGTATACTCTATACATTTTTCGACGTCCCGCAAATACTGGATGTTTCCATTAGCAAATACAGGCACGGAAACAGCCTCCTTGACCGCTTTGATGTGATCCCAACTTGCAATACCGGTGAGCGGACCTCGTTGTTCGCGACGTCGACCGTGAACTGTGATGATCTGAGAAAAAGGAATGTTCAGGTAATAGCGCATTCTGTACTTCTTTAGCTATCATAATGCAGGTATATACACCCGTGTCACAGACCCGGTGGAACACCATCCCGGTGGAAAAATAGGCCAAAAATTCGTCCCCGGTGGAAAAAATACCCTACATTTTCAACCCCACTGGGAAATTGGTCTGTGATTCTATCCCCATTGAAAATTGAATGGAAAAAAATTGAACTCCGAAACCATCCCCACTGGAATTTTTGAGCTGGAAACAATTTTCTATCCCCATTGGGATTTCGATAGAAATTTTCATCCGCACTGAGGGAAAAGGTTCTACCGGGGCACTGAGACAGGGGTGTGTATATATGATCTGGTCAGGTCTGTGTACCGTGTTTATGTTATGTGCACAGTGATCGTAGCTGTAGGACTATTTATCTCCGGCCAAAACCTGTTCCCTTTCTCGTTAGGTCTATCAATAAGGAGCCGAATGGTCAATGTGCGAGCGCTTAAAACAAAGGCCCGCTCTTTCAAATGTTCCGTTCAGTTCTTAGATAGCCTGGACTCCGTGAAAGTAATCGCAAGAATGTCTAAAAATCCTAGACTACACAAAAAATATCTATTCTGTTTGTATGTCTATAGTTAGTTCAGTAGAAAACTATAGTAGTACTTTCCATCTGGCGAGTAAAATCTCGAAAGTTCCACAAATTAATTCCGTCATCGAGAGTTTTTATTTATTTTCTCTCAACTAGTTAGGAAGTAAAACATGCAGCGGGATATCAATGGTCATGCTTTTCTCTTGTACTATTGTGAATGAGCACCAAATGTCAACATTTATTACAGACTCTCCAAACTTCTTACCTTAGCCCCCGCTCGTTCCAATCTTTTTGCATATTCGACAGTCTTTTCGATACTTTCATAAACACGTATTTTACAGGTGATAGGTTTCTTGATTCGAGCACAGGCTGTCCGTACTGAAGAAAAAGGAAAGAAATTATCAAAAATTGTGAAAAATATAAAATTAGAGCATTATTCCAGGACTTTCCGCGTACGCTGGTCAAAGTTTTTTACCGATATTTGTCGTTATTGAGTAACAGGAAAACTGAGAAAAAAATTGAATTCGTATTCCCAGAGTGTTGCAAAAAATATTTTGGGAAATTTTTAAACCAGTTTAGGGGCTGTTTATATAGTGGCGTGCAGGCCATTAAGCTCTGAAGGGGCTAAAGATGAATCTTCAACCTTTCACAAGCAAGAAAAAGTTTGCCCCGCATTTAAAAGTTATTTAAAACAGCCACTCTTCTTTGAGAGTTTAGCCAGCCCGGATGGATGGATGGAATCAAATCTTTTTTTGAAGTCACGTGATCTATTTTCACTGTCTTCATTCGCCAAAAAAGTTGCAATGTAACGTCTTCGATAACATTTTCAACATCATTGCCTTGTGGCCCGTTTATATTGGAGTGGGAAACCACTCAAATCAGGTGGGATACAAGTAAGGTGGGCTAACCCATCCCTCTGAAAGCCTGCCACTATAATGAACAGCCACTTAGAATACCAACGTCACTTAAAAAAATTGACGTCAAATATAACAAATATTGAAAAAAAAAAACTCAAAAGACACAAAAAAAGACAAAAAAGACGTTTGGTGTAGATGGAACGAGAGGAGGATTTGTTGGGCTTTGTTTGCTTGGGTAATAAGAGGTACATTTAAAGAAAGGTATATTTCATACGTTTGCACACCCCTGTCTCACAGCCCCGGTGGAACTTTTTTCTTCAGTGGCAATAAAAAATCCTATTCAACGATAACGTTAAAAAATCCAGCGGAGATGACTTTGGAATAAAATTTTTAAGCATTGAGTCTCAAATGGGGATGAAATCAAGGTCAATTTCCTAGTTGGGCTGAAATTCCAGGGTATTTTCTTACCGGGGACGAAATCTTTGCCAAATTTTCCAGTGGGGCTGGGTTCCAAACGGGTCTATGAGACAGGGGTGTGTTTGCAGATTCAAAAACTAGCACAACAATTACTGTAGTTAAGGTATTCTCAATAAATTTTTCAAGTACACTGTAAACTAATTAGGAAACATTCAAAATAATTTCCCATCATTGACATTTTTATCCTTCAAACGATCGGTAGATTTAGAAGAATGTGATTTGAGCAACCCTCTCCTTATCTTATCGATTTTCAAAAGAACAGAATGCTTTTCTCATTCTTATTTCGTTAGATTTATTTGATTCGCAAACAGTATATTCAGAGATCAGTTGAAAGAATGATTTTAAGTAAATTTTGGCTGAAAAATAACTAAGAACAAATTAAGAATAAACTGAGTATCAGGCCAAGCCAACTTATATTTAAGAAGTTATGGTGGAGCATATTATCGATTTTCGTTTTTGTAATCCAAACATATTAATTCACGAGTTTCCACAAAAAGTCTAAGAGATGCATCAAGAAAATCGTTTGTCATCTATTGCACAATTGAACATTCGTAAACTCTGGTAGAATGCGATGCTTGAGTCAGTCGGTTGATCAACAAAAGCTATATTTGTGGGCATGATCTGATGGCGAAGTCTTCATTTCATAGTGAAGGTTGTCTGTTTGAGATCGTGCCCATTGTTATAGAGCATCGATTTTCAAAAGCTGAGCGTCCAATTTAAAGGGTTTGTCTAAGCAATGGTCTGTGTTTTAATAGCTAAAACTTTTTGTTAGAGTTTCTTACTCGTTGCAGCAAAAGTTTTGAAAACTTTGTTCGCTTTTTTTAGCGATGTTTTTTACCAAGTTAAATAGTAACAAGAATTGCGGGGGGATATCGGTCTGTTTTACGCTATTCTCGCTACTGTGTTGACACAATTAAACGCCCCGTTAGCTACCCTTGACTTACTGCCTAATTCCCCTCACAAGGCATGGGGGCGAAGGTTCATCAGCTTGCAAAGCTTGAATCGGACCTTGGTATTCCGTACACGAATCACTCAAGTATCGTTGGGAATCTAAGGCCAAAAGCCTGTGGGCATCTTTCAATTTTAAGTCTATTTCAGAAGCTATTTAAAAGACATTGGTATATCTCTATCAGTATGTATAAAACTTTTTTTGCCAAGGATTGAAATTGATGTCATTGAAAAAATTGACGTCAAATAATTTTTGACATTTTTGGAATGTCAATTTTTATGAAGAATCAAAAAGACTTCAAAGGTAAGTATTGTTCAGATAAGTATGGTCCAAGATTTCGCTGGTTATAACTCAAGATAAAACGAGATGACATTTATTTATAAGCAGATTGGTTTTGCTATACGAAAATGAACAAGCTCTTCGACACGAAGCTTTTTGCGCTGTGAACACACCCAAAGTTTGGAAATGATCGTATTAAAACATGATGGTATTGTTGCTTTGGTTGTGTTTTCAGCCGAATTACGTTGGTATCACAATCACTTTATTCAATACTTGTTTAACGAAGAAATTGTCATGTAATAATTATAAAATGCAACGACAAAAAACTTTGACATTCTCGGCATAGTTTGCAGAGGGGTATGAACCCCCCTAGGTTTATTTCATCCCCCCCTATATACCGATCCCCCCCTTTTGTAATGAAATCTTATCCCCCCTTTTTTTTACAGAAAATCCATTTCGAAGGAAACTCGCTTTCCCACCTACCAGCAAAATTATCAACAAGAAAGAACTACATATTTTTTTTACTTTAAAACACAAACTGTGACAATTTGTATTTGATTAGAAAATTGACCAAAATTTCCAAACCCCCCCTTTTTTATTTGATCCCCCCCTACATTCCCATCCCCCCTAGTTTTTTCGGCAGATCTCGGTACCCCCCCTACAAAGGCCCTCCAGAAAGTTGGCATCCCCCCCCTATTAAAAAGGGGGGGTGCAAACTATGCTCGGGTAACTTGTTTTGTGAGCATAATCGAAAAGTACGTTATTTTAAAAATTTGAAAACGTCTCCTTGATTATGGCTCATTAGCCAAGTAGATTAAAATCATGATAACCAACATTCAGCTATGGAGAACTTGAAATGTGAGAAACAACAAATTAAAACATTCCCATATTTCCTTTTTTGATTTGATAAACCATCACATGATTTTATAAACAAGTTATAAATCACATCGATAGCTTTGTCAACCTTGGAACTTATAGAAATAGCCTCTTTGAATTGCTTATTAGCTAAGTAGATTCATTTTGCTAAAAGGCTAAAATGTGTAGAATTGACATGATCATTGGAGCTCTTGTCCTGTAATACAACCAAAGTCAGAATACACTGGTAGTTGATAGACTTAGAGTGTAGTCGAGGTAGCCCTGGTAATCAAATGCAACGATAAAAATTTTTGGCATTCTCGGTTAACTTGTTTTGTGAGCATCATCGAAAAGTGCCTTATTTTCAGAAATTGAAAACGCCTCCTTGATTATGGCTTATTAGCCAAGGAAATTATTTTTGCTGACACCATCCGCTAAACGACGTAGAATTAACATGTTCGTTGAAGCTCTTGTCCTGGGAGCACGACCAGAGTCAAGATATGGTTGTATTTTCAAATAACCGCATATCTTCATTGGTTGCACTCATAGTAAATGAGTAGTTTTGTTAGAGTAATCAACATTGATAGCTTCCAAAGTCTCTGTAGCTTGTCTTGTGAGCATAGTCGAAGAGCTCCTCATTTTCAGAATTTTAAAAGCATCTCGTCAGCTATAGCTCAACAGGTAAGCAGATTGATTTTGCTTTACGAAAATGAACATGTTGTCGACACAAGGCTTGTACAGTGACCACAACCAAAGCTAGGACATAATGTTATTTTCTATCATAATTCATATAGCGGTCATTAAGTAAGGCATTAAAGAATCAAACGGCGAGCGGTATTGAAAGGTTCCGTGACTCAAATAAGTGTACCTGCGCTGAGAAAAGTAAGGCATGTCACGTCAGAGGGCTGAAATATCATTAACCGCCCTGATTGCCTTTGAACGGGCTTTATCGCACTGCAAGGACTTCTTTTTCTTGATTTTCGAATGTTTGGACATTCGAATTGTTTTGAACCCTGGAAACCATAAACACAACACAAAACAAATCAAAAACCAGCAAAATGGAGGAGGAGAAGGTTATCAACTTCCACTTTGAAGTTGAATTTGAAGAGCAAAAAGCAGCAGCAGAAGAACCGAGCAGTCAGACATCAGATTTAGATGAAGCAGAACTGGATAAGCTTGTACTGGACTCAAAACCAGAAAACACAAGGAAATGTACAAACTGGGGATTTTCAAAGTTGAGAACTTGGCTGGAAAAACGAAACATTCCGATTGACTTCAAAACCGTTGAAGCAGACAAGCTTAGCGACATTTTGAGGAAGTTTTATGCTGAAGTTAGAAGTGCTAAATATGAAATGTTTACACCGAGCTCGATGACTGGAATTCGTGCTGCAATAAATAGAACACTCTTGGCTCCGCCCTATTCCAGAAATATGAACATCATAGCAGACAGAGAATTTAGTACTGCCAATGATAAGTTCTCTGCTAGATGCAAAATTTATTACAAGACCAACAACAAGAAGCCAAAACATAAAGATTCCATCGAGCAGGCTGATATGAATCGGTTGCAAATTTATTTCTCGAACTGCTTTGACGATCCTTCTAAACTTCAAGAATGTGTCTGGTTTAATCTATGCTTACATTTCGGTCGAAGAGGACGTGAGAATTAACATGTTCGTTGAAGCTCTTGTCCTGGGAGCACGACCAGAGTCAAGATATGGTTGTATTTTCAAATAACCGCATATCTTCATTGGTTGCACTCATAGTAAATGAGTAGTTTTGTTAGAGTAATCAACATTGATAGCTTCCAAAGTCTCTGTAGCTTGTCTTGTGAGCATAGTCGAAGAGCTCCTCATTTTCAGAATTTTAAAAGCATCTCGTCAGCTATAGCTCATCAGGTAAGCAGATTGATTTTGCTTTACGAAAATGAACATGTTGTCGACACAAGGCTTGTACAGTGACCACAACCAAAGCTAGGACATAATGTTATTTTCTATCATAATTCATATAGCGGTCATTAAGTAAGGCATTAAAGAATCAAACGGCGAGCGGTATTGAAAGGTTCCGTGACTCAAATAAGTGTACCTGCGCTGAGAAAAGTAAGGCATGTCACGTCAGAGGGCTGAAATATCATTAAAGGGCGGTGTCCACTTTCGCGCGAAGCGCGTGAAACTTTTCACGTTATTTGTAACGTCATTGGTTGATTGAAAAAAGAAGCAATTCCATTGGTCAAAATTGACGTAACAGTTGAAAAAAGTTGAACTTCCTTCAACTTTTTTTTTGTTCGCGCGAAACTTTTTTATGACGTAATCTTTTCTTCAGGCAAAAACGGTTAAGAAAAATCTTTCACGCGCTTCGCACGAAAGTGGACATCGGCCTTAACCACCCTGATTGCCTTTGAACGGGCTTTATCGCACTGCAAGGACTTCTTTTTCTTGATTTTCGAATGTTTGGACATTCGAATTGTGTTGAACCCTGGAAACCATAAACACAACACAAAACAAATCAAAAACCAGCAAAATGGAGGAGGAGAAGGTTGTCAACTTCCACTTTGAAGTTGAATTTGAAGAGCAAAAAGCAGCAGCAGAAGAACCGAGCAGTCAGACATCAGATTTAGATGAAGCAGAACTGGATAAGCTTGTACTGGACTCAAAACAAGAAAACACAAGGAAATGTACAAACTGGGGATTTTCAAAGTTGAGAACTTGGCTGGAAAAACGAAACATTCCGATTGACTTCAAAACCGTTGAAGCAGACAAGCTTAGCGACATTTTGAGGAAGTTTTATGCTGAAGTTAGAAGTGCTAAATATGAAATGTTTACACCGAGCTCGATGACTGGAATTCGTGCTGCAATAAATAGAACACTCTTGGCTCCACCCTATTCCAGAAATATGAACATCATAGCAGACAGAGAATTTAGTACTGCCAATGATATGTTCTCTGCTAGATGCAAAATTTATTACAAGACCAACAACAAGAAGCCAAAACATAAAGATTCCATCGAGCAGGCTGATATGAATCGGTTGCAAATTTATTTCTCGAACTGCTTTGACGATCCTTCTAAACTTCAAGAATGTGTCTGGTTTAATCTATGCTTACATTTCGGTCGAAGAGGACGTGAGGGTTGAAGACTAGAGAGCTGCAAAAAGAACATTTCACTGTGATGACAGATACTAAAGGTAATCGTTATGTCACTATGGTCTTGACAGAAAGTACCAAAAATAACCCAGGTGGATACAAACAGAGTGCTCAGGACTATTCTGATGTCAGAATGTACGAAGTAGCTTCGAGTCAATTGTGTCCAGTGAAAGTTTTCCAGTTTTATGTTGAGAAGCTTCATCCGGACAATCCAAATCTTTTTACCAAGTCCAAAAAGTCATTTGTCAAAGACGAAACAACCTGGTATACCCACGAAGTCATAGGGAAAAATCTGTTGGTTAACATCATGAAACAGATTTCAAACAAAGCTGGCCTGAGCAAAGTTTACACGAACCATTGTGTGCGAGCCTCGGCGGTCACAAGCCTGTACCAAGCTGGTATAGATACCCAGCAAATTTGCTCGATCACGAAGCACAAAAACGAATCAACACTGAGCCACTACATTTCCTCAACTTCGGACGAGCAAAAAATAAAAGCCTCTATAATTCTGTCAGGTACATTGGTTCCAGTACCAGTCGAAGAATCGGAAACAACAGCCACAAACCAACTACAAGAAGCATCAGCAACGAACGAACCTACATCGACACATGATTCAGTCCGTTATGCCAAATGGTATTTTCAATAACTGTACGATAAATTTTAAAGGCTTTTCTAGGCCTGTCTCATCTAATTAAAGCCACGTGCCAAATACGTAAAACAACCATTTCGACGCTCTTAAAGCTTGATCATGGTGTCAATTTTTATACTTTTGTATTATCAGCATCACAATAATTAGTGGTACAAAATCTTTTGAAGATGGTTTGAGAAGCTTTGTATTTCATCATCATATTGTTATTTCTGTCGATATTAGTTATTTTGTCAGCATAAAGACAATAGAATAATTGATTGGATTCATATCTCGAAAACTGGCCTTCCCAATTTTCTATCACAAAGTTCTATCTATTCATACTAAAGGCATCTCATTCAGCATAATTAAAATATTTGGTTTAACAAAGCTTATAAACATCATACTTAATGACCCTGTCAATAATTTTTACTAAAATAGTGTCACTTTGTCAAGAAAATGACTGGTTACTTCAAAGGTCACTTTTTAGTATTCTTGATTTAAACATTCTCTACGGTGGAGAGAGCAGATAAACTCGATAATCCAAATTTATCTGGTCGCCGGTCGTGGACGCTGGTCGTGGTCGTCATTTCTGGTAGATGTTTAGAAACTCCCATTATTTTCAGAATTTGAAAACGCCTCCTTGATTATGGCTCATTGGTCAATTAGATTATTCTTGCTGAGACCATCCGCTAATGGACGTAGAATTGATGCCCTGTGAGTAAAATTCGGCGAATGAGATTTTGTGATTGTGGCATTGTTAAATGCAATTGTTTTCAAAGCTTTGACAGCTTGTCTTGTGAGCATAGTAGAAGAGCGGTTCATTTTTAGAATTTGAAGTAATTCTTTGACTATTGCTCATCAGGCAAATAGATTGATTTTGCAATATGAAAACAAACATACTTGTCGACACGAAGCTCCTTGTGCTGTGGACACAACCAAAGCTAGGACATAGTCGTATTTTAAAATTTCTATATGTTTACTTTTGGTTGTGCTTACAGCCACCACTATACGTTGGTAAGAATGAGTTAGCACAATCCTTTATTTAATGTTTTCTTATGGGAGAAACCGATGTCATAATAATAAAGTGCAATGACCAAAAATTTTGACATTCTTGGGTAGCTTGTTTTGTGAGCATAATCGAAAGATGCGTTATTTTCAGAATTTGAAAACACTTCCTTGATTATTGCTCATTGGCCAAGTAGATTAATTTTGAACGAACATCCGCTAAGCGATACAGAATTAACATGTTTATTGAAGCTCTTGTCTTGTGGGTTCGACCAAAGACAGGACGTTGTGATATTCAGAGAAATCGACATTGGTTGCATGTCTTGTGAGCAAAGTCGAGGGACGGTTCATTTTCAGAATTTGAAACGTGTCTTTGACCATGGCTCATCAGGCAAGCAGATTGATTTTGCTTTACGAATAAGAACATGCTCGTCGAAACGAAGCTCTTTGTTCTGTGAACACAACCAAAGCCAGGACATGATAGTATTTTCAAATAATTGCATGTCAATTGCTTTGGTTGTATTTACAGAAGTCGTTGTACTTTTAGTCATTGTAGGTTGGTAAGATTGAAAAACCACAGTCACTTTATTCAATATTTGCTTATGGGAGAAACTGATGTCATTATAAAACGAAATGACCAAAAACTTTGGGATTCTTGGGTACCTTGTTTTGAGAGCATAATCGAATGCGTTATTTTCAGAATTTGAAAACGCCTCCTTGATTATGACTCATTAGCCGAGTAGATTTAGTTTTGTTAGGACAATCTGCTAAACGTAGTATCAACATACTTATTGAAGCTCTTGTCCTGTAAGCACACTTCGACGGGTGAAATATCATATTTTTAAGTGTGTTATTTTTAATTCGATTTGTACTGATAGTCATTGCGTTCATTCTGGTAAGGGAATAGTCGTCGGAGAATCTTGCCTTTCAGCGATTGTCTTTTGAGGACAAGCAAAGTCAGGACATTGCTGCATTTTCAAATAATCTTATTCGTTGGTTATACTCATAATTTTAAAAGTGTTATCGTGTGTATCTTTTGTGTATCTATAGAGTATGATGGTAATAGCAAATGCAATTGATGAGAAACGTTTGGTTCCGGTAAAGCACATTCGTGATAATATTAATTAACGATTTCTACGGGAACACTCTCTGTTGTGCCTGTAGTGGTGAATTTCAAACAATTTTTCTTTGGCTTGAATGTGACAAAAACATTACGTCATGAATATAATTGGTACAAAGTTCTAAGCTAGCAGGTGATATTTTGCTCCAGATGTTTTAGAGCTACAACTGTAGCGCAGCTAAGAGGGGCGCAAAAATTGTGTAGGAGAGCAGATTTTTATGACATCGTAACTATCTTTTACTACCATGAATAGATAATTACAGTGTCATAGAAATCTGCTCTCCTACACAAATTTTGCGCCCCTCTTAGCTACGCTACTTCTACTAACTATACAACTTTATAATATGTAAACCAGTTTTCATACTGAAGACATATGAATCTAGTGAAGTTTTCAATATTCATTGGTACGGAGTTTTCAGCTACCAATCGTTTATACCAGGTACTTTTATGAGGTTGTACAGCCTTTTAATAAACTTGATCACGATAGCAAATTTCTATTTCAGCTTAAAGAAAACTGGCTATAAATGTAAAGTTCATCAATATGGAGTTTTTATGAAGTCGATTCCTTGTTTGATTGAGATCAGCGGGTTCCATATTATTCATGACAGCGGTTTTAGTGAACTTGTCATTTTGGGTAGGTCATAATTCTCATTCCAAATAAATTTAAGTTAAGCTATCCCCTATAGAATAAAAAACGAATCAACAAAAAGTCTTTAACCGTAAGCTCACAATATCCTGATGAAACTGTAAACCAACCCGGTACAAGAGAGCAGTTATGTTTTATAAAGCTTCGCTGATTGTTTTACGCATAAAACAAATGGATGCTCTCTAGTATTGGAAAAGTATAGTTGGAACAGTGGTTAGTATGGTTTGCTAGCAGAATTTTTATACTTTTTGCGGGTTTGTCATTGGTGAGTATGATGGAAAAATGAGGATGATTTCAAATCACTCTTGATCTCATAAGACAAGTGTATACTCTCGAATAGTATAGTTTGAAACTTGTCTTAAATCTACACTTTCTAAGCTTGTCATACTTGTTAATGTAGTGAGTATGATGGAAAAATGAAGATGATTTCAAATCACTTTCCATATTGTTCTTCATAATCATAAGTCAAGTAGATTCTCTGAGATATCTCAATCTTTTGACAAATTATACGAAGACCTCTATCTTAGGTTTAAGTTTCATTGTTTCAAAGAAACCTAATTTTCAAGATTATTATCCAAATCTCTATTCTGAGTAGCATTGTTTCCAAGAACAAACACAAATACGTCTAGAAGAAGTTTCATGTCATGCGAGCAAATCAAAAAGGGTTATGATTTTAAATTCATGACAACCGCTTGAGTTGCTCATAAGACGAGTGGATTCTATCGAGTTTTAATAAGAATCCTTTCAAAAACATTTTTCAATTTTGCTTGAACAGAAAACCTGTATTATTACATTAACATTCAAAAAATTGACGTCATAAACTGAAATAACGTCAAATAAAATTTCGAAGCGAGCTGAAAAATAATGAACTACCAGACAGCTTTTAAAAATAAAAGAGCACATTTCTGTAATATGTTTCTAAGATAAAAAGTAAATGGTAAGTTGAATTTTTCAACAGATTGGATTTTAATTCTTCACTATCTTGATGTTTATGATGATTTGATCAAACGACCTGGTTTCAACTCCTATAAACAAAGAAAGGTTCACTTTGTTTAAAATACACAATTTTGGATGAATAGATTTTATCTGAAAACCGTTTTTAAGGTCCTATGTATAAAGTCTAGATGGATCCCCTCTTTTTAATTTATCAAAAAGTTTCTCGAATTACTCATTAAAATGGTCTATACCAATATAAAAACATTTCGTATTTGAATTTGCACCGCCGGAGGCAGTTTCTTTCATAGTGGTACGCTAATCTCGTTTTGCCTTGGCTCATTACTTTGTCTGCCATTTACTTTCGGTTTTTTTAACTAGATTACCCAGGTGTTTCTCTTTTTTCCCCTAAATGTCTTTTATTCGGAATTGAATAATCGAGACATGAAAAATGACTATATTGTAATCAGTTTTCAATGAATAATCTAAAATGTACTGGAGATGACATGTAGGCGTTAAGAATGTGCGCGCCCTCTTTCGCGAGCGTGATGCGTGATGGAAGGCGGTCGTTTCAGTGTGGTTTAGATCCACACTGTGACCTAGTCTAAGCATCTACATATCTACTTCGGTGTTTATCTTATGAGCACAATCGAAAGTGGTGATAACTTTTTCAAATTGCTATTAATTTGCTCATTAGGTGATTTGTATCAACTCCCACCAATTTATAGAGATCCAATTCACAAAGCTGATTGTTTATCTATGCAAAGTATTGTCGGATTTGAATTATGGAGAAGTTTCAAAATGGCAGAATTGACTGAGGTCATGAGACAGAGAGATGATATAGATTTTGTAGATCTATTAAATCAAGTACGTTTAGGTGAACTTGATGTGTCTACAGTCTCTTTTTAGCAATATTGTGAAACTTTTGGTGCTTTCTTTTGTAAGCGCAATGAAATAGGCTGATTATTTCAAATTCATCAAAGTTTTTTCATGCGCTCATAAGAAAAGTGGAAGTATCTTAATATTTAAGCAACTTCTGGATATCAATCTCTAAGAAGCAATATTGCAAAAACTTTTGGTGCTTTCTCATGTGAGCACAATGAAATAGGATGGTGATTTCAAAATCATCACATCTTTTCAACTTGTTCATAAGGCGAGTGGATTCTCTCACAATATTTGTAAATATCTAATATTTCCCGGTGAAACCTTTGTTGTTTTCCCTTGTGAGCACAATCAAAAAGGCTGATGATTTCAAATTCAACGAAGCTTCTTGATGGCACATAAGGCAATTCGAAATTCTCAAATCTCTGGATATTTAAGCAACTTCTTTGTCTGCGATCTCTAAGTAACAATGAAGCTTATTTTTTTCCCAAAATTTTTTCATCTTATTTTGAATCTTCGACACAAACACAGATTCCGATTGGTGACTAAAATGAAAATCCTTCACAACTAGGAAATCAAGGTAGGTACAAAAGGATCATACTTTAGGTTACTTCCTTTCTATCTATCTATGTTTTCTTTTTTCGACATGCTTTTGAATGAATTGTTATTGTTTATTTCAAAATCATGTTCTTATGAACCATGTCGTTAAATAATGTGCAATGGGGAAATGCTTAGTCTGTGTTTATGTATGAACTTTGGCAGCATTTCGTTCAAAGAATGTGCAACCGGTAATTTCTCTCTTAGTTTGTGTCTAAAGCAAATTTCTATGGAAGCTTTATTTTACGACATGCTTCTAAATGAGTGGATATTGTTCAATTCCAGCTCTTCTTTACATTTAGAGGCATGTCGTGAAAGTGAAGAAACTAAGTTGACTAGGATTGAGTTGGACATGCTTTTGGACAAATTGATATCGTTTTTCATGTCATGGAGAAACGTCGCAGGGAGATCGTTCAGTTTATCGGCATTTTCATTGTACTGTGTTTTACTGTGTTCATGAAATTGACGTCATTTAATTGACTGATTGACGTCAAATAAAAAAAAAGTTGCATACTAGAAAGTTAAATAAGTGTAGAACGTTGTGTCGATCACATGACATGAAAACAGATGAAAGAAAAATTGAAATCATTTGTCTTGTCTTTTTTTGTGAGTATGAACTGAAAAGTAGGGTGATTTCAAATCAGCCAGTTTGTTTTCATTTATACTCAGAAGACGAGTTGGTCGAAATATCTGAATGATATTCTGTGTAGACAACAACATTCTTGTATATTGTGGGAATGATCATGAAGTTAGATAATTTTTCAATTATCTGCCCTAGTTCAATTAGCTGGTAAAATTATTTGGTTCTCAAAAGTATTTGAAAGTTTCATCCATAGCTTGTTAGACAGTTTTAAGTAAATGAAAATAATTTTCGATTTATCTGCCAAATCTGGTTGCATTGGACGGTGAGATGATTTGAAAGTCAAAAATATTAAAAAAAAACTGCATTTCATTCATTATATTTTGATACTTTGCCGTGCGAGAATAATAAAAAGGACAATGCTTTAAAATTAATATGAGCTTTAAATTCAGCTCATTGGGCAACTTTGCTCTCAGTTACCTGAAATATATGCTGAAAATATAAAATTTCTTTTATAGCTTCTCTTGTGAGTGTGATTAAAAAGTGTGATATTTTCAAACTATAGGCATGATCTTGATTGCACTCACAAGTTACAAAGCGGATTAGGAAAAATTCAGATGGCAAAAAGGAAAGCCTAGCAGAAGAAACTTGAGATTTCTTTTGCAGCTTCTCTTGTGAGTGTGTTCAAAACGTGCGATCCTTTAGAATTATTGGCATGATTTTAATAGCACTCACAAGTTATAAGCGGATTAGGAAAAATTTCAGATGGCAAAAAGGAAAGCCTAGCAGAAGAAACTTGACATTTCTTTCGTAGCTTCTCTTGTGAGTGTGTTCAAAACGTGCGATACTTTAGAATTATTGGCATGATTTTAATAGCACTCACAAGTTATAAGCGGATTAGGAAAAATTACAGATATCAAAATGGAAAGCGTAGCAGAAGAAAGTTGAAATTTTTTTTGTAGCTTCTCTTGTGAGTGTGTTCAAAACGTGCGATACTTTAGAATTATTGGCATGAGTTTTAATAGCACAAGTTATAAGCGGATTAGGAAAAATTTCAGATGGCAAAAAGGAAAGCCTAGAAGAAGAAACTTGAAATTTCTTTTGTAGCTTCTCTTGTGAGTGTGTTCAAAACGTGCGATCCTTTAGAATTATTGGCATGATTTTAATAGCACTCACAAGTTATAAGCGGATTAGGAAAAATTTCAGATGGCAAAAAGGAAAGCCTAGCAGAAGAAACTTGACATTTCTTTCGTAGCTTCTCTTGTGAGTGTGTTCAAAACGTGCGATACTTTAGAATTATTGGCATGATTTTAATAGCACTCACAAGTTATAAAAAGCGGATTAGGAAAAATTTCAGATGGCAAAAAGGAAAGCCTAGCAGAAGAAAGTTGAAATTTCTTTCGTAGCTTCTCTTGTGAGTGTGTTCAAAACGTGCAATACTTTAGAATTATTGGCATGATTTTAATAGCACTCACAAGTTATAAGCGGATTAGGAAAAATTACAGATATCAAAATGGAAAGCGTAGCAGAAGAAAGTTGAAATTTTTTTTGTAGCTTCTCTTGTGAGTGTGTTCAAAACGTGCGATACTTTAGAATTATTGGCATGAGTTTTAATAGCACAAGTTATAAGCGGATTAGGAAAAATTTCAGATGGCAAAAAGGAAAGCCTAGAAGAAGAAACTTGAAATTTCTTTTGTAGCTTCTCTTGTGAGTGTGTTCAAAACGTGCGATCCTTTAGAATTATTGGCATGATTTTAATAGCACTCACAAGTTATAAGCGGATTAGGAAAAATTTCAGATGGCAAAAAGGAAAGCCTAGCAGAAGAAACTTGACATTTCTTTCGTAGCTTCTCTTGTGAGTGTGTTCAAAACGTGCGATACTTTAGAATTATTGGCATGATTTTAATAGCACTCACAAGTTATAAAAAGCGGATTAGGAAAAATTTCAGATGGCAAAAAGGAAAGCCTAGCAGAAGAAAGTTGAAATTTCTTTCGTAGCTTCTCTTGTGAGTGTGTTCAAAACGTGCAATACTTTAGAATTATTGGCATGATTTTAATAGCACTCACAAGTTATAAGTGGATTAGGAAAAAATTCAGATGGCAAAATGGAAAGCCTAGCACAAGAAACTTGAAATTTCTTTTGTAGCTTCTCTTGTGAGTGTGTTCAAAACGTGCGATACTTTCAAACTATAGGCATGATTCTGATCGCACTCACAAGTTAGAAAGCCGATCCGCAAAAGTTAGCATTTTTATCAAAGAAATCTGCCGTGAGCAATTCTTAATAAGCAAGAAAATATTCTTTATCATGTTTTTATTTTGGCCCAGGTTTTTGGGCTCAAAATTCGATTTTTTGACGTCATTTTTTAACTTTTACAATCAATTCAAAATTTTATATGTAACTATGTCAGTTTCTACAAAAATTCCTTCGTAGCTTGTCCTGTGAGTGTCTTTAAGAAGATGCGATATTTTTAAACTATGGGCATGATTTTAATAAAGAGTACTTGTTGTTAGAGAGCTTGTTTTGTGAGCGCGATTCAAAAGCTCTTATTTTTTTATTCACGATCATAGAATAAGTAGAGTTCGAGAAATTTCTCACGTAAGTAAAAAGAAACAGTGACCACTGTCTGCAAGTCGTAATTTAACATTAATTAAAAATGAGATTCTATATGAAATATATGTCAGTTTCTACAAAAATTCGTTCGTAGCTTGTCCTGTGAGTGTCTTTAAGAAGATGCGATATTTTCAAACTATTGGCATGATTTTAATTGCACTCAAGGGTTCTAAAGCTAATTATGAGGAAAATTTCAGTTGGCAAGATTGAGAACATTATCGTAGAAACTTGTCTATAAGCAAGATTTGATATTCAACTGTAAAGAGTTGAGTTTGTTAAGTCTTGCTTCTTGGCACGTCATTTGGAAAGTAATTCTTCTTCGTTTTCTTATATTGTATTAAGTAAGTCTGCGACCGCAGTCGGAGGCGACCCGAAGGCTCCTCTTTCGATAGCTATCTACCCGAAGGTAGGGGAGGGCGCCACTCTTTCTCACTGGATTGCTCCACTTACCCTTGATCCTTCTCTTAACTGCTGAGCAACAAGCAGAGAAGGCATCTTGGGAATCGGATGCTCTACCACTGCATTACGGTCACTTCTTATATTGAGAGCAATCTAAAGAAGGGGATATTCTTTTCGATCATAGACGTATTTTTCTTATTACTCGATACAATGGGTGGTTCTCGGTATAATTTCTTAAATTGTTTTACGAGTATTGTCCTCACCAAACATTATGATGTATCTAAGGAAATGCTTCCGGCCGTTTGTCTTCTTGAAAACACAAATTTTGGGCTGGAGAGTTTTCTTCAGGTACAACTTATGTCTCGTTGAAAACAAGAAACTAAGCGAGTTTTCAATTCTCAAAGTAAAGAAGCTAGGATAGGCACTTGATGAAAGAGTTAAGATTCGAGCATCATACTTTGGTTTTCTTTTGCGAGCATTACTTATAGCAAAAGATGATACTCCATGCATGTGTTTGTCTGTAAGCAGGATAAGAGATGTTTAACTTCAAGATGGAGGCTTCTTTTACATAATGCCGTGCTATTGCCTGTTTTGCGAGTGCAATTCAAAAGGAGCGGTATTTTCAGGATACGCGACAATTTTGATTGCACTCATAGAACAGGGATATGTTATAGCGGAGCTGGATGAAGGACGAGAATTCCTTAGCGGATTGCTTCTTTGTCTTTTCTATTGTAAATTGTTCATAATAGAAATCCATCTCTGTCTCCTTGAGTGTTCTGTTTTTATAAGAAAAATGAAGCAGACAAAGTATTCATGCAGTACGTTTGCACATATTTTGCTATGATGTTCCCGCTTTTCATCAAAATAATATTTGTAGAAGATACCCTAAAAGTTTCCTTATAAATGAAATCTATTTTTATCAGCGTGTGTTATGAATTTGAGAAGCTTTCATGATTTCTCTTTAAAAATTTCGGATGTAAATATTTTGACAAATATTGTTTCAATTGACTTGAAATTTTTTCCATAATCAGACATACCGACTTGCTATCTGAAAATATCAGTTAAAAAGTGAGGCACCCCGCGGTGTAGCGCGGTATTTCAAACGAAAAAGTACTATTTATAATCTTATAGAAGAAACTTCTTATAACTTTACTAATGAAAACAATGTTTTTCATTTTTTAAATTGTCATTCACCAATGTTTTACAGACCCTGGCTGCGTTTAGACCAACTGGCATTTGTAATTTGGTATTTGCTCATGAGTGAGTCGATTTTAATAGCTTTCCATTGTATTTTCTGCCATGGCATTTAAGGAATCGTCTTTTTAGAGTCATTACTGAAAAGGTGATTCCTTCAAGTTCAACTTTGACAGATCAAACAATGAAAAGCATGGAATTTCTCAAAAACTGCAGTCATTAAGACTGAAACTTTTTGCCGTAGGGCTAGGCTATGGCAAATCTTGCAAATTTTACAATCTATAGAAAGAACTGAATAAGAAACGTGCAAATACTTTAAAAAACCAAAAATATCATTTTTTCACTTTGTTTTGGTTCCTTTGTTTGATTTGAAATGCCAGAAAAGGGGATTCCTTTGCTCAAAATGGCATGAAATGCCAACGAAATGCCAACACGCTGTCATCATTAGGCGTTTGACAAACCGAACAATTGCGCGGAACAATAGAATTCAAAAGAAAACTGCAAGCAATTACAAATGCCAGGCTGGTCTAAACGCAGCCCCTCTTGATAATTAAAAGTTTTTAATCATGAACGATAAATGCAGCAGCAGAATCATTGGCTAAGAGGAAATCCAAATTTCATGAGTTTGTAATTAAAAAATTTAAATTTCATATCAAATTTTAATGTCAGGGACAGAGATAGAACAAGGCTTTTTTAAATGTGCGTTATCCAGCTCCGCTATAACATATCCCTGCATAGAACAAGAAGTATTTTTTTGCTGTATTTTCAAAAAATATTTCAATTCTAACATGTTAGATAATACATAGCCTTAGGGGTAAAATCTATAGAAGGGGGTTTCTTATGTGTACCACACCAACATTTGTCGTTGGAAGCTTGTTTGTAAGTGAAATTGAAGAAAGCAACATTTTCAGAATAATTAGATTCTTTTCAATCATTCTCGTCGAACAAGGTGGGCTCTAGTAAAATTCAAGAATACTTTAGTCGCTTTTCCGAATGTGTATGACTTCTACTTGGTTAGACATCAACAGTGTAGTAATAGAAGAATTATCGGTAGGTAAGCTTGGAAAGTGGATTCATTGGCTGCGACTTTAAGATGGCACCTAAATCTTTCCATTATATTTATTACCGAGAAGTCTTTAAACCATATTATGGCATCGTAAAGCTTTTAGTTTTGTCAGTATCATTTTATGATTGCTTGTTTGCAAGCATGTTAGTGAATTCATTGGCTGCCACTTTAAGACGGCAGCTAAATGTCCAGAACATTGTTATTACCAAGTTGTGTTTAAATCATACTATATGGTATCATGTAGCTTCTAGTTTTGCAGTGTACCGAAAGTGTTGTTTATTAGAGTGGTTGTCTTTCATTGGCCATAAAGGTTAATTTCAAGCAAGATTTTCAAGGTAAATTTCTTCATAAATTTGTCGGCATTTCTTCCTTAAAATAATACCATGTTGACTATGTGAAGGGCCTTATTCATTAAACCTAATGACTGTATATATACGATTGACCTGCATTTGAAAGTTAGAATATCATTTATGTGAATAACTTGTGAGTATCATCTTTACCCAGTAATCCTGTTTAAAGGGATATGTTACTTTGTTGAATTTGAACAGGATTGTGCAGCAATGGTTTTTTTTAGTTAAGAGATTTGTTGTTTGCTTCTGCTCAAATATACCAAGCACAATACACACTATTTTTACAAGAACAATCTTAAAAGAACATGATGTCGATTTAAGAAGCTATTCTTGAGTCAATAAGTAAATGAGGTAAATAAATTAAGAACATTTTAAGAGCATAATAGGCCTGAAAATAACAGCATAAGAACAGCCGATTCTCAGCCGAAGTAGATAGATAAATTCAATTTTAACGTCGGAAGACTTCACCTTTCATTAAATTGGAAAACGATTTTTTGAAACTATTTTTAGGATTTCAATATCGTGAAGTTTAAAATGGAGTGGTAGGGTTTTGTAATGGTTGGGTTTAGATTGAGCATGATTTTCAGAGCTGAATAATCATGTCCATTGCAAACACTTAAAACTCAAAGAACACCCTCCAAAAAATCGGTCGCCCTTTTCCAAGAATCGTATTGGATATTGTGTTCTCTTCTCTTCATTTCCAGAACACGGCAATATTCATCTTAACGTGATTTCAAAGAATAAAACTATTTTCTCGGTAAGAAAGTTTTAGCTTCGGAATCATGTTCATATAAACATAACAAACACCACGAACTCTAAAACCGATAACTAGAATTAAAGAACTATTCAAATAATAAAGTATGTCTTTCTCTGAACGTGATTTCCAGAGAAAACCTTTTTTTTATAAAGAGGAATGTTTTTCTGAGTCATGTTTATTCATTCAGTCAAGGACCTTAAGAAACGATAAGTGGAATAAACGGTTCGTTCAAAAAAAAATACATTCAGCTAAGAATATGTGTTTTTCTGGACGTGATTTACAGAAAAAACTTTTTTTTTTTATAAAGTGGAGATTTCTTGTGAGTCATGTTGATTCAGTTAACCAAGGACCTCAAAAAGAAAGGTTGTGCTCTTCGTTCTCGGTAGAAAAGTTCATAATCAAGCGGAAAGAATTAAAAGCTGCACGCACAGCTACTATAAAGAAATTGAAGCGCGCGAAAGCATAATAAAAGTCAAAAGTGAGAGCGAAAAAAGACTAAACACAATGGTCAATGATCTACAGGCAAAATGTCAGGAACACATCAAGGATAAAAATCAAATTACCAATGTAATACAGAGCCAGTTTTCCCCGCTAGAAACAAAACTAACAGCCAAGATAGAAGAGACGTTGAATAACAAGACTCCAAAAATTCAAACCACAACAGAGCCACGAAAGAAAAGTTTTGCTGAAGCGACTAAAAACAATAATCGATTTAACTTTTTATTTTCTGTTGGTAACAAAATAGCTTCATATAAATACAAAACTAATAAAAGTGTTGGTACACTAGTAAAAACTATTTAAAAATAAATAAAGTAATAAAAAATTAAAAAGTCAATGGAGATTATGCACAAATTTTGCAGGTAAAATTTTCACCCGACCAGCTTTGGAGTTTAATTTTGAAAAGTTTAGGAGAATCGGCAGCTTTGATTTCAGAAGGCAGGCAATTCCAAAGAAGACTACCACGAAAGACTAAGGAGTTTAGTACGTAGGTTTTGGTTTTGCCTACATTGGGTAAAAGAATTCTCCTATTTCCAGAACGAAGTATATATGGCGACTTTGTTAGAGTAAACATATCCCATAAAAAACTTGGGCTTTCTCTCCAAATAATATTATATACTGCACGGAGAAGAAATCTAAGATTCTTAACATGAATATGGAAACACTGGTATCCTTGTTTAGTAGAGTTTCAAAGTCTGAAGAGAAATCAAAATAGACTGCTCGCAACGCCCTCGCATGGAATTTGATAAGCGTAAACAGCATGAAACAGCTACTACGAAGGGAGAAAATAGAAGAACAAATTGAAGACCAAAGAAAGCTATCGACAGACGCAAATATCATTATCCATGGGGTAAATGAAAATGAAAGTAAAGAAGATATCGATTTCGTTACTGAGCTTCTGAATGACGTTAATTTAAAGACTCAACCAACCTACGTCTCTCGTGTTGGAAGAGAATCTAAAGTTATGCGCCCAATCAAAGTTGCATTCAAAGACAGTCATAACAAATACAGATTCATGAAGAAGTTGACTGAATTGAAACAACACGAGAAGTACGCGAAATTAAGTATCACCGACGACTTGACAAAAATGGAGAGGGAACAAATCAAAGAGTGGAAAAAGAGAGCAGACGAGATGAATAAAGCCAGATCGAACGATGGTTTTAAATGGAGGGTACGAGGAAGCCCTCGTGAAAAATTATATTTTAAAAAGATTTTTTGTACAAGGGTTTAGAGGCTTTTGTGCCTGAAATGTATAATTCATTATAATAATAATACAATAATAACTGGTTTGGAGGTCAATACGGTAAAATATTGACCTTATCCTGCGCACAGACCTCGCAAGCTCGGTCTGTACTTCGGCTGCGGTCAATATTTTACCGTATTGACCGAGAAAACAGTTATATTATATTGTGTTTATAAACTGGTGAACATTCTTTGTGTGTTTCTGGCCAAAAAAATGCATTTTCCACTCATTTTCCATGATTTTTTCGTTTCTTTTTTACCCAATATTTTCTTCGATTTATTCTGACGTCACTTTCTTATGAGAAGTCATTGCAAAGTCAGTTTTTTAAATCATGTTCAAACTGACGAAACTGTTCTATTCATGATATGCACCACTGCAATGAGTTCACGAAATTATGCAACTTTTCTGTTTTGTTCCACCCAATACGTCACTTTTTCTATTGTTTAAGTGACGTATTGGGTGGAATATTGTAAAAGTTTTCAGAAGACTCTCCAGTGGTGCATATCATGAATAAAACAAATTTCCCTTTTCAAAATCATCGTCAGTTTGACCAAAGCACTAAAGTGGTCTTTACCGTATTTTGTTAACCGGTTACTTTTTCGAAGCGGGCTACATGGCTTTTTGCGCAATGCAATTGGTTCTTTTCGCATGACGACGGGCCTACATTGTCCAGAGTTGCCCGTCGTTAGGAAAATTCATTGTGACGTCACTTTTTCAAAGGAAAATGAACAATGCGTTGACATCATTTCTCTCATTTTTTATTTCTGACGTCAGAAATTATAGCAATTTTTTATCTCTTTTCGCTTGTTTTTTCTGCTTTATTTCGCTATTTTTCCTGGATAAAGCGCTAAAAATCAATCAAAGTTGAAGGAAACGGTTAACAAATACAATAATGACCGGTTTTTTTCGGGCTGTACTGAAAATATTGCCCTCGGTCAACGCAACAACCTCGCAAGCTCGGTCGTTACTTGACCTCGGGCAATTTTCTCAGTACAGCCCTCACTATCCGGTCATTATTGTATTAATATTGACCGCTGGAGAACCAATCAAAATAGCGCATTTTTGGCCCAGCGCTAAGCGTAGGCCTTTCATTTGCAATTTTCTGTCTGTCCGTTGTCCGTGTGTCACTTTAGGCAGAAACGGCGCTTAAAACCAGTACCACACATTTTAATTTTGCCGTCTGGAGATGGAAAAGCTTGCTAAAGTCGGATACTGGCTATAAAAGATATATTTTCTGATTCCGCGCTCCTTCAAAACAATTTTCAAAACAAAACAAGATGGCGGTCGAAGCGAGGAGGTTAATTCATACTTTCTCGAACATTTTCTTTGCTTTAGTGGTCAAGAGACTTTCAAACCAAAGAAATTTTGTAATTGTTTTTCTTTATAAACCTTTTTCAACATTCTGCCATATCTTATAGTCTTTGCTCAAGTTTTATGAGTAAAAATTCTACCTTAAATCACTTTCATTTCTAATTTCTTGTTTTCAAAAAGACTTCATAAATTTTTAGGAAATAATGGCTTCTGATACAGAAATAAATAAACTGAAATGCAGCTGATGTGTAAAATTGAATAAGATTGGAACTTTTTTCTTGATGCTACATAAGAAAACAGTCACTTCTGGATCTGTCGCTGTTCAGGCTGTTAGTGTTAACAAAACCACGGTGGTCAGTGGTGGGACGTGGTATGATTTTCAAACTCAACACATAATTATTTCAAGTAAACTGATTCTGGAATTTGGTAATGGACACTAAAATGGAGCCCATGTGTAAATTGGAACAAGATTGGAACTTTTTCCATGATGCTACGCGTGAAAATGGTTATTTCTGGATCTGTCTCGTTTGGCGATTGGTGGCTTGATTTGTCAAACTCGACACATAATTATTTCAAATAAGTTGATTATGGAATCATGTTAATGGAGACTGAAATGCGCTCATGTGTAAATTTGAAGAAGATTGGGACTTTTTTCATGATTCTACACGTATATTAAATAAAATGGTCATTTCTGGATCTGTCGCATTAAACGATCGGTGGCTTGATTTTTCAAACTCGACTCATATAATTATTTAAAGCATAAACTGATTCTGGAATCTGTTAATGGACACTAAAATGCAGCTCATGGGTAAATTTGAACTAAGCAGTGAAAATGGTCATTTCTGGATCTGTCACATTAACTGTTAACTCACATTAAATCATATGAATTTTATTAGCCTTGATATGCAGACCGTAAACTATTTGATCGTCTAGTTTTTTAAAGATTATTTTTCTGGTTTACGGTCTGGTCCAACTAACATGCCTGCAGGGATTTTTAAAAACCCGCGAATATATAGTGAGTAGTGGGCGCTCTTTAACCAATTAGGTGCACTCACATATTCAGGGAGAAATATCCCTGAATATGTGAGTGCACCTAATTGGTTAAAGAGCGCCCACTACTCACTATATATTCGCGGGTTTTTAAAAATATTTTTCTATGGGCGCGCATAATTTATGGAATTTTCCACCTAGGACATTTTTATTCCAAACCCCCCCCCCCTGCTTAGTAAGTTTTGATATTTTTTCCAACCTCCCCCCGCTTATTCCAAACCCTCCAGCTATTAGGTACCGTGAGATTGGATAACTTGCATCAGTGGAGGCTAACATGCATAGCCCTTAAATGAAAGACCTGGCTGGTCATTAAAATACAAAATTAAATCAAAACAAAAATTGTAGAGTAGAGCTGCGAGCGGAGCTGCGTAGTTGTATTTTAATGACCAGCTAGGTCTTTCATTTGAGGGCTATGCATGTTATGTTATCCTCCACTGATGCAAGTTACCCAATCTCACGATACCTGAGAGTATTCAACCGGGTGAACCTGCGCCTGTAGAGCCGGTTGGTAGGAAACCATTTAATAAAATTTGAAGCATCTAACCAATGAGAAGTACAGCGGTGATTTTGGAAAAATTTTCCCTGTCTTCACTTTGATTCATGTCAACAGGGTCATACATTTGTTGTTTTGCACGCTCGTTTTCAACACGTTACTTTTCGCTGGGCCTTCAAGCCAACAGGCTTCTTGTCTTGTATTGACCGGCTTTTACTTCAACCAGTTAATAATGTTTCATAGAGGTCAATAGACCTGCGAAATATATTGCTATATAATAAGAACCATAGGTGGAATGGACGTTTCGTTCAATAAGTATTCATTTAGGTTAGAAATTTCCCAATCTGGAATCAAATAATGATTGACTGTATTTTTGGAGGTATTTTTGTTGTTTTGAGGAACAGGAGCCGCCCATGACAATGTGTACAACATGTGCATGAGGGATAATACAGTTGATTATCTCTTTGTTAAAGGCCGAGTGAGCAAACAGATAGAGTAAAAAAAAGTAAATAGAATTCACTTACTGATATTCTCCACTCGTTCCCACTCTTCCATTAGAAATGCACCGTAATGTCCTTAAAATGGAAAACAAAGGATGAGATGATAAAATGTCGAAGGACGGCTTCTTATGCAATGCCTGTTTAATATTCGTGATGTGAGGCACTAGAGAGTCTTCCTATAATAATTCTAGTGCTACCCTTTTTTGGACGAGCCCTTCTGCCATGCGAGAATTGTAAGAAAACCAGTGATTTATATCATGAAAAGTTTACTCAACAAAGGCAACCCTAGAAAAAATGATCGCCTTGAAAATTCCACATTTGTACCTCTCGCAGCGATGACTTGAGGGCAACCGAGATTCAAATCAACTCCATCACAATGTGGTTCTGCTAATTCACAAGCATCTGCAAATATCTCAGGATCGTTTGCACAAAACTGAAAAAAAGAAAAAGGTCGTATTATAGTCATAAACTCAATTGACTTTTCAGAAAAGATGGGGCTTTCACATAAACTAGAGAGCTGCTTACATTTGAAGTCAATACTTTTTGACTACAGACTTCCATACGCCTATCGATACTAATGATTTGACATGGAAAGTTTTTAATTGACTTGACATTTTCAGGCTAACTCTGATACAAGCCAAGCTAATTTTAACCTAAACTTTATTTCACACGAGAGAAATTTCTCTGAGTCTCTGAGATGGATGATCATCTGCCTGGCACGTGATAAACAGCTTGGGGCTAGACATTTGAGCAGGCTAAGGGGTTAGATTTTCCCCAAAAGTGTGGGTAGAAAATGGGGTTTTTGTCAATTATCCAAAACAAGTTTTAAGAGTAGTATTTGCCCTAATAATGATTACTAACTGATTAGCACTAATTAAAAACAAGAGCTTACAATGTACAAATTTTGAGCACTTTGAAAATTAAAACAAATATGATCATATTTCATGTAAACTAAATAAGATGAACAAGGGTATGTTTCTTCAGTCTTGAGTTGAAGCGATAGTGGACAAAGACAAAAGATTGGTTACAGCCGTTTCTTACGAATTTTCAAAATTACCATGATCTAGTTGTCGATTCTAAAATTTGCGTACAGCACCTGACCCCGAGAATGTAGGTGAAATTTGAATCAGACCTGAGAGATGTATATTTGCATTTGAAAAAATATTGAATGTTTTAAACGAAATTTTGAACTCCCAAAATCCTTTCCCAGGGGCTAGTTTCATTACTTTTGATAGATAAGCTAATTTTTTTGGTCCTTGAAGTTGACTCCCATTTTCGTTATAACCCCCAGAATGTAGGTTTGGTTTTATGGCTTTAAATCTAGTAATAGTAAATTTTTGATATTTTTTCGATTGAATTAATTATAACAGAAAATTTTAGAAATATTTTATGCCAAAACAATATTCTAAAGAGCTTTTGTTATTCTCAAAATTGGATTTTTTCGCTTTTTAACCCCCAGAATGTAGGTGAAAAGATTCGGTTGCTGAGAGCGAAATTTCAGTATTCATCGGAAATTTTTGTTCTCTAAGTGAAATTTATACTTTAGAAATATACTCTGACAAAAAATTAACAAAGATATTAATTTTATTGTGCTACAAATGATGAAAAGTAAAAGAAAGGACGAAAAGAAGAGACAAGAAGGTTGTTTTTATTTTGAAGGTTGAAGATTCTGTATTAAAATATATGAATAATGTAACAACACCCCTGCCTCACAGCCCCGGTGGAACTTTTCCAACATCGGGTCAAAAAATTTCTACTAAATTCCCAATGGGGATAGAAATTCTATTGTTCCATACTTAGGCAAATTTTTTGATTGAGCTGGGGTCCCAGCGGGTCTGGGACACGTCGTAAAAGCTTAAAATGCCAACATTAATCATCTCTCATGTAATACTTTCATGTTATGAAAGTACAGAAAAAAAGTTTTATATAATTTGACAGACTTTTTTTGTCGGGTTTTGAAAGGCCCCAAAATTGTAGGTATCAACTAAACGCAAAAGGTAGGTCAAACATTTTCGTTAAAATATCTAACTTAGAACAATAAATATTGAAATGGACTATTTTCCCCATTTCTTTAGTTCATTAGGAGTAAGAAAATACCCTATCATCGTAACTTAATTCCAATAGATTTCGATTTAGAGAGGATTTATTTTTAAAATGTCTCAGTTCGGGTAGTATCCAATCAACTTCGATTCAGATTTTCGCCTGAAAAAATAAATTCTAGTTAAAATTTTATGTCTAGAAATAATCAGTAATATGTAACAGTATGCTCTGAAACAACTTTTTATGAAGTTGAACTATCGTTAGGGCTACCATGCTAAAAAATGAGAAACCTACATTCTCGGGGTTTACTACATTCTCGGGGTCAGGTGCTGTAATGCTGATTTGATGAAACAACATGGCAATATAATATTCAAAACGCAATCTGGAGATGAGTATTCCAGGAGTGATTGAGTTTGAAAGTAAGACGAAAAACTAAGTCTTAGTCCTATTTATCTACGACGACGAACAAAAAAAGGAAAAACTATGAATAGAGAATTATACAAGGATGTGATAGTGCTGATGTCAGCAATTCTCTCAATCGCAATCACAATCATCAATAGTTCATGCATTTATATCATCGTGACAACAAAAAAAATACGAGAAAAACCACCCATGATATTCATCGTAAATCTCCTCGTAACTTATTTACTACAAGGCGTTTTCGTGCTACCGACCTACGCCGTTTTCCGGTCCGGCAACTTTAGCGAGACTGTGTGTGCATATGTGTGTGATGCATGGCGCCTGTCTTACATGGTCACATTTTACGGGATGTGTGTCAACGTGTTACTGATCGCAATTGATCGATTTCTCGCAGCCAAATACGCGTTATCTCGTAAAATCAGGCTGACTTCGACAAAGTGTAAGACAATATGCTGTTTGGCGTGGTTGTACATAATCATATTATGTTTGATACCGTTTGTGCCGATGAAAAGGTCAAAATCGTTGGAGAATTCAAAATGTCATTACAACCAACCGAGGATTTGGACTATTTTCATGCTGCTTGTCAACTCCACTCTCCCTCTAGCTCTGAATTTTGGCATTTATACATACATTGCTCGCAAAATGAAACACAACAGTAGAGTGTTATTTGGAAGGCAGAAAAAACACAGTCAAGCTACAATAGATCGACTAGCTTTGAATAGAAAGTTGACAACTCTGACGGTCAAAATAACACTCCTTTATGGTATGACCTGGATACCTTCTATTGTTTACTATAAGCTTGTTACCATAGCACCTAAAATATTCAGTGACGATTTTTACGGTTCCGACACAGAAGAAATAATAACATTTGTCAACAAGTTTGTGACATTTTTGGATGCTGTTTTCGCACCTGTTCTGTTTTGTTACAGTAGTGAAGATTTCAGAAAAGCTTTTTGGGTGAAAAGAAGTGCGGTAGAAAGTTATGAACTGAAATGAAACTTAATCAAGAAGGGCGCGAAGCACCTGAATGTAACCCAGATTACAAAAAAACTTAGCATACCTGAAAAAGCAGAGGTCGATCATCAGGGCAATGTTCAATAACCAGTTTCCTGTACTTTGGATCTCTGGAAAAGATACCAGCATGCCACATCGGTGTGTAACAAAGATGCACACCTAATTCTCTTGACATTTTTCTGAACGGTAATTCTGATTGGTCAACCATTGGTGCTAAAACATGTTTAGGTGAACCGAGAACCTCTTTGTAAAATTTGTATCCTTCGTTTTCTTCAGCCATTTTAATGTTAAGTGTGATTTATAATTGTATCTTTTTGTTATTTTTATGATTGATATTTTTTTAGTTTAGTTTTTTAACTAGGAATAAAAATAAAATCAATAGAGCAACTATGCAAATTGATTAGTTGATTTTCAAACTCAGCATCGCATTAAAAAGTGAGAAATCTCGGAGAAACATTTATGCTAAGCTACAAATTAAAAAACCATGGTAAACTATAATAGAATTATTGTATGTAACCTAATTACATTAGGTAAAATTTAATAGTATATTATCATATAGAATATAAATATCAGTGTGCGATGGATGGGCAGTGTCCTACCAGCTCAAATTTTATAAAACTTTTAAAAAATTCATTTACCTAAAAATGATTATCATAAAAATTCAAGAAGAATAGTTGTCACACTTTTAGGCGTATTGTTTATTGATGCTGCCGATATTTTTTTTTTATCTTGCTATATATGTAATTAATTTTCAGCGTTTTCATCTTCCTTTTCAACTCTTTGGTAGGAAAATTTGTCGAAAAAACCCGAAGATTTTTATCATGTAAACCGTAACCGCCGTTATACTTACTTTTTTGATACTTTTTGAAGGCTTCTTTGTTCGTCTCAACAATCATCCAATTTGAGAAATCCGATGATGGACCATGACTTTGATGCTATTTGAATCAGCTCTCCTAAGAGGAAAGTAATTCGGCAGCAGTGGCTCGTCCGGTAGTGAATTGAGAAAATGGTCCAATTGATGTTTAAAACTAGTTTTGGAGCAGTTTTTGAGGTTACGGATGGATTGTGGGAGGGCATTAAATAGTCTGGGACCTTCTTCTGACAGGGAGTCTCTCCATATGTTTTTTTGCCTTATGTTCACCTCTTTTAGATAACATTTTCTACCCAGTCTCTGGTTATCGTAACTGAAGATGCCACCTTTGTTTTCAGCATAGTTAAAATTTGGTACAAGCTGTTCTAGGATGCTCCAGGTGTAGATAATCCTGTATCTTTCTCTGCGCCGCTCCAGGCTGTATAGTTTAACTTCTTTGAGCTTCTCCCAATAGTTGAGATGTTGAAGTGTAGGGATTCTATTCAGGTAAGATTTTTGAAGTGATTCCAGTTGTTGGATCAGATATCTTTTTGAAGGTGACCACAGCTGGGAGCAATAGTCAATGTGTGGTAGTACCAGTGACTTCCAAAGAGTTAGCATTACTTGACAATCTCTTGTTTTGAACGTTCGATGGATCCAAGCAATGATACTTTTGACTTTCTCGATCTGGTTTGTAATGTGTTTGCTGTATGTCATGTTAACATCCAGAGTGACTCCTAAATCCTTCACGTCCATCTTGGTTTCGATAGGAGAGCCAGTGTCTGAGAGGTAACTTGAGTGTTCTTTCAGTTCTTCATTTTTTCCGTATTTAAGATGTTCAAACTTCAAGCCATTGAGCTGCATGTTGTTTAATGATGTCCATTGATACACCACATCAAGTCGTTTTGTAGAAAATGAACATCAGTGTTATTAGAGATCTCCTTCATTAAACGTGTATCGTCGGCAAATGAAGATAGAAATGAATGTAGGATGTTAGTGTCAATATCTTGGATCATTATCAGGAAGAGAAGTGGACCAAGAACTGATCCTTGGGGGACGCCAGAAATGACTTCTGCTTTTTTGGAGAGGATGTAGTCAACAGATACTTGTTGGGTCCTACCGGTAAGGAAGGATCTGATCCATTGCAGTAATTTGCCAGTTATACCATTTCTCTCGATTTTATGGAGTAAGATTGTATGATCTACACGGTCAAATGCCTTGCTGAAATCAAGGTAAATAACGTCAACGTTACGTCCTTTTTCAATGTGATGGATGAGTCGTTCTGTGTGCGAAAGAAGTTGGCTAAGACATGATCTTCCAGACCTGAATCCATGTTGATTATCGTTAAAGAGGTCGTTTTCTTCTAGATGATTTTGTAGCCGTTTTCTGACAATCTTCTCGAAGATCTTTGTTACATGCGAAGTTAATGCTACAGGTCGATAGTTTTCAGGTAGGCCTTGGTTGCCTTTTTAAAGATGGGTGTGATGAAACTGGTTTTCAAAAGTTGAGGTGTTAGCCTTTGTCAAGTATATTTCTCCAGATTAGAGAGAGAGGGGCCGCAATCTGTGACTTGACTTGTTTTAAGAAATTGCAGGGAAGCCGTCAGGTCCTGCTGCAGCATTGGAGGATAAAGTGTCGATCCCTCTATAATATTTGTTCTGAGAAGTCGATATCACTTAGATTTGGTTGATTTTCGGTGATTTCTTGCAAGTTATAGTTGGGTAGTGGTTCCATAAAAACAGAGGTATATTGATCTTGTAGAATGTTTGCCATTTTTTGACTGTCATTTGTCAGTTGATTGGTTTTTGGATCCTTCAATGGTCCAACCTTCGGTTTGTGTTTTGAAAAGCGTTTTGCGTACGAATAAAAATATTTTGGATTGGATTTTATTTTCGAAGTAGCATTTGTTTCTTGGTTCTTTCTTTCATTGGAGTATGATTCTTGAAGTTTAAGTTCAATATCGATAAGTTTTTGGTGAATCTTTTGAGTTGATTTCCTTTTCTTTAGCTTTAGGCATTTTCGCATCAGCACTCTTCTATCTCTGGGTATAATGGTTTTTGTTGATTTCTTTGACATTCTTGAAGGGACTTGATTTTCAGTGATAACGTTTATGCATTTATCAAGAAAAGTATCATATTGTTCGTCTTGGTCTGAAATGGGGTTTAAAATAGCATGCCAGTCAACATTTAGTAAATCTTTTTTAATATTTTCCCAATTAATTTTGTGGCTGTGAAAATTAAAATTGTCAAATTTGTTGTGTGAGGTTTTCTTGGTAAAATTTTTACAAGTTTTGTCGAAAGTCATATGGGTTGCAAATTGGACCATATGGTGATCTGAATGAATGGTAGCAGTGACTTGGTAGTCAAAAACCATATCTGGATTGTTTGTTAGTAAAAAGTCTAAAATATTTCCGTCTTTATGTGTTGGTTTATGAATTGTCTGATTTAAGTTTAGGTGCATCATAAAATCTGTTAAAATATATATTTAGACAAAGCGCGTGAATAATTAAAAAACAAAGACTAGTTATTTTCAAAGTACGCCTTAGCAATCAGGGGAAAATCAATCTACTAAGATCTTAAATTTCAATTAAAGCTTTGCTCCTTGAAAAGAGCAAAAATTAGAGGTGTGTCCTAGCTAAAATAAAACAGTAAACTTACAATTTTCTTAAACTCGAAGATAAAAATTCTGGCTCTTTATAAACGTGTTTGTAAATCTAATTCTTCCAAAACACCCTCCATTTAGGCACTTTAGAGTAAGTGATTTTCTCTTGATCCAATGAATTATTAATTTAACCAACCTCATTTGAATTTACATCAGCGGTCTGAGCAAATCCTTTGCCGGGTCCGCAACATCGTACTGCGATTTGTTTCGGATTTTCAAGAAGTTAGAAATAATAAAATAAAACTAATACAAATTCTCCTCGCAACAAAAATTCAAAGATTCTTCCAAAGAAATTCTTTGATTAAATTCAATCCAATTCAACATAGTGTTGATTATGAGTTTTTTGTACCGCAATAAAAATTCGGGAATAAATCTGCACAGCGCAGACGCTCCGTTACGATTCAGCTTGACGGACATTATACTAGAGATTCGCACGGTACACCCATAGCCTCGATGAAAAGTTCGCAGTGATTGAAAACAAACCCAATCAAACTTCCAAAGGAACTATGCATTCCAAAATAGAAGGTACTTCACTTTGGTAGATGTGAAAGTTAACCTTTCCGATGCTTTCATCAAGTGGCAATGATCGAATTCGGATCTTTGGCATCATTATCACTGTTTTTTTCTCCGCCGTTCCGGTTTTCGTCTACATTGACACCAGCTTTTATATATTTGTCTTGGCGCGGTGCATTTTCAGGATTTTGTTTCTGCTTTTCTGCTTCTTCTTCCTCTTCTTTTTCACGTCTCAGTTTGTTGAATAAGAATTTGAATTTGTGACCTTCGAAAACAACGAAAATGATAAATAAAGGATGTTGGCAGGCCAGTTATACTAGATCTTTTAGAAAGCAAGACGAAATTCAATTTCATTTCATTCATTTAATGTTTTTTTTCTGTATCAATAATATCAGAGTAAAGGCGAGTGGAGTAGAGCTCGAATAAACAACAAAGACGCTAGTTATAAGTTTTCAAGTTGTTTATTAAGGCTAAGCAAACCTGTTTACAGAAATCACTGGTCTAGAAATTTTATTCGCCAACCGATGGTCATAACACCAACCAATACATTGCTAAAGATTTGCCAGTTTAGAATCTCAACTCCACCGGAATTATAATTTGTCATTTGCCGGAGTGAAACCCTGATTTTTAGCATCCCATTTCACTCTCGAATAGATCGTCTAGAAAACTACAAGTATGAAGTAAACAAAAAATGAAAACGTACCTGAACAATCGAGTACTTTGATAGCGGTCATATCTTTACAACAAGTTTTACATAAATTGTGTTCACATTTCTTGCCCTGTAAAAAAACAAGAATAATTGCATGCGATTTTCCAAGCCAACTTTTGCATATTTCCCAGTCAAATTTGTCAAAATATATTATGTTCTTCAAAAAAGTTTTAAAAGTAAAGGAGGACAACTTTTACGCTACGCAAAAGGGGAATTCACCAAAAATAATTTTTTACACTTTGATGATGTTTGGGAAAAAATAAGCCTTTCTCAAGTGTTTTGACGCAAACTCAATTATTTCACCAGGGCTCGAAACATTCAATTCGAAAAATGAAATGTCCGTTACCGCGTAAAAAAGCCGCCTAGTATAGGCTTTTTCAATTAAGATTAAAAGAAAATCGGGAGGAAAATTCAATAAAAAATTGCTTAATTTTAGGACATTTGGGACGAAGCAATCAGGGAAAGGATAAATTGTGCATTCGTTTCCAACCCCCTAAAAGAAAAACTGAAATAATTACATAATGAGAGCAAAAGATTCAAACTGACAAAACTGCTAATTGACAGGTGACCAGTTTAAGGAAATGGCTATTCTCGCACTGGCACGGCTACGGAGTTGTGTGTTCCAAATGAAGAAATGTCAAAACATATTTAACTTACCCAAGGGTTGTTCTTGCACGTCACGCAAAGCGGCCATTTGTCTTTTGGAACTATGAAGCAAAGAAAGAATATTTGATCCTCACAAACTTATCTCTTGTACTGGCACTATTTAGAAATTTTCTTCCGACACGCTATATCTCTGAAGTTCGGGGATAATTTTCAACATCTGGAAGGCTTAGATGACAGAATTTCGCCCGACTGCCTCGTGGAGTTTGCAGTGGGAGGCCTAAACTCTACCCTCGTTTTCGGGTATTAACTGGTCCAACCGAAATATTTTTCAGGCTTATTAACAAGGGCAGTTGAACCCGACCGGGAATACGAAACATCAGGTCGACTACCTTATCGGGGAAAACTTCGTCGGGGAAAATTTTCGTCGGAGAAAAATTCGTCACTTGTTGGTAGTTGGTAAACGCATTAAGGCCGGGGAAAATTTTCGTCGGGGAAAATATTCGTGACTTGTCCAAAATTTTGTCACTTTTCCCCGACGAAGTTTTCCCCGATAAGGTATCATTCCTGTCATCAGGACATCAATCAGATGTATATGATTCTAGATTCTATGCCGTTTTTACTGAAATCTTCTATTTGAGCTCTCATAAAAAAATAAGGCTGAGAAAAACACCGACCTAAACAAGCGTACGCCTTAAACAATGCTTGAGATCGAAACATTTTTCATAGTACACCTCAAGGGAACTTATTTTGGCAGGAACTTATTTTTGCGGGAACTAATTTTGGCGTAGTTGGCGAATTTAGACGAAATTCATCAAAATTAGTTCCCGCCAAAATTAAATAATTTGCTCACTCGCCAAAATAAGTTCCCGTCAAAATTAAATTTCTTGTTTCCTTGCCTAAATAACCCCTGAAATTCATCAAAATTGCTCAAAATAAGGCAAAATAGAAGAGATTTACGCTGTTATTCGCCAAAATTAGTTCCCACCAAAATTAATAAAAATTCACTGTTCGCCAAAATAAGTTCCCGCCAAAATTAAAAAATTTAAAGCTATTTGCTGCCCGCCAAATTAGTTCCCGCCAAAAAAAGTTCCCTTAAGGTAGCGAAAAAAGCAACAAAAAAAAAAGTCAAAAAAACTTGAGGTACCTTTAGGGAATGCGCCTTTGCCGTGCTGATGGTGTTTTTCACGTATAGCTTTTCGTTTGGAGGGCGGTTTTAATTTTGCTTTTGCATCCGCCTCTTCACCGCCCTCTTCGAGTGGCCTTTTCTCGCCCGATGTTGTTTTTGGTCTAAGTGAGGTAGAGAAGCTTTTTGGATTTAAGGAGGCAAAAATTGCGCATTTCGCTAATTTAGGACACATCTCCTGAAATAGTCTGCTTGTTCAAAATTGAAATTGAAATTAAGTTTCTAAATATGTTGCTCAAACCAAAACTAGGAAATGGAAACCACCCCTTTGAACTGCAAGGAGAACGGGTCCTATAAAAACAAAACTTTCGCTGTGACGCAATGAAGATATCAAAGTGTAAACTAAACTGAGATATTTGATTTACTGAACAGAGATTTTAGAGAATTTACGCAGGGCTGTCGGGTTTAGGACCACTCACAGTATTATACTGTTGACGAGAGAGTTAGATTACACCTACACACCCCATGTCATAACCTTATGAAGTGTCACAAATAACCTTTTGTTGAAAAAATGTATAGATGTAATCTGGCAGAGTCGAGAACTGTTTAACATGTTTATATTTTTGGAAAGTTCGAATTGTCATTTCTCAACTTTGGAAAAGAGTTAGGCAAAAACTTTTGAAAGTTTTGCTCAGGAGCATGGAAAGAATCTAATAGCGAAAGGATCTCAAACTCAAACCATCTGGTTATACCTTCTATCAAGGTATTGGAAAATATTAGCTTTCAATAACTGTGGTGCGACCGACAGAGGGCAAACACCTGAAATTATATAAAGTTAGTAAATAAAAACCATCTCTAGCATTTCATACAAAATTTCCTACACCTAGTTTCTACTTACGGTGGTCTAACGTACGGTTGACATCTCCAAAAGGGAAGTTGACCGATTTCCTCACTGTCTTTACCCTCCTCTATTTCTTTGTCCGCGATCGCCTACAAATGGAATAGATTATGGTTAGGTACTTAATAGACGGGAGATGGTAAATTATCTAAAAACTGGTTTGGAAACTGTACTGAAATAGTATTTTTGAAATAAGAAGCTGTAGCATGAAAGTATAGCATCCAGCTACTATGGGCAATCTTGTGGACTTGATCCCCAGCCAGGTCAAAGCAAAGATTTACAAAATGGTACTTAAAATGCCGCCTTTCTCTCGCATGCTCAGCAGCTAAAGAGGGAGCCATCGGGTCGCCCTGTAAGGGTCGCTCTTAATTTATAGGGCAATTAAACATCTATAAACAGGATGGATCCACTTCGTCGAATCTCCCAGACCAAATATAAGCGTGAAGGTAAATTTGAATCAGTCACAGTTAGAAGAAGAAGTTTTACGATCAAAAATATAATCTGTCTCTCTCACCTTGGCTTTTTCTTTGATCGTATCCGATATTTTGCACATATCTTCGAATTTCTTTACTTTACCTAGCGGATGGCGCAGTTCTGGGAAATTGTCCAAACTGAAAGCAGAGTAAAGCAAAGTATTAGAAAACGTCAAAAGTTCCCTTTTAATTTAAACACCCCTGTGTCACAGACCCGCTGGGACCCAAGCCCCACTGGAAAATTTCGTAAAAGTTTCGTCCCCGATGGGAAAATACCCTGGAATTTCAGCCCCATTGGGAATTTTACTTTGATTTTATCCCCATTCGAGATCCAATGTTTAAAAATTGCACTCCAAAACCATCCCCACTGGATTTTTAACCATAGAATATTAAAATTGCTATCCCCTTTGAGATTTCAAAAGGAATTTTTATCCCCTCTGAGGAAACGGTTCCGCCGGAGCTGTGAGACATACAAGGGTGTATTTAAGATTCCAGAGCGTGAAAAGTTGCAAGATGCTTTATTTTATAGCCCTCAAAAATTGACAAGAGAGTTGATGCACTCATGGTAGAGAACAATGAAAATATTAACATTTTCAGCAGATTCATAAGCCTGGAATCACGGAATTGAGGTTCAAAGAAGTGAACACCGGCTACAATGCTACAACGTTTCAATATTGCCCTAAAATATTTGAAATGTAAAAAAAATTAGAACAACTGAGCATCAACAAAGATTTATTGGTCTTTTTAAAAAACGACGAAGGCACTTGCATATAGTCTAGCCCCCTCAGATAAGGCCGAAACGTTTGGAACAAATTTATAATGATCTGTCGTGATTTCATGGTACAGAGGTTCTCACCCGAGGTTAAGTATCGATGGGCAAGTGCAGACGAGATTCGTGCAGTTCTTGTTCGCAATATATTGCAATATCATACATAAATATCTTAAACATTGCTTTAGAAGAAGAACTTAATCGATGTGGGACATGATTACAAATCAGTCAAATCTCTCCAATTCCAATCTCTATTAATCTTATATTAATTTTTCTGTAAATCGAACATTAATCCCCTCAGCTGGAAAGTTATTCAAAATACACTCGGTAATTCGAACCTTTATCTAATTTGAAGAAAAATCTTAGTTCTTTGAGGATCAAGCTACCTATTCTTAAATGGTCTTTATCTTCGGTAGATTTTATTCTAAATGACCTTCAATTAAACGAAGGTTTAATGAAAAAATACATAAATTTACTTTTATTTTATTCATGTGCAAGGTGAAAATTTTTCAATAGATTGCATGCAGCCTTTCAGCGTGAATTCACCCAAAAAAAATGTGGTGATATGTGCGAGGTTATCTTTTAAAAACAATTTTATCATATTAGTGGGGTTGTTTAGCATAATTTACGGGAAAAAATAAGATATAGCTGAAACTTTCTCCAGACCTTCTCTATAGGATAGTTATGCCTCAGAAAAAAATCCCCTAAAATCCCACTGGTGGAACATCCCTTTTTTGGGATATTTCTTTTTTCCCCAGGCAAAACCCTAAGGGCGAAATTTTTTGAAAATTTCAAACTAATTTTCAGACATTATCAAGTATACCATTCGAAAGCTCTCAAAAAACTATATAGAAGACTTTTAAACAGCTAGATCTTATTTTTTTCCTACAAACAGCCTGTATTTTTGTCTATATCTGTATATAAAAGTCGACATTGTGTGCGATATTTTATTGAAATGAAAAATAAATAAATTCAATTTATAATTTTAGGAAAATGAAACAACGCATTACCTAATTACACAATAGGTATGTTTTCTTTCAAAAAACTGCATGTAACAATCCTAGTGTGGGACCGCTTTTACCAAAGCTGAACTCATCCATTGTCTCGCAAGTTTTAAAAGTCAGTTTCACATATTTGAAGATTTCTTGTGATCGTTTACAATGGCTTCAAGATGCATACATATTCACGAGAAACAGCATTAAACTGTGAAACATTGGTTACTGACTGTTCAGATCAAATCATTTACATTATAACATGTTTACTTTGGAAATCTTGTCAATTTGTTCCTGGTTCGGTCATGTAGCTTTAATGAGCATTAATTAAATTTGCTTAGTTCGGTTTTAATATCAAAAAAACTTCTTGGATGTTTTTCACGCTAGCAAAAAAAAAAAAAAATTCACCTAGCTTCGTCAAATTTTGCTTCACGACGGAAAAGCCTCTTTTTATAACTTTTGTAATGAAATCCATCCGAGACTGAAGAACAATACCGTACAGAAAAGTCTCTAATTTGTCCTTAGTTCGGACCTGTAGCTTTAAACATCAATTGAATTTCCTGAATCACATCACTACCGGCATACGTTCTCCAGCGGAGATAATCGGGCCGGTTCGGATCAAGCCACACACATCTATTAAACCAGAACGGACCGTGACCGTTTGGAAAACAAGGTGATCCGTAATCTCGATCACGTGTATGGAACTTCATTCCGTTCAGGTTTTGTCGACTCGTCAAAGATTCTATCCCGGTCAGTAGAGTTTCATTGAAATGAAGAGTATAATCTTGACTCTCGTTATCGATGTAAAATTCACCGTATCTTGAGATGGCGGTGTCGCCTGTGTACGCTTCAGCGTGCACCAAAAAATCATGCTTCGCAGAGACACTCATTTCATGGATAAAATCGTTTCCTAGCCAAAACTCTCGATGTGGGTCACCAAAGCCTACTTTGTAATCATTCCAAGAGCGTTGGAAATCTAAGTGGCGAGGCTGATATCGTCGTTGGAAAACAATCCACCCTCCGCCCTCAATATCCATGTTGCATCTGATATTTTTCAAAAAACGCCCCATCCAGTTCACCTTGTAAACACCCGACGCCCTCGCTCCAATGCTGTACCAATCTTTACAATCCCTGGCATTGATGAAGTAGCGAATTCGATAAGAAACTCTGACCAGATCTTCACGCATGGTAGCACTATCGAAAAATTGACATTCATAATGATTACTGGATGTTTGTTTGATGGAGTAGGAATGGCATTTACAAGTGGTACCACAGACACTTATACATTGTTCTTTGAACTTGGATGAAAATGTGAAGTAAGGGTCTTTAGAAGGATGACCATTAGATGTAATGAGGTGATATTGGTTAGGTGAAGTATTTGTAATCAACAGCAAAATGATAAACAAAGAAAGAAGATAACATTTCTTCATTTTTTCGTGAATCAACTCCTCAGTATCCAAAATTATTTTTAAGATTTTAAATTTTAAATTTTAAATTTTTGATTATCGATAGAGAGACTTGCCGCAATAAGAATTTAATACTGAATACGTCATTGAAATGTTTCTATGGTAACAGAAATGGTAATGAAAACAAACAAGCTATGTGATTTATTAATGAATTTGAAGTCAAATTTGAAATAGTTTCTTTTCAATAAAAGGAACAATTTCAAATTTTGTTTGGCTCGTGTTTCATGTGGTTTCGAATTTTGAGTCACTACCCAAGAAATTTAGAAACACCGCTCAATTGGGCTGCATTTTGTTGCCAATATATCGTAAAGAGAATATCAATAATTCAACATTTATTAGGAAAATCGAGAGGGGGTAACTAGGTTTGGAGAAAGTCAGATAGGAATGTGGTCAGTATTATTTTTGGATTTCACAAACTCTCGATTCGTTGAACGAACTTTTAATCGATTAAAAAAGAATATTTTTTCAGTTGTCGACTTCTATATATTTGGGTAAGGTAATCAGGGGGAGGGGTAAACTATTTTATCTGCGTTGAGCTAAACAGAAAACTGCAAAATCTACGAAAATTACTCCCTGAAATAATTTTTCAAACGAGAGAAAAAGAGTTTTGAACATACCACTTTTGCCACATGCGAAATAAATGTCCTCTCACATAACTCAAATTGGTGGGATATTGATTGCAGTATGCTAAGTATTTATCCACCATCTCCCATGCGGGCGGTTGCCGCCCTGTGAATATGGCGGGATTGTATAATGCACCCTCTAAAAAGTGAAAAAAAACATTGTCTGAATAACCTCATATAACTGATGGAATTACTTCTAACACCTACGTGAATACTGTCGAACGTGCTAACCGCACTGGCTCAACTTCAGTATCTTGCAGGTCCGACTGTAAAATTGATAAAAAAAAAAAATTTCAAACAATTTCCTATTTAGTCAATAACACCCCCATGTTTTACCTTTATTTTTTTTAGAGACTTTCATTTCAAAACAAAGTTATCTAAACGTAAATAAAAACACATCCCTGCAAACATTAGATTTCCAGGTTTGTAATGATTCCTCCTGCCAGTTGAGCGTATTTATAGTTAAAAACCTAATAAGAGAGAAAGGAGACCGACCTGCACTCATCACAGCATCCACTTTGGTATACTCTATACATTTTTCGACGTCCCGCAAATACTGGATGTTTCCGTTAGCAAATACGGGCACGGAAACAGCCTCCTTGACCGCTTTGATATGATCCCAACTTGCAATACCGGTGAGCGGGCCTCGTTGTTCACGACGTCGACCGTGAACTGTGATGATCTGAGAAAAAGGAAAGTTTAGGTAATAGCGCATTCTGTACTTCTTTAGCTCTCATAATGTAGGTATATACACCCCTGTGTCACAAAACCCAGTGGACCCCCGCCCCGGTGGAAAAATAGGCCAAAAAATCGTCCCCGGTGAAAAAAATACCCTACATTTTCAACCCCACTGGGAAATTGGCCTATGATTCTATCCCCATTGACAATTGAATGGAAAAATTTGGACTCCAAAACCATCCCCACTGGAATTTTTGAGCTGGAAGCAATAGATTTTCTATCCCTATTGGGATTTCAATAGAAATTTTCATCCCCACTGAGGGAAAAGGTTCCACCGGGGCACTGAGACAGGGGTGTGTATGTATGATGTGGTCTGGTCTGTGTACCGTGTTTATTTTATGTACACAGTGATCGTAGCTGTAGGACTATTTATCTCCGGCCAAAACCTGTTCCCTTTCTCTTTAGGTCCATCCATAAGGGGTCCCCTGTTCGAATCCCCGCTCCTTCAAATGTTCCGTTCAGTTCTTAAATAGCCTGGATCCCATGAAAGTAATCGCAAGACTGTCTAAAAAATCCTAGACTACACAAAAAATATCTATTCTGTTTGTATGTCTATAGTTGGTTCAGTAGAAAACTATAGTAGTACTTTCCAGCTGGCGAGCAAAATCTCCAAAGCTCCACAAATTAATTCCGTCATCGAGAGTTTGTATTTATTTTCTCTCAACTAGTTAGGAAGTAAAGTATACAGCAGGATATCAATGGTCATGTGTTTTTCTTGTACTATTGTGAATGACTCTGAGCACCAAATGTCAACATTTATAACAGACTCTCCAATCTTCTTACCTTAGCCCCCGCTCGTACCAATCTTTTTGCGTATTCGACAGTCTTTTCGATACTTTCATAAACACGTATTTTACAGGTGATAGGTTTTTTGATTCGCGCACAGGCTGTTCGTACTGAAAAAAAAGGAAAGAGATTATCAAAAATTGTGAAAATATGAAAGTAGAGCATCATTATTGCAGGACTTTCCGCATACGCTGGTCAAAGTTTTTCCGATATTTGCCGTTATTGAGTAACACGAAAACTGAGAAAAAAACAAATATCAATATTCATATATAGCCAGAGATTGCAAAAAATCTTTTTTTTGAAATTCTAATACAAATGGTAGTATCTCCTTGAGATTATATGGAACACCTCCATGACACCTCCAGCCAGCTCGGTTAAATGAGATCAAATCTTTTTTTGAAGTCACGTGATCTATTTTCACTGTCTTCATTCGCAAAAACAGTTGCAATGTAACGTCTTCGATAGACTATGTTATGGTCACAGATATCTGTAAAGCCCGAAGGGCTAGATTTGCAGCTTTTATCAAAAAGTGAAGCTCATCTTTGGAAGGATTTCCTACCAGAGTCACGTGACTAAAATATGCATTTTCACCGGTTTGAGAGATAGCGAAATAGCGTTTGCGACCTACGTTTTTTGATCTCGCGCTCCGAAAACAATTAAAATGCTAGATCCTATCCATCGGTACGAAATTTAAAAAGTCAAATTTTTGCTTCACTATTTATTGCTGGAGAAAGCTTAAAGTTGCCTATCTAGCCCTTCGGGCTTAGATATCTGTGGTTATGGTCCGTTATAGTCATAGTATAGGCGGGAAAATATAATGCGCGCGGGGTTTACAGCCGTTAAGGCGAACTGTATACGGAAAAAAATTGGCGGGAGACTGGCAAACTCTACCGGCTGTAAACTCTTTTCGGCAGCAAAAAGCCCGTTTGAGAATTTTCTTGGGCTTTGGGCTTATTTCTTAGATAGTAATTTGTCTTAGATTATAGCATAGTATACATCTTCGAGAATATTTTCCACCCCATTGCCGGGCTGTCCCGTTTATATTGGAAATTTAATAGTAATATTGGGACCATTCTCAAATCAAGTGGGATATTAGTAAGGTGGGCAAACCTGGCCATATCAACAGTATTCTTTTGTAATACGAAAGAGTAAAGGAGGCTGGGATTCCACCCAAGTGAGCCAAACAGCCACACCATATGAACAGTCATTTAGAATACCAACGTCACTTACAAAAAAACTGACGTCAAATAAAACAAATATTGAAAATATTAAAAGACATAAAAAAGGCAAAAAAAGACGTTTGGTGAAGATAGAAGGAGAAAGGGATTTGTCGAGCTTTGCTTGGGTAATAAAAGGAACATTTAAAGAAAGGTATATTTCATACATTTGCGGATTCAAAAACTAGCACAACAATTAGTGTAGTGTTAATTAAGGTATTTTTAATAAATCTGTTCAATTACACTGTAAACTAATTAAGAAACATTCAAAAAAATTTCCCATCATTAAGATTTTTATCCTTCAAACGATCCTTAAATTTATAAGAATGCGATTTGAGCAACCCTCTCCTTATCTTATCGGTTTCCAAAAGAACAGAATGCCTTTCTCATTCTTCTTTCGTTAGATTTATTTGTTTAATTGTGAACATTTCTGTTCTGTATTTTCAAGTTCATTCGCCGCGAGCAGTATTTTCAGAGATCGGTTGACAGAATGATTTTAAGTAAGATTTGGCTGAAAAATAACTAAGAACAAATTAAGAATAAACTGAGTGTCAGATTTCAGAGGCTAGTCACGAAAAAGTAAGAACAGCCACGGCTGAGCCAACTTGTATTTAAAAAGTTACGACGGAGCAAATTATCGATTTTCGATTTAACAAACTAAACATATTAATTCGCACATTTCCTCCAAAAATCTAAGAGATGCATCATGAAAATCGTTTTCTAGCCACTTTTTTCGATCTCAGCTGCGGGACTAAATATATATATCTATAAAAACGCACAATTGAACATTTGTAAACTCTAGTAGAATGCGATGCTTGAGTCAGTTGGTTGATCAACAAAAGCTATATTTGTGGGCATGATCTGATGGCGAAGTCTTCATTTCATAGTGAAGATCTGCTCCTTGAGATCGTGCCCATTGATATAGAACATCGATTTCAAAAGCTGAGCGTCCAATTTAAAGGGTTTGTCTAAGCAATGGTCTGTGTTTTAATAGCTGAAAATTTTTGTTAGAGTTTCGATGCAGCAAAAGTTTTGAAAACTTTGTTAGCTTTTTTAGTGATGTTTTTAACCAAGCTCAATAGTCAAGGGGAATATCTTGTTTTACGTTATTCTGGCAAATGTGTTGACACGATTAAACGTCCCGTTAGCTACCCTTGACTGACTGACCAATTACCTTCACATGGCATGGTTCATCTGTTTGAAAAGTTTGAATCTGACCTTTGTGTTCCGTACATGTATCAAGTTGTACCATAGCACCTTCAGCTTACATCAGTGAGTTTGATGGGAAAGCAAAATTTCTCTTTCATTCAAAAGAAGAATAAATGTTCCATTGTTATTAATCTGAAAATCCAAGTAAAAAGTTTTCGCCGGAAAATATTTATTCAATATTTTGCATTAATGTTCTTTCTTATCTGCATTTCCCTGTTTTTGGAATGCCGAATAAAATTTTGAAGAGCAGAATCTTGATACCGAATCTCAATCGAAAGTCAGGAAAGCTTGTTAAGACTTGATCGTATTGATTCTAATAATACTATGTCTTTTGCTTTGGTTGTGCTTTCAGCCGAAGTACCTTCGTATCACAGTCACTTTATTCAATACTTGCTTATGGGAGAAATCAGTGTCAAAATCAGTGACTTAATGTCAAAATTTTGATTTTATAAACAACAAATTGAAGTATGAAGACATTGTCGGTAGCTTTGTGAATCTTGGAACTTGTATAATCGAAAAGTACGTTATTTTCAGAATTTGAAAACGCATCCTTGATTATGACTCATTAGCCAAGTAGATTCATTTTGATGAGCAATCGGCTAAACGACGTAGTTTATTCAATACTTTCTTATGGGAGAAGCCAATGTCATAATAACCAAATGCAATGACCAAAAACTTTGGCATTCTCGGTTAGCTTGTTTTGTGAGCATAATCAAAAGGTGTGTTATTTTCAGAATTTGAAAACACCTCCTTGATTATGACTCATTAGCCAAGTAGATTCATTTTGCTAAGACAATCTGCTATGCGGCATAGAATTTCAACTTGTGAGAAGAATTCGACGAAAGAAATGTCAACTTGGCAAACGTGACATTATTCAATGCAATTGTCCTCACAACCTTGGTAGCTTATCTTGTGAGCTTTGTAGAAGGTTGGTTAATGTTCAGAATTTGAAAAGCTGTCTTTGACTATGACTCACCAAGCAAGCATTTTACTATACGAAAATGAACATGTTGTCGACACGAAGCTTGTACAGTGACCACAACCAAAGCTTGGACATAATGTTATTTTCTAATAATCTGAATGTCATTTGTTTTGGTTGTGCTTACAGCAAAAAGTACGTTGGTAAGAATGAGTTATCACAGTCACTTTGTTCAATACTTGCTTATGGGAGAAAGCTATATCATTATAATAAAATACAATTCCGAAGAACTTTGGCTCTGATTCATAATAAAACGCACTCAAATTCACCAGTACGAAGTTTTAACTCTTAATCGTAGATTTACACTTCTTGTAGGAAGGAAGGAAGGAAACTTTGTGTTAGAAAATGCGAGAAGATATCCATAAAAGCTACATTTTATATCATTAGTATGTTTCCGATTGTGAAGTGGTTGTCCTTTTCAGTGCATTCCCATTAATGAAGTTGATCATAGCGCCCAATTTTTACGTTACGTATCGTAAAGAAGTTTGGCTAGCTATAATCAAAAGTTCACGATGTGAAAGTGTCGTGATTTGATCAGATTCTGTGCAAACGAGCACAAACGATCATAACAAACAATTTTCCATTTCATGTGAAGGATCACAAGTTTACTGGCATGGAGTGAATTGAACATTCTTATTCCAAGTAATGTAAGTGTCAGCAAATTAGGAAGTTAGTGTGACGTGACTGAAAGCTACAGGGCATTTATATCTGATTGTAGAGGTGTGCATCCATGATGATGATTTTTTTAAATTTATGTCGTCACACTAAAAAATTGACGTCAAATAAGACTGCGAAGTAATCTTGTACGAACTTTTCAAGCAACTGCCAATTATACACTCGATTCGCTAAAAGTGAACAAAAAACACAGAAAAGTTTAATGAAAAAGAACCTTGGAACTTTTGTTGTGAGCATAATCGAAAGGTGCGTTATTTTCAGAATTTGAAAACGCCTCCTTGATTATGGCTCATTAGCTAAGTAGATTCATTTTGCTAAAAGGCTAAAAGGTGTAGAATCAACATGATCATTGGAGCTCTTGTCCTGTAATACAACCAAAGCCGGAATACACTGGTAGTTGATAGAGTGTAGTCGATATTGGTAGCTTCAAAAACTTGGTAGCCCTGGTAATCAAATGCAATGACAATGGTAGCTTCCAAAGCCTTTATAGCTTGTCTTGTGAGCATAGTCGAATGTCGACCAATTTTCAGAATTTGCATCACGTTGACTATAGCTCATCAGGTAAGCAGATCGGTTTTGCTTTACGAAAATAAACATGCTCTTCGACACGAAGCTTTTTGTTCTGTGGACACAACCGAACACTGGTGTATAGTATTTTTAAATAATCTCATGTCAATTGCTTTGGCAGTATTTACAGAAGTCGATGTACTTTAAGTAGTTGTAGGTTGGTAAATTGAAAAAATACAGTCACTTTATTCAATATTTTATCATGGGAGAAACCTAGACGTCATTATAAAATGAAATGACCGTAAACTTTGACATTCTTGGGTAACTTGTTTTGTGAGCGTAATCGAAAGGTGCGCTATTTTCAAAATTTGAAAACGCCTCCTTGATTATGGCTCATTAGTCAAGTAGATTAATTTTGCTGAGACCATCCGCTAAACGACGTAGAATTAACATGTTTATTGAAACTCATTGTCCTGTGAGTAAAATTCGGCGAATGAGATTTTGTGATTGTGGCGTTGTTCAATGCAATTGTTTTCAAAGCTTTGGCAGCTTGTCTTGTGAGCATAGTAGAAAAGCGGTTCATTTTTAGAATTTGAAAAGAATCTCGTTGACTTTTGCTCACCAGGCAAGCAGATTGATTTTGTTTTACGAATAAGAACAAATACAATGACCAAAAACTTTGACATTTTCCGGTAGCTTGTTTTGTGAGCATAATCGAAAGGTGCCTTATTTGCAGAATTTGAAAACGCCTCCTGGATTATGGCTAATTGGTCAATTACATTATTCTTGCTGAGACCATCCGCTAAACGACGTAAAATTAACATGTTCGTTGAAGCTCTTGTCCCGTGAGCACGACCAGAGTCAAGATATGGTTGTATTTTCAAATAACCGCATATCTTCCTTGGTTGCACTCATAGTAACTGAGTAGTTTTTTTAGAGTTATCAACATTGGTAGCTTCCAAAGCCTCTGTAGCTTATCTTGTGAGCATAGTCGAAGGGCTCCTCATTTTCAGAATTTGAAAAGCATCTCGTCAGCTATAGCTCATCAGGTAAGCAGATTGATTTTGCTATACCATAATGAACATGTTGTCGACACAAGGCTTTTACAGTGACCACAACCAAAGCTAGGGCATAATATTATTTTCTAATAATCTGAATGTCATTTGTTTTGGTTGTGCTTGCAGCAAAAAGTACGTTGGTAAGAATGGGTTATCGCAGTCACTTTGTTCAATACTTGCTTATGGGAGAAAGCTATGTCATTATAAATAATCAAATACAATTCCGAAGAACTTTGGCTCTGATTCATAATAAGAAGCACTTTTTTAAACTCAAATTCACCGGTACGGAGTTTTAACACTTAATCGCAGATTTACACTTCTTATAGGAAGGAAGGAAACTTTGTGTTAGAAAATGAGAGAAGATATCCATAAAAGCTACACTTTATATCATTAGTATGTCTCCGTTTCAGTTGTGTGCTTGTGAAGTGGTTGTCCTTTTGAGTGCATTCTCATTATTGAATTTGATCATAGCAGCCAATTTTCACGTTACGTATCGTAAAGAAGTTTGGCTAGCTATAATCAAAAGTTTACGATGTGAAAGTGTCGTGATTTGATCAGATTCTGTGCAAACGACCACAAACGATCATAACAAACAATTTTCCATTTCATGTGAATAGGATCAAGTTCACTGGCATGGAACGAATTGAACATTCTTATTCCAAGTAATGTAAGTGTCAGCAAGTGTGGCGCGACTAAAAGGTACAGGGCATTTATATCTGACTGTAGAGGTGTGTATCCATGACACATAAATATTTTTCATTAATTTATGTCGTCACACTAAAAAATTGACGTCAAATAAGACTGCGAAGTTATCTTGTACGAACTTTTCAAGCAACTCGATTCGCTAAAAGTGAAAAAAAAAACACAGAAAAGTTTAATGAAAAAGAACCTTGGAACTTTTGTTGTGAGCACAATCGAAGGGTACGTTATTTTCAGAATTTGAAAACGTCTTCTCGATTAGTGCTAAAAGTTGTAGAATTGTTATGATTATTGGACCTTTTTTCCTGTAATACAACCAAAGCCAGAATATGGTGGTAGTCGATAGAGTGTAGTCGACATTGGTAGCTTCATAAACTTGGTAGCCCTGGTAATTTTAACAATGACTAAAAACTTTGACATCCTTGGGTAACTTGTTTTGTGAGCGTAATCGAAAGGTGCGTTATTTTCAGAATTTGAAAACGCCTCCTTGATTATGGCTCATTGGCCAAGTAGATTAATTTTGCTAGGACAATCTGCTAAACGACGTAGAATTGATGCCCTGTGAGTAAAATTCGGCGAAAGAGATGTCAAATTTGTGATTGGGGCATTGTTCAAAGCGATTGTTTTCATAGCCTTGGTAGCTTGTCTTGTGAGCATAGTAGAAGCGAGATTAATTTTCAGAATTTGAAAAGAATCTCGTTGACTTTTGCTCATCAGGCAAGCAGATTAATTTTTCTTTAAGAAAATGATCATGCTGGCGACACGAAGCTCTTTGTGCTGTGAACACAACCAAAGCCAGGAGATGATGGTATTTTCAAATAATCACATTCTTTTTCTTTGGTTGTACTTTCAGCCGTCATTTTCAGAATTTGAAAAACGCTAGTGTGATTATAGCTCATCAGATCGGTTTGGCTACGGTATACGCAAATGAGCGAGACAAAAGTCAGGGCAGAGCATGATCTATTTTCTAATTATCGCATGTCATTTGCTTTGGTTGTATTTACAGCAGTCAAACTTTATTGTTAAAAGTGCGTTATCACAGCCACTTTATTCAATAATTGGTTATGGAAGAAACCGATGTCATTATAAAATGAAAAGACAGAAAACTTTGACATTCTCAGTTAGCTTGTTTTGTGAGCATAATCGAAAGATGCGTTATTTTCAGAATTTGAAAACGCCTCCTTGATTATGGCTCATTAGCCAAGTAGATTAGTTTTGTTAGGACAATCTGCTAAACGTAGTATCAACATACTTATTGAAGCTCTTGTCCTGTAAGCACACTTCGACGGGTGAAATATCATATTTTCAAGTGTGTTATTTTTACTTCGATTTGTACTGATAGTCATTGCGTTCATTCTGGTAAAGAAATAGTCGTTGGAGAATCTTGCCTTTCGACATGCAGTTCAGCGATTGTCTTTTGAGGACAATCAAAGTCAGGACATTGCTGCATTTTCAAATAATGTTATTCGTTGGTTATACTCATAATTTTAAAAGTGTTTTTTGTGTGTATCTTTTGTGTATCTATAGAGTATGATGGTAATAGCAATTGCAATTGATGAGAAACGTTGGTTCCGGTAAAGCACATTCGTGATAACATTAATTAATGATTTCTTCTACAACACTCTCTGTTGTGCCTGTAGTGGTGAATTTCAAACAATTTTCCTCTGGCTTGAATGTGACAAAAACATTACGTCATGAATATAATTGGTACAAAGTTCTAAGCTAGCAGGTGATATTTTGCTCTAGATGTTTTAGAGCTACAACTGTAGCGTAGCCAAGAGGGGCGCAAAAATTGTGTAGGAGAGCAGATTTTTCAATTTGTCAATGGCAAGTATGATGAAAAATGAAGATGATTCCATATTTCTTAGTGAATTTTCGTTTTACTAAGCAGAATATTGAATTCTCTAAAAAGATACCACCAGCTGTATCGAAAATGGAAATGAAGACCATTTCTACGAATTCAAATTGCCTTCCTTTATAATATGCAATTGTTTCGTGATGTATTTTGTATCTAAACAGCAGTATTGTGTAAATTGTGGTGCTTTGCCATAGTAGTTTTGTTAGAGCACTCGATTGATATTGGTAGTTTTAACAGCATAGTCGAAGAGCGGTTCATTTTAAGAATTTGAGAAGCTCATTGACTATAGCTCATTGGCCAAGTAGATTCATTTTGCTATACGAAAATGAACATACTCTTCGACAAGAAACTCTTTGTGCTGTGAACACAACCAAAGATAGAACATGGGTATAGCCAGCTGTTTTTACTCTTGGTTATGCTCATTGCAGTAAGAAAACATTGTCTCTTTATGCAATACTTGATAGTGGGATAATCGTTTATAATCTGTATAATACAGTGATATAATTAGGGTGTTATATGATACCGGGTGCGCCACAAAAAAGTTTCTCTCTTTGAAACTGACTTTCTCAAAATCTAAAAATTTTAAAAGAATCATTCCTATTCCATTAAAAAGAAAAAAGATAAACTTAAATTTTGATAGGTCATTTATTAAATTCGGTTCATTAGATCGAAAGTTATGCTCAATTGAATAAATAAGTTACTTTCAGAAAGTGCCCGAAAACGTTTAAAATCGACCTATCAATTTAGCTTCATAAGACTGCGAAGTTATCTTGTACGAACTTTTCAAGCAACTCGATTCGCTAAAAGTGAAAAAAAAAACACAGAAAAGTTTAATGAAAAAGAACCTTGGAACTTTTGTTGTGAGCACAATCGAAGGGTACGTTATTTTCAGAATTTGAAAACGTCTTCTCGATTAGTGCTAAAAGTTGTAGAATTGTTATGATTATTGGACCTTTTTCCTGTAATACAACCAAAGCCAGAATATGGTGGTAGTCGATAGAGTGTAGTCGACATTGGTAGCTTCATAAACTTAGTAGCCCTGGTAATTTTAACAATGACTAAAAACTTTGACATCCTTGGGTAACTTGTTTTGTGAGCGTAATCGAAAGGTGCGTTATTTTCAGAATTTGAAAACGCCTCCTTGATTATGGCTCATTGGCCAAGTAGATTAATTTTGCTAGGACAATCTGCTAAACGACGTAGAATTGATGCCCTGTGAGTAAAATTCGGCGAAAGAGATGTCAAATTTGTGATTGGGGCATTGTTCAAAGCGATTGTTTTCATAGCCTTGGTAGCTTGTCTTGTGAGCATAGTAGAAGCGAGATTAATTTTCAGAATTTGAAAAGAATCTCGTTGACTTTTGCTCATCAGGCAAGCAGATTAATTTTTCTTTAAGAAAATGATCATGCTGGCGACACGAAGCTCTTTGTGCTGTGAACACAACCAAAGCCAGGAGATGATGGTATTTTCAAATAATCACATTCTTTTTCTTTGGTTGTACTTTCAGCCGTCATTTTCAGAATTTGAAAAACGCTAGTGTGATTATAGCTCATCAGATCGGTTTGGCTACGGTATACGCAAATGAGCGAGACAAAAGTCAGGGCAGAGCATGATCTATTTTCTAATTATCGCATGTCATTTGCTTTGGTTGTATTTACAGCAGTCAAACTTTATTGTTAAAAGTGCGTTATCACAGCCACTTTATTCAATAATTGGTTATGGAAGAAACCGATGTCATTATAAAATGAAAAGACAGAAAACTTTGACATTCTCAGTTAGCTTGTTTTGTGAGCATAATCGAAAGATGCGTTATTTTCAGAATTTGAAAACGCCTCCTTGATTATGGCTCATTAGCCAAGTAGATTAGTTTTGTTAGGACAATCTGCTAAACGTAGTATCAACATACTTATTGAAGCTCTTGTCCTGTAAGCACACTTCGACGGGTGAAATATCATATTTTCAAGTGTGTTATTTTTACTTCGATTTGTACTGATAGTCATTGCGTTCATTCTGGTAAAGAAATAGTCGTTGGAGAATCTTGCCTTTCGACATGCAGTTCAGCGATTGTCTTTTGAGGACAATCAAAGTCAGGACATTGCTGCATTTTCAAATAATGTTATTCGTTGGTTATACTCATAATTTTAAAAGTGTTTTTTGTGTGTATCTTTTGTGTATCTATAGAGTATGATGGTAATAGCAATTGCAATTGATGAGAAACGTTGGTTCCGGTAAAGCACATTCGTGATAACATTAATTAATGATTTCTTCTACAACACTCTCTGTTGTGCCTGTAGTGGTGAATTTCAAACAATTTTCCTCTGGCTTGAATGTGACAAAAACATTACGTCATGAATATAATTGGTACAAAGTTCTAAGCTAGCAGGTGATATTTTGCTCTAGATGTTTTAGAGCTACAACTGTAGCGTAGCCAAGAGGGGCGCAAAAATTGTGTAGGAGAGCAGATTTTTCAATTTGTCAATGGCAAGTATGATGAAAAATGAAGATGATTCCATATTTCTTAGTGAATTTTCGTTTTACTAAGCAGAATATTGAATTCTCTAAAAAGATACCACCAGCTGTATCGAAAATGGAAATGAAGACCATTTCTACGAATTCAAATTGCCTTCCTTTATAATATGCAATTGTTTCGTGATGTATTTTGTATCTAAACAGCAGTATTGTGTAAATTGTGGTGCTTTGCCATAGTAGTTTTGTTAGAGCACTCGATTGATATTGGTAGTTTTAACAGCATAGTCGAAGAGCGGTTCATTTTAAGAATTTGAGAAGCTCATTGACTATAGCTCATTGGCCAAGTAGATTCATTTTGCTATACGAAAATGAACATACTCTTCGACAAGAAACTCTTTGTGCTGTGAACACAACCAAAGATAGAACATGGGTATAGCCAGCTGTTTTTACTCTTGGTTATGCTCATTGCAGTAAGAAAACATTGTCTCTTTATGCAATACTTGATAGTGGGATAATCGTTTATAATCTGTATAATACAGTGATATAATTAGGGTGTTATATGATACCGGGTGCGCCACAAAAAAGTTTCTCTCTTTGAAACTGACTTTCTCAAAATCTAAAAATTTTAAAAGAATCATTCCTATTCCATTAAAAAGAAAAAAGATAAACTTAAATTTTGATAGGTCATTTATTAAATTCGGTTCATTAGATCGAAAGTTATGCTCAATTGAATAAATAAGTTACTTTCAGAAAGTGCCCGAAAACGTTTAAAATCGACCTATCAATTTAGCTTCATAAGACTGCGAAGTTATCTTGTACGAACTTTTCAAGCAACTCGATTCGCTAAAAGTGAAAAAAAAAACACAGAAAAGTTTAATGAAAAAGAACCTTGGAACTTTTGTTGTGAGCACAATCGAAGGGTACGTTATTTTCAGAATTTGAAAACGTCTTCTCGATTAGTGCTAAAAGTTGTAGAATTGTTATGATTATTGGACCTTTTTTCCTGTAATACAACCAAAGCCAGAATATGGTGGTAGTCGATAGAGTGTAGTCGACATTGGTAGCTTCATAAACTTAGTAGCCCTGGTAATTTTAACAATGACTAAAAACTTTGACATCCTTGGGTAACTTGTTTTGTGAGCGTAATCGAAAGGTGCGTTATTTTCAGAATTTGAAAACGCCTCCTTGATTATGGCTCATTGGCCAAGTAGATTAATTTTGCTAGGACAATCTGCTAAACGACGTAGAATTGATGCCCTGTGAGTAAAATTCGGCGAAAGAGATGTCAAATTTGTGATTGGGGCATTGTTCAAAGCGATTGTTTTCATAGCCTTGGTAGCTTGTCTTGTGAGCATAGTAGAAGCGAGATTAATTTTCAGAATTTGAAAAGAATCTCGTTGACTTTTGCTCATCAGGCAAGCAGATTAATTTTTCTTTAAGAAAATGATCATGCTGGCGACACGAAGCTCTTTGTGCTGTGAACACAACCAAAGCCAGGAGATGATGGTATTTTCAAATAATCACATTCTTTTTCTTTGGTTGTACTTTCAGCCGTCATTTTCAGAATTTGAAAAACGCTAGTGTGATTATAGCTCATCAGATCGGTTTGGCTACGGTATACGCAAATGAGCGAGACAAAAGTCAGGGCAGAGCATGATCTATTTTCTAATTATCGCATGTCATTTGCTTTGGTTGTATTTACAGCAGTCAAACTTTATTGTTAAAAGTGCGTTATCACAGCCACTTTATTCAATAATTGGTTATGGAAGAAACCGATGTCATTATAAAATGAAAAGACAGAAAACTTTGACATTCTCAGTTAGCTTGTTTTGTGAGCATAATCGAAAGATGCGTTATTTTCAGAATTTGAAAACGCCTCCTTGATTATGGCTCATTAGCCAAGTAGATTAGTTTTGTTAGGACAATCTGCTAAACGTAGTATCAACATACTTATTGAAGCTCTTGTCCTGTAAGCACACTTCGACGGGTGAAATATCATATTTTCAAGTGTGTTATTTTTACTTCGATTTGTACTGATAGTCATTGCGTTCATTCTGGTAAAGAAATAGTCGTTGGAGAATCTTGCCTTTCGACATGCAGTTCAGCGATTGTCTTTTGAGGACAATCAAAGTCAGGACATTGCTGCATTTTCAAATAATGTTATTCGTTGGTTATACTCATAATTTTAAAAGTGTTTTTTGTGTGTATCTTTGTGTATCTATAGAGTATGATGGTAATAGCAATTGCAATTGATGAGAAACGTTGGTTCCGGTAAAGCACATTCGTGATAACATTAATTAATGATTTCTTCTACAACACTCTCTGTTGTGCCTGTAGTGGTGAATTTCAAACAATTTTCCTCTGGCTTGAATGTGACAAAAACATTACGTCATGAATATAATTGGTACAAAGTTCTAAGCTAGCAGGTGATATTTTGCTCTAGATGTTTTAGAGCTACAACTGTAGCGTAGCCAAGAGGGGCGCAAAAATTGTGTAGGAGAGCAGATTTTTCAATTTGTCAATGGCAAGTATGATGAAAAATGAAGATGATTCCATATTTCTTAGTGAATTTTCGTTTTACTAAGCAGAATATTGAATTCTCTAAAAAGATACCACCAGCTGTATCGAAAATGGAAATGAAGACCATTTCTACGAATTCAAATTGCCTTCCTTTATAATATGCAATTGTTTCGTGATGTATTTTGTATCTAAACAGCAGTATTGTGTAAATTGTGGTGCTTTGCCATAGTAGTTTTGTTAGAGCACTCGATTGATATTGGTAGTTTTAACAGCATAGTCGAAGAGCGGTTCATTTTAAGAATTTGAGAAGCTCATTGACTATAGCTCATTGGCCAAGTAGATTCATTTTGCTATACGAAAATGAACATACTCTTCGACAAGAAACTCTTTGTGCTGTGAACACAACCAAAGATAGAACATGGGTATAGCCAGCTGTTTTTACTCTTGGTTATGCTCATTGCAGTAAGAAAACATTGTCTCTTTATGCAATACTTGATAGTGGGATAATCGTTTATAATCTGTATAATACAGTGATATAATTAGGGTGTTATATGATACCGGGTGCGCCACAAAAAAGTTTCTCTCTTTGAAACTGACTTTCTCAAAATCTAAAAATTTTAAAAGAATCATTCCTATTCCATTAAAAAGAAAAAAGATAAACTTAAATTTTGATAGGTCATTTATTAAATTCGGTTCATTAGATCGAAAGTTATGCTCAATTGAATAAAGAAGTTACTTTCAGAAAGTGCCCGAAAACGTTTAAAATCGACCTATCAATTTTTATTTTCAAAATTGGCAATCATAATAGGCTTTACTTGATTAAGAGCATTTTTCAGTAATTAAACATATAAATTTTGAAACTGATGGTTCGAATGAGTTTAAAATCTTCATCAAAATCATTTTAATTTACTTTTACCGAAACTTTCCTCAGATTTTTGGTTCTAGACTGGATAAAGTCTATGAAAGCCTGGATACACCTCGAAACCCGTATTTGATGTATTTTTATGAATTTTTATGAATCTTACCAGATTTCTTTGGCTTTTTTCGACGAAGTTCTTGCTTTCATTGAAATTCAACCTTACTCTATATAACAAAAGGTCATTTAGACAGCTAATTATCATTTTTAATGACTGAAACGAAAATACTGATGCATCATGTAATTATGCTTCTGTTTAATTTGATAGGTCGATTTTTAACGTTTTTGGGCCTTTTCTGAAAGTAACTTTTTTATTCAATTGAGCATAACTTTCGATCTAATGAACCGAATTTAATAAATGACCCATCAAAATTTAAGTTTATCTTTCTTTTTTCCAATGGAATAAGAATGGTTCTTTTAAAATTTTCAGATTTCGAGAAAATTAGTTTTAAAGAGAGAAACTTTTTTGTGGCGCACCCGGTATGATAATTGTAACAATTTAATATCAGGTTATATAAAATATATTTTATCCCTTGCTGTTTTTCTACTTTGTCCACAACATGTAGCATGCTATACTACTGTATATAATGGAAACTTTTGGGAGCTATAAAGCTTCAACTTCTGAGCACAAAAAAGTGATGTTTTCCACAAAGAAACAAATTTTCATAGGTGCTCAGAGGACAGTTTTAGTGAGATGATTTAGTCACTTTAGAAATAACTTTATTTCCAAATCAAATAGACTTTTGTCAAAGTGGTCAAAAAACCAAATTGCTTCAAAATCAAAATCGTAATCGAAGAGCAAATAAAAAGAATCCTGACAAAAAACATTGCTTCAAGTCTTTATAAAGCTGGCGTCATTGAAAAAAGTGACGTCAAATAAATGTTAATGATAAGTCGCTTTTACAGTGAGAATTTCAGTTAAGCATACAAGCTGAAAAAAGAAAATTGAAGGATCGTGCTATTTGGTAATTTGGTGTGACCATCATCAAAAGGGTCGATTATTTCAAATGTGTTGATTCTGCTACTACGGTACGAAGACTCTCTCAAATAGATATAATTGGTGGCCTGATATTTTCAACAGTGATTTGTCTTGCGAGCACAATAAAAAAATGACAATGATTTTTAATTCATAGAAATTTCTTTGGGTATAGGTGTACCTAAAGTATCTGATTACTTCCGATGTTGAAAGTTTCAAAGAATTTTTATATCTTGTTTATATGAATGTGCATTATGACCACATGTTAGAACTGATGACTGAAAACTTGAATGAGTGGATATCGTTCAATTCGATTTCCAATGTTTTTCGAAGCACGACGTGAAAACGTAGAGCCTGCTGCTGATTTCAAAAAGACAAAGTCTTAAACTTTGATCTGTAAGCGCCAAGACCTTGGAATTTTTAAATTCTGCTTTGATAATCGACTGTAATTTCACAGTGAAGAATTGATTAGGCCCTCATCGGTATATCATGAAATCTTACGCGAAAGGTAAAACACTTCAGAAGAGATATTACGTCTTTTACTTCCTGTGGTTTTGTAAAGGTACGCGATGTAGAATAAGATTTAAAGCTTGTCTTGTGAGTATGGTGAAAATGAAGAATGATTTACAATTACTCTCTCCATTTTTGGTTTCATACTCACAATAGAAGCAGCTTAGACTTTGAAATATTATTGCATGAATCAACCATCATTCGTCTTACGAGCGTATGTAATAAAGATAACGATATTTTTCGATATACATTGATGAGCTTGGTATTGACGTTCTAAGGGTTAAATATTTCTATCTGAAAAACTATGATCATGAGTGAAGATGATTTTTCATTCATCGGAAAATTTCTGGTATTGCCCATTAAAATTGTTTAAACCAATATAAAAACATCTTTGTACTTGATTTTACTTCGGTAATTATCATATGAGCCAATCAAAAGTGGTGATGATTTTTTCAAATTACTATTAATTTGCTCATAAGGCAAGCCGATTCTCTCATAATGAATATTTTGAGCACCTTCTGTGTCTAAGATCTCACTCTAAGCAGTAATATTGCGAAAACCTTTGGTGCTTTCTTTTGTGAGCACAATAAAAAAGGATGGTGATTTCAAATCAGCCGACGCTTTTAGAGAAGCTCATAAGGGAAAGCGATTATTATTTCACAATATCTGGATATTTAAGCAACTTCTTTGTCTGCGATCTCTGAGAAACAATATTGCGAAAACATTTGGTGCTTTCTCTTGTGAGCACAATCTAAAAGGATGGTGATTTCGAATCAGCCGACGCTTTTAGATAAGCTCATAAGGGAATTCGATTATTATTTCACAATATCTGGATATTTAAGCATCTTTGTCTGCGATCTCTGAGAAACAATATTGCGAAAACTTTTTGTGCTTTCTCTTCTAAGCACAATCTAAAATGATGGTGATTTTGAATCAGCCAACGCTTTTAGATGAGCTCATAAGGGAATTCGATTATTATTGCACAATATCTGGATATTTAAGCATCTTTGTCTGCGATCTCTGAGAAACAATATTGCGAAAACTTTTTGTGCTTTCTTTTGTGAGCACAATCTAAAAGGATGGTGATTTCGAATCAGCCGACGCTTTTAGAGAAGCTCATAAGGGAATTCGATTATTATTTCACAATATCTGGATATTTAAGCAACTTCTTTGTCTGCGATCTCTGAGAAACAATATTGCGAAAACATTTGGTGCTTTCTCTTGTGAGCACAATCTAAAAGGATGGTGATTTCGAATCAGCCGACGCTTTTAGATAAGCTCATAAGGGAATTCGATTATTATTTCACAATATCTGGATATTTAAGCATCTTTGTCTGCGATCTCTGAGAAACAATATTGCGAAAACTTTTTGTGCTTTCTCTTCTAAGCACAATCTAAAATGATGGTGATTTTGAATCAGCCAACGCTTTTAGATGAGCTCATAAGGGAATTCGATTATTATTGCACAATATCTGGATATTTAAGCATCTTTGTCTGCGATCTCTGAGAGAAACAATATTGCGAAAACTTTTTGTGCTTTCTTTTGTGAGCACAATCTAAAAGGATGGTGATTTCGAATCAGCCGACGCTTTTAGAGAAGCTCATAAGGGAATTCGATTATTATTTCACAATATCTGGATATTAAGCAACTTCTTTGTCTGCGATCTCTGAGAAACAATATTGCGAAAACATTTGGTGCTTTCTCTTGTGAGCACAATCTAAAAGGATGGTGATTTCGAATCAGCCGACGCTTTTAGATAAGCTCATAAGGGAATTCGATTATTATTTCACAATATCTGGATATTTAAGCATCTTTGTCTGCGATCTCTGAGAAACAATATTGCGAAAACTTTTTGTGCTTTCTCTTCTAAGCACAATCTAAAATGATGGTGATTTTGAATCAGCCAACGCTTTTAGATGAGCTCATAAGGGAATTCGATTATTATTGCACAATATCTGGATATTTAAGCATCTTTGTCTGCGATCTCTGAGAAACAATATTGTGAAAACTTTTTGTGCTTTCTTTTGTGAGCACAATCTTAAAGGATGGTGATTTTGAATCAGCCGACGCTTTTAGAGAAGCTCACAAGGGAATTCGATTATTATTTCACAATATTTGGATATTTAAAAAAGCAACTTCTTTGTCTGCGATCTCTGAGAAACAATATTGCGAAAACGTTTGGCGCTTTCTTTTGTGAGCACAATCAAAAAGGCAGATGATTTCAAACTCATCAAGGGTTTTTCATGCACTCATAAAAGAAAAGTGGAAATATCTTAATATTTAAGCAACTTCTGGATATCAATCTCTAAGTAGCAATATTGTGAAGACTTTTGGTGCTTTCTCTTATGAGCACAATGAAATAGGATGGTGATTTCAAAATCATCACATCTTTTCAACTTGTTCATAAGGCAAGCTGATTCTCTCATAAAGAATATTTTGAGCATTTTCTGTGTCTAAGATCTCACTCTAAGCAGTAATATTGCGAAAACTTTTGGTGCTTGCTTTTGTGAGCACAATCTAAAAGGATGGTGATTTCGAATTCACCGTCGGTTTTAGAGAAGCTCATAAGGGAATTCGGTTATTATTTCACAATATCTGGATATTTAAGCATCTTTGTCTGCGATCTCTGAGAAACAATATTGCCAAAACTTTTGGTGCTTTCTCGTGTGAGCACAATGAAATAGGATGGTGATTTCAAATTCATCAAGGTTTTTTCATGCGCTCATAAGAAAAGTTGAAATATCTTAATATTTAAGCTACTTCTGGATATCAATCTCTAAGAAACAATACTGTGAAACCTTTTGGTGCTTTCTCATGTGAGCACAAGGAAATAGGATGGTGATTTCAAATTCAAATCATCACATCTTTTCAACTTGCTCATAAGGCGAGGGGATTCTCTAAAGATATTTTTAAATATCTAATAATTTAGATTTCCCGCTGAAAGCTTCGTTGTTTTCCCTTGTGAGCACAATCAAAAAGGCTGATGATTTCAAATTCATGGAAGCTTCTTGATGGTTCATAAGGCAATTCGAATTTCTCAAATCTCTGGATATTTAAGCAACTTCTTTGTCTGCGATCTCTAAGTAACAATAAAGTTTTTTTTTCCTAAAAGTTTTTTCATCTTATTTTGAATCTTCGACATGAACACAGATTCCGATTGGTGACTAAAAATGATAATCCTTCACAACTAGGAAATCAAGGTAGGTACAAAAGGATCATACTTTAGGTTACTTTCTTTACATCTATTTATGTTTACTTTTTCGACATGCTTTTGAATGAATTGTTATTGTTTATTTCAAAATCATGTTCTTATGGACCATGTCGTTAAAGAATGAACAATGGGGAAATACTTAGTCTGTGCTTATGAACTTTGGGAGCATGTCGTTCAAATAATGTGTAACCGGTAATTTCTCTCTTAGTTTGTGTCTAAAGCAAATTTCCATGGAAGCTTTATTTTACGACTTGCTTCTAAATGAGTGGATATCGTTCAATTCCAGCTCTTCTTTATATTTAGAGGCATGTCGTGAAAGTGAAGAAACTTTAGTTGACTAGGATTGAGTTGGACATGCTTTCGGACAAATTGATATCGTTTTTCATGTCATGGAGAAACGTCGCAGTAAGATTGTTCGGTTTATCGGCATTTTCATTGTACTGTGTTCATGAAATTGACGTCATTTAATTGACTGATTGACGTCAAATAAAAAAAAAGTTGCATACTAGAAAGTTAAATAAGTGCAGAACGTTGTGTCGATCACATGACATGAAAACAGATGAAAGAAAAATTGAAATAATTTGTCTTGCCTTGTTTTGTGAGTATGAACTGAAAAGTACGGTGATTTCAAATCAGCCAGTTTGTTTTCATTTATACTCAGATAACGAGTTGGTCGGAATATCTGAATGATATTTTGTGTACACACTTTTTTTTATAAGAATGGTGTAAATCCATTTCATCATGGATATTCTTAACTTTTTTGGGAAAATCATCCTAAAACATTCTTACAGCATTCTTATTACTTGGGGGTAATTGGCAATTTATGATTTAGAATGCTCTAAAAATGACATTCTTTGCTTGAATAGCAAAACTCCATGATGGTGATATTCTTAGCATATTCTTAATTTTTTGGCCATTTTCATCATGGACATTCTTATAAAGTGTATTCTTATAAAAAAAAAAGCGTGTAGACAACATCAATCTTATATATTGTGGGAATGATCAATTATCTGCCCTAGTTCAATTAGCTGGTAAGATTATTTGGTTCTCAAAAGTATTTGAACGTTTCATCCATAGCTTGTTAGACAGGTTTAAGTAAAGGAAAAAAAAATTCGATTTATCTGCCAAATCTGGTTGAATTCGACGATGAGATGATTTGAAAGTCAAAAATATTTTGAAAAACTGCATTTCATTCATTATATTTTGATATTTTGCCGAATAATAAAAAGGACAATGCTTTAAAATTAATATGAACTTTAAATTCAGCTCATTGGGCAACTAGGCTCTCAGTTACCTGAAATATATGCTAAAAATATAAAATTCTTTTGTAGCTTCTCTTGTGAGTGTGATTAAAAAGTGTGATATTTTCAAACTATAGGCATGATCTTGATTGCACTCCCGAGTTATAAGCAGATTAGGAAAAATTTCAGATATCAAAATGGAAAGCCTAACAAAATAAACTTAGAATTTCGTTTATAGCTTCTCTTGTGAGTGTGTTCAAAACGTGCGATACTTTAGAATTATTGGCATGATTTTAATAGCACTCAAAAGTTATAAGCGGATTAGGAAAAATTTCAGATGGTAAAAAGGAAAGCCTAGCGGAAGAAACTTAAAATTTCTTTTGCAGCTTCTCTTGTGAGTGTGTTCAAAACGTGCGATACTTTAGAATTATTGGCATGATTTTAATAGCACTCACAAGTTATAGCAGATTAGGAAAAATTCAGATGGCAAAATGAAAAGCCTAGCGGAAGAAACTTCAAATTTCTTTTGTAGCTTCTCTTGTGAGTGTGTACAAAACGTGCGATATTTTCAAACTATAGGCATGATTTTGATTGCACTCACAAGTTAGAAAGCGGATTAGGAAAAATTCACTTGGCAAATTTCAGAGTTCAGCAGCAGGAACTTGTTCATAAGCAAACTTTGATATTCAACATTCATTTCAAAATGTATAGTTGATAATTATAAGGTCTTCGTTTATTACGAGTAACTTGTGTTGTTTTAGTTACAGGAGTTTTTGTTCGCCTTCACCGTTCTTTTCTGTACGATGTTATTGCTTTGTTTTGTGAGCACTTTGGAAGTAGTTCATGTTTTCAAATCACACGATCCTTTCTTGTAGATGCTCATAAGGGAAGCAGAAAGCATATTTTATGGTTGTAACGATTTTATTGCTTTTGTCTTGTGAGCACTTTGGAAAGTAGTTCATGTTTTCAAATCACACGATTCTTTACTTGCAGAGTGCTCATAAGGTAAGCAGAAAGCATCTTCTATGGTTGTAACAATTTTATTGCTTTTGTTTTGTGAGCACTTTGGAAAGTAGTTCATGTTTTCAAATCACACGATCCTTTCTTGTAGATGCTCATAAGGGAAGCAGAAAGCATATTTTATGGTTGTAACGATTTTATTGCTTTTGTCTTGTGAGCACTTTGGAAAGTAGTTCATGTTTTCAAATCACACGATTCTTTACTTGCAGAGTGCTCATAAGGTAAGCAGAAAGCATCTTCTATGGTTGTAACGATTTTATTGCTTTTTTCTTGTGAGCACTTTTGGAAAGTAGTTCGCGTTTTCAAATCACACGATCCTTTCTTGTAGGTGCTCATAAGGGAAGCAGAAAGCATATTCTATGGTTGTACGATTTTATTGCTTTTGTCTTGTGAGCACTTTGGAAAGTAGTTCATGTTTTCAAATCACACGATTCTTTGCTTGCAGAGTGCTCATAAGGTAAGCAGAAAGCATCTTCTATGGTTGTAACGATTTTCTTGTTTTTGTCTCGTGAGTAATTCTTCTTGGTTTTCTTATATTGTATTAAGTAAGTCTGCGACCGCAGTCGGACCCGAAGGCTCCTCTTTCGATAGCCATCTACCCGAAGGTAGGGGAGGGCGCCACTCTTACTCACTGGATTGCTCCACTTACCCTTGATCCTTCTCTTAACTGCTGAGCAACAAGCAGAGAAGGCATGTTGGGAATCGGATGCTCTACCACTGCACTACGGTCACTTCTTATATTGAGAGCAATCTAAAGAAGGGGTTATTCTTTTCGATCATAGACGTAGACCTGTGTGTGACTTCTACCTGGTTAGACAAGGAAAATAAACAGTATAGTAATAGACGTATTATCGGTAGGTAAGGTTGTTGCTTGTTTGTAAGAATGGTAGGAGATCTGACTGTCACTTTTAGACCGCAGCTAAATGTCCAGAGCATGCTTATTACCAAGTAGTGTTCAAACTATGTTATGGCATCATGTAGCTTTTGGTTTTGTCAGTACCTTTTCGTATAGCTTGTTTGTAAGCATGTTAGGGGAACTGACTGTCACTTTTGGATGGTAGCCTAAATGTCCAGAGCATGCTTTATATTACCAAGTAGTGTTCAAACTATATCATGGTATCATGTAGCTTCTAGTTTTGTCAGTACCTTTTCGTATAGCTTGTTTGTAAGCATGTTAGGGGAACTGACTGTCACTTTTGGATGGTAGCCTAAATGTCCAGAGCATGCTTATTACCAAGTAGTGTTCAAACTATATCATGGCATCATGTAGCTTCTAGCTTTGTCAGTACCTGTTCGTATAGCTTGTTTGTAAGCATATTAGGAGAACTGACTGTCACTTTTAGACGGCAGCTAAATGTCCAGAACATGCTTATTACCAAGTAGTGTTTAAACTATGTTATGGCATCATGTAGCTTCTAGTAATATTTTATGATTGCTTGTTCGCAAGCATGTTAGTGAATTCATCGACTGTCACTTTTAGACGGCAGCTAAATGTCCAGAACATGCTTATTACCAAGTAGTGTTTAAACTATGTTATGGCATCATGTAGCTTCTAGTAATATTTTATGATTGCTTGTTCGCAAGCATGTTAGTGAATTCATCGACTGTCACTTTTAGACGGCAGCTAAATGTCCAGAACATGCTTATTACCAAGTAGTGTTCAAACTATGTTATGACATCATGTAGCTTTTAGTTTTGTCAGTGCCTGTTCGTATAGCTTGTTTGTAAGCATGTTAGGAGATCTGACTGTCACTTTTAGACGGCAACTAAATGTCCAGAGCATGCTTATTACCAAGTAGTGTTCAAACTATATCATGGCATCATGTAGCTTCTAGCTTTGTCAGTACCTGTTCGTATAGCTTGTTTGTAAGCATGTTAGGAGATCTGACTGTCACTTTTAGACGGCAACTAAATGTCCAGAGCATGCTTATTACCAAGTAGTGTTCAAACTATATCATGGCATCATGTAGCTTCTAGCTTTGTCAGTACCTGTTCGTATAGCTTGTTTGTAAGCATGTTAGGAGATCTGACTGTCACTTTTAGACGGCAACTAAATGTCCAGAGCATGCTTATTACCAAGTAGTGTTCAAACTATATCATGGCATCATGTAGCTTCTAGTTTTGTCAGTACCTGTTCGTATAGCTTGTTTGTAAGCATGTTAGGAGAACTGACTGTCACTTTTAGACGGCAGCTAAATGTCCAGAGCATGCTTATTACCAAGTAGTGTTCAAACTATGTTATGGTATCATGTAGCTTCTAGCTTTGTCAGTACCTGCTCGTATAGCTTGTTTGTAAGCATGTTAGGAGATCTGACTGTCACTTTTAGACGGCAGCTAAATGTCCAGATCATGCTTATTACCAAGTTGTGTTTAAATCATATTATGGCATCATGTAGCTTCTAGCTTTGTCAGTACCTGTTCGTATAGCTTGTTTGTAAGCATGTTAGGAGAACTGACTGTCACTTTTAGACGGCAGCTAAATGTCCAGAACATGCTTATTACCAAGTAGTGTTCAAACTATGTTATGGTATCATGTAGCTTCTAGCTTTGTCAGTACCTGTTCGTATAGCTTGTTTGTAAGCATGTTAGGAGATCTGACTGTCACTTTTAGATGGCAGCTAAATGTCCAGAACATGCTTATTACCAAGTAGTGTTCAAACTATGTTATGGTATCATGTAGCTTCTAGCTTTGTCAGTACCTGCTCGTATAGCTTGTTTGTAAGCATGTTAGGAGAACTGCCTTCACCGGTCAACCAATGCCATGTGAGGGGAATTGGGTACCATGCACCGATAAAAGAGTGTAGGGAGATATGCGCGTGGTGTGATTAGATCCAGTTTAACTATGGAATATTTTGTTAAATTTTAGTACCAGGTAGCTGGTTTTTGAGTGCATTTGAAAAGGGTAAAAAGAATTTTAGAATAAATGAGTAATTCAATTAAACACATAAGACAAAGTGGGCATCTATCAAAACGTTAGAATATGTATCCTGTAGCTTGTTTTGCGAGTGCAATTTATAAAGGGTGGTATTTTCAGAATAATTCTCCAACTTAGTTGCACTCGTAGAACAAAAGTTTCTACAAGATTTCACAACATTTTAAAAGTACGTAATAGCTTAATAGGCGAATCAGCAGTATTGATACATGGACTATTGTTTTGAAAGTGAGCTGATAATATAACTTGTTTGTAAGAATGGTCAGGAGATTTGTCTTTCACTTTTTTGGGATGAATGATGAAATCTCCACACCATGCTTATCGTCCCATGGTGTTGAAAAATTCTATATTTGATATTTGATATTTTTATTTGTTCAGTCAGTTCTAATGCCTGTTCTGCTAGTGCAATTCAATAAAGAGATATTTCAAGAACAACTTTCTACGAAAATTCTTTCTTGGCTTGTCTTGTGAGTGTATTAAAAATATGCTATATTTTCAAACTATGGGTATGATTTTAATAGCACTCAAAAGTTACAAAGCGGACCGATAGAATGTTGAAAACGTTTTGTAGAAGCTTGTTCATAAAAGTAAGATTTGATATTCTTCTCTGTTCATTCACAAGCGGGCTTTCATAAAATTTTGGTTTTCTTGTCTGTATGTGTACGAACGTTAACTAGTCTAAACAAATCAAAACTAGTAAAAAATTGGAGCACTTTGAGGTGTTTTTATAGCACTGGAGATGTTAGCTAGATCATCTTCTTAATGAACGTGATAAACATTTCGATGGTTATCGACCACAAAAATGGTACATTCTTTAAAAGCTTGTTTTGCGAATTTATAGGGATATATTATCTTTAAAGGGTGGTATTTTCGACAAAGCATTTTGTATTTGGTTGCACAGAAATAATGTATCCACCAAAAACCACAAAGAATGGTATTTGCAGAATAATTCCAGTATTTAGTTGCACTCGGGTGCATTTTCAGCCGCTAATGCTTATTTGCTACTTTTAAACGAACCTTAGAATTTAAAGTAAGATAATCTCAAAATGGGAAAATCGTTGAGGGTCTGTGCTTTCAAGATCGTGATTCAGAGCAAAAACTGTTCCCTTTAGTTAAGACTTGTCAGCAAATTCAAATCTCAAAGTAAAAAACTTTAAGGCTTATAGTGTACCGAAAGTGTTGTTTATTAGAGTGGTTGTCTTTCATTGGCCATAAAGGTTAATTTTAAGCAAGATTTTCAAGGTAAATTTTTTCATTAACTTGTCGGCATTTCTTCCTTAAAATAATACCACGTTGACTATGTGAAGGGCCTTATTCATTAAACCTAATGACTGTATATATATACCATTGACCCGTGTTTGAAAGTTAGAATATCCTTTATGTGAATAACTTGTGAGTATCATCATTACCAAGTAATCCTGTTAAAAGCACCACGAACTCTAAGACTGATAACTAGAATTAAAGACCGATTCAAATGATAGATTTATTGAATAGTGTGTCTTTCTGATAGTGATTCTCAGAGAAAATCATTTTTCTCAAAAAAAGGTGTTTTTCTGAGTCATGTTCATTCATTGAACCAAAAACCCCTAGAAACGATAAGTGGGTTGCACGGTTCGTTCAAAAAAATACATTCAGCTCAAAGTACGCGTCTTTCTGGATGTGACTTCCAGAGGAAACCTTCTTTTTATAAAGAGGAGATATCTCTTGGGTGATGTTCATTCAGATAACCAAGGACCTCAAGAAACGATAGGTGGAATGGACGTTTCGGTCAATAAGTATTTATTTAGGTTAGAAATTTCCTAATTTGGAATCAAATAATGGTTCAATGTATTCTTGGAGGTATTGTTGTTGTTTTGAGGAACAGGAGCCGCCCATGACAATGTGTACAACATGTTCATGAGGGAAAATACCGTTCATTATCTCTTTGGCAAAGGCCGAGTGAGCAAACAACATATAGAGTAAAAAGTGAAAAGTAAATAAAATTCACTTACTGAGAAATTCTTTCCTGGCTTGTCTTGTGAGTGTATTAAAAATATGCTATATTTTTAAACTATGGGTATGATTTTAATAGCACTCAAAAGTTACAAAGCGGACCGATAGAATGTTGAAAACGTTTTGTAGAAGCTTGTTCATAAAAGTAAGATTTGATATTCTTCCCTGTTCATTCACAAGCGGGCTTTCATAAAATTTTGGTTTTCTTGTCTGTATGTGTACGAGCGTTAACTAGTCTAGACAAATCAAACCTAGTGTTAAAGAAAAAGATAATTGCAATATGATGAAAATTGGACCATTTTGAGGTTTTTTTATAGCACTGGAGATGCTAGCTAGATCCTCTTCTTAATGAACGTGATAAACATTTCGATGGTTATCGACCACAAAAATGATACATTCTTTAAAAGCTTGTTTTGCGAATCTATAGGGATATATTATCTTTAAAGGGTAGCATTTTGTATTTGGTTGCACAGAAATAATGTATCTACCAAAAACCAAAAAGAATGGTATTTGCAGAATAATTCCAGTATTTAGTTGCACTCATAGAACAAACGGGCATAATTCCGCCTGCTAATGCTTTTTTGCTACTTTTAAACGAACCTTAGAATTTAAAGTTAGACAATCTCGAAATGAGAAAATCGTTGAGGGTCTGTGCTTTCAAGATCATGACTCAGAGCAAAACTGTTCCTTTTAGTTAAGATTTGTCAGCAAATTCAAATCTCAAAAACTTTAAGGCTTGCAGTGTACCGAAAGTGTTGTTTATTAGAGTGGTTGTCTTTCATTGGCCATAAAGGTTAATTTTAAGCAAGATTTTCAAGGTAAATTTTTTCATTAATTTGTCGGCATTTCTTCCTTAAAATAATACCACGTTGACTATGTGAAGGACTGTATTCATTAAACCTAATTAATGACTGTATATATACCATTGACCCGTATTTGAAATATAGAATATCATTATGTGAATAACTTGTGAAGATCATCTTTACCAAGTAATCCTGTTTGAAGGATGTATTACATATGTTACAGGTGGACTTTGAGCAGGATTGTGCAGCAATTGTTTTTTTTTGTTAAGACCTTATGTTGTTTGCTTCTGCTCAAATATACCAAGCACAATACACAATATTTTTACAAGACTAATCTTAAAAGAACATGATGTCGATTTAAGAAGCTATTCTTGAACCAATAAGTAAATGAGGTAAATAAATTAAGAATATTTTAAGAGCATAACAGGACTAAAAAAACAGCATAAGAACAGCCGATTCTCAGCCGTACTAGATAAATAAATTCATTTTTAACGTCGGAAGACTTCACCTTTCATTAAATTTGAAAACAATTTTTTGAAGCTATTTTTAGGATTTCAATATGGTGAAGTTCAAAATGGAGCAGTAGGGTTTTGTAATGGTTTAGGTTGAGCATGATTTTCAGAGCTGAATAATCCATTGCAAACACTTAAAAGGTGGTGGTATAGGTGCCGTGGTATAGTGGTAGTCGACCTTGGCTTCTGTGCAGGAGGCCAGGGTTCGATTCCCACTCACGGCAGTTCACTTGGCAAGTGAACGTTCCTTCGCCCGGGTCAACCCATGCCATGTGAGGGGAATTGGGTAGTCAGTTCAAGGTGCTGACGGGACGCTCATTAGTAAGCTCATTAGTAAGCGTCTATAGTTGCGAGAATAGGCCTCTAAAGCCTCCTGCAACTCAACCAAATAGAAATAGAAATAGAAAACTCAAAGAACACCCTCCCAAAAATCGATTGCCCTTTTCCAAGAATCGTATTGGATATTGTGTTCTCTCCTCTTCATCTCCAGAACACGGCAATATTCATCTTAACGTGATTTCAAAGAATAAAACTATTTTCTCGATAAGAAAGTTTTAACTTCGGAATCATGTTCATATAAACATACCAAACACCACGAACTCCAAAACTGATAACTAGAATTAAAGAACTATTCAAATATATAGTGTGTCTTTCTGAACGTGATTTCCAGAGAAAACCTTTTTTTTTATAAAGAGGAATGTTTTTCTGAGTCATGTTTATTCATTCAGTCAAGGACCTTTAGAAACTATAAGTGGAATGGACAGTTCGTTCAAAAAAAAAACATTCAGCTCAGAATATGTGTTTTCTGGACGTGATTTACAGAAAAAAACTTTTTTTTTTTATAAAGAGGAGATTTCTTGTGGGTCATGTTCATTCAGATAACCAAGGACCTCAAGAAACGATAGGTGGAATGGACGTTTCGGTCAATAAGTATTTATTTAGGTTAGAAATTTCCTAATATGGAATCAGATAGTGGTTGACTGTATTTTTGGAGGTATTGTTGTTGTTTTGAGGAACAGGAGCCGCCCATGACAATGTGTTCGACATGTGCAAGAGGGAAAATACCGTTCATTATCTCTTTGGTAAAGGCCGAGTGAGCAAACAGATCTAAAGTAAAAAAAGTGAATAAAAATCACTTACTGATATTCTCCACTCGTTCCCACTCTTCCATTAGAAATGCACCGTAATGTCCTTAAATGGAAAACAAAGGATGAGATGATAAAACGTCGAAAGACGGCTTTTTATGCAATACCTGTTTAATATTCGTGATGTGAGGCACTAGAGAGTCTTCCTATAATAATTCTAGTGCTACCCTTTTTCAGGACGAGCCCTTCTGCCATGCGAGAATTGTAAGAAAACCAGTGATTTATATCATGAAAAGTTTACTCAACAAAGGCAACCCTAGAAAAAATGATCGCCTTGAAAATTACACATTTGTACCTCTCGCAGCGATGACTTGAGGGCAACCGAGATTCAAATCAACTCCATCACAATGTGGTTCTGCTAATTCACAAGCATCTGCAAATTTCTCAGGATCGTTTGCACAAAACTGAAAAAAAGAAAAAGGTCGTATTATAGTCATAAACTCAATTGACATTTCAGAAAAGATGGGGCTTTCACATAAACTAGAGAGCTGCTTACATTTGAAGTCAATACTTTTTGACTACAGACTTCCATACGCCTATCGATACTAATGATTTGACATGGAAAGTTTTTAATTGACTTGACATTTTCAGGCTAAACTCTGATACAAGCCAAGCTAATTTTAACCTAAACTTTATTTCACACGAGAGAAATTTCTCTGAGTCTCTGAGATGGATGATTACCTGCCTCTCACGTGATAATCAGCTTGTGGTTAAACATTTGAGCAGGCTAAGGGGTTAGATTTTCCCCAAAAGTGTGGGCAGAAAATGGGGTTTTTGTCAATTATCCAAAACAAGTTTTAAGAGTAGTATTTGCCCTAATAATGATTACTAACTGATTAGCACTAATTAAAAACAAGAGCTTACGATGTACAAATTTCGAGCACTTTGAAAATTAAAACAAATATGATCATATTTCATGTAAACTAAATAAGATGAACAAGGGTATGTTTCTTCAGTCTTGAGTTGAAAGAAGCGATAGTGGACAAAGACAAAAGATTGGTTACAGCCGTTTCTTACGAATTTTCAAAATTACCATGATCTAGTTGTCGATTCTGGAATTTGCGTAATGATAATTTGATGAAACAACATGACAATATAATATTCAAAACGCAATCTGGAGATGAGTATTCCAGGAGTGATTGAGTTTGAAAGTAAGACGAAAAACTAAGTCTTGGTCCTATTTATCTACGACGACGAACGGAAAAAAGGCAAAACTATGAATAGAGAATTATACAAGGATGTGATAGTGCTGATGTCAGCAATTCTCTCAATCGCAATCACAACCATCAATAGTTCATGCATTTATATCATCGTGACAACAAAAAAATTACGAGAAAAACCACCCATGATATTCATCGTAAATCTCCTCGTAACTTATTTACTACAAGGCGTTTTCGTGATGCCGACCTACGCCGTTTTCCAGTCCCGCAACTTCAGTGAGACTGTATGCGTGTATATGTGTGATGCATGGCGCCTGTCTTACATGGTCACATTTTACGGGATGTGTGTCAACGTGTTACTGATCGCAATCGATCGATTTCTCGCAACTAAATATGCCTTATCTCGTAAAATCAGGCTGACTTCGACAAAGTGTAAGACAATATGCTGTTTGGCGTGGTTGTACATAATAATATTATGTTTGATACCGTTTGTGCCGATGAATAGGTCAAAATCGTTGGAGAATTCAAAATGTCATTATAATCAACCGAGGGTTTGGACTATTTTCATGCTGCTTGTCAATTCTGCTCTCCCTCTAGCTCTGAATTTTGGCATTTATATATACATTGCTCGCAAAATGAAACGCAATATAGTAGAGTGTTATTTGGAAAGCAGAAAAAACACAGTCAAGCTACAATTGATATGCACCACTGCAATGTCTTCTGACATTACATCATGGACCCAATAGCTCATTGGTTGGAAGTGACGTCAAAGCAGTCAATACGTAACTTTCAACCAATCAGCTATTGGGTGGAACGGAAGACATTGCAATGGTGCATATCATGATAGATCGACTGGCTTTGAATAGAAAGTTGACAACTCTGACGGTCAAAATAACACTCCTTTATGGTATAACCTGGATACCTTCTATTGTTTACTATAAGCTTGTTACCATAGCACCTAAAATATTCAGTGACGATTTTTACGGTTCCGACACAGAAGAAATAATAACTTTTTTCAACAAGTTTGTGACATTTTTGGATGCTGTTTTCGCACCTGTTCTGTTTTGTTACAGTAGTGAAGATTTCAGAAAAGCTTTTTGGAAGAGGTTCTGGGTGAAAAGAAGCGCGGTAGAAAGTTATGAGCTGAAATGAAACTTAATTAAGAATTGAGGATTACACAAGGGCGCGAAGCACCTGAAATGTAGACCAGATTACAAAAAAAACATAGCATACCTGAAATAGCAGAGGTCGATCATCAGGGCAATGTTCAATAACCAGTTTCCTGTACTTTGGATCTCTGGAAAAGATACCAGCATGCCACATCGGTGTGTAACAAAGATGCACACCCAATTCTCTTGACATTTTTCTGAAAGGTAATTCTGATTGATCAACCATTGGTGCTAAAACATGTTTAGGTGAACCGAGAACCTCTTTGTAAAATTTGTATCCTTCGTTTTCTTCAGCCATTTTGATAGTGAGTTATAATTGTATCTTTTTGTTGTTTTTATGATTGATATTTTTTTAGTTTAGTTTAGTTTTTTAACTAGGAATAAAAATAAAATCAATAGAGCAACTATGCAAATTGATTAGTTGATTTTCAAACTCAGCATCGCATTAAAAAGTGAGAAATCTCGGAGAAACATTTATGCTAAGCTACAAATTAAAAAACCATGGTAAACTATAATAGAATTATTGTATGTAACCTAATTACATTAGGTAAAATTTAATAGTATATTATCATATAGAATATAAATATCAGTGTGCGATGGATGGGCAGTGTCCTACCAGCTCAAATTTTATAAAACTTTTAAAAAATTCATTTACCTAAAAATAATTATCATAAAAATTCAAGAAAAATAGTTGTCACACTTTTAGGCGTATTGTTTATTGATGCTACCGATATTTTTTTTATCTTGCTATATATGTAATTAATTTTCAGCGTTTTCATCTTCCTTTTCAACTCTTTGGTAGGAAAATTTGTCGGAAAAAGACCCGAAGATTTTCAGCATTTAAACCGTAACCGCCGTTATTTAGACATAGCGCGTGAATAATTAAAAACAAAAACTAATTATTTTCAAAGTACGCCTTATCAATCAGGGGAAAATCAATCTACTAAGATCTTAAATTTCACTTAAAAGCTTTGCTCCTTGAAAAGAGCAAAGCTTAGAGGAGTGTCCTAGCTAAATTAAACAGTAAACTTTCAATTTTCTTAAACTCGAAGATAAAAATTCTGGCTCCTTATAAACGTGTTTGTAAATTTAAGAGCCATTTTTTTTAAGAGTCTTCAGGGTGTGATACCTCACCCTCTTGGATTTTGCTAAAATTTAGACCAAATGATCTATCACACAAGAAAATAAGAATCTGAAAATTTCACGTTGATATCTCAAGTAGTTTTGCAGATATTGTGTCTCAAAGATAGGCTACTAAGCGAAAACTGACCCCTAAAAACCATGAACTCTGGTGGGGAGCAGATTTTGAAAGTCAATGAATTTTCATTCAAGTACATTAGAAAGCTGATTTACAGTGGATTTCAAGAACTTTTTGTAGGGAATCAGAAAAAATCAAATTGAGTTTCCAAAATTTTCCCCGAAAATCTCTAGCACCTCCTGTAGAGGGCTCCAAACTTTAATGTAATCTGGGTTTGGAAGCACTTTTAGCTGGCTGCTGATGGTCCTTGGGACTTTTTTGAAGCAAACTTTTGACCTGGAGTGGTTTACTGGTGGGTTTTGGCCACAAAAATAACATTTTCAGGATTTCCATCTTTGCGTAACCGTCAAAAATGGCCGAAAAAATTGCTATTTTGGCAGACCTGGATCAAAATTCAAGATGGCGTATCTTTTTAAGGCAACACCAATTTTTTTTGAAATTTTCAGCAAGGCTTCCTTAGTAGGTCTAGTGTATAGCCTCAAAAAATCTCAGTGGGCATTTGAAGTCTCTTAAAGATATGATCGATTGAAAATTTGCTTAACTTCGTTGTTTTCTCCCTCTTAAAATGCTAAATCATGCCCACTTAAGGGCTCTAACATGATAATTTTTGTCAAAATATTGGTTGATCTTCTCTAGCCAACTAATAATTGGCATTATGGGAACAACTGAAAAAGATTTCAGGTCATTTCCATCAACAGATGACATTTTATGACAGTTTCTTTATTTTTAAGTACAGAATATGTAAAAAAAATGAGACTGACATCTGGCCTTTCCTACCATTCCAGGGCCTATATTTCCAGGAAAAACCTCAACCTTTCACAGTTTGGTGAATATTAATCTTAAATAAAAGCAGGTTACTTCAACTTAATGGGTTTAACAGTACTCAATTCCTATTCAAAAACTTTTTAGACTCATTCAGAAATCCTACTTTGACAAAAATTTGCGCTTTACCGCAAGAAATTACCAAGAAATATTCGACAGTCTAAAGCTAATCACAATACTTGGACTTAGAAATTTTGCGGTAAAGCGCAAATTATTGTCAAAGTAGGATTTCTGAATGAGTCTAAAAAGTTTTTGAATAGGAATTGAGTACTGTTAAACCCATTAAGTTGAAGTAACCTGCTTTTATTTAAGATTAATATTCACCAAACTGTGAAAGGTTGAGGTTTTTCCTGGAAATATAGGCCCTGGAATGGTAGGAAAGGCCAGATGTCAGTCTCATTTTTTTACATATTCTGTACTTAAAAATAAAGAAACTGTCATAAAATGTCATCTGTTGATGGAAATGACCTGAAATCTTTTTCAGTTGTTCCCCTAATGCCAATGATTAGTTGGCTAGAGAAGATCAACCAATATTTTGACAAAAATTATCCTGTTAGAGCCCTTAAGTGGGCCTGATTTAGCATTTTAAGAGGGAGAAAACAACGAAGTTAAGCAAATTTTCAATCGATCATATCTTTAAGAGACTTCAAATGCCCACTGAGATTTTTTGAGGCTATAAACTAGACCTACTAAGGAAGCCTTGCTGAAAATTTCAAAAAAAATTGGTGTTGCCTTAAAAAGATACGCCATCTTGAATTTTGCTCCAGGTCTGCCAAAATAGCAATTTTTTCGGCCATTTTTGACGGTTACGCAAAGATGGAAATCCTGAAAATGTTATTTTTGTGGCCAAAACCCACCAGTAAACCACTCCAGGTCAAAAGTTTGCTTCAAAAAAGTCCCAAGGACCATCAGCAGCCAGCTAAAAGTGCTTCCAAACCCAGATTACATTAAAGTTTGAAGCCCTCTACAGGAGGTGCTAGAGATTTTCGGGGAAAATTTTGGAAACTCAATTTGATTTTTTCTGATTCCCTACAAAAAGTTCTTGAAATCCACTGTAAATCAGCTTTCTAATGTACTTGAATAAAAATTCATTGGCTTTCAAAATCTGCTCCCCACCAGAGTTCATGATTTTTAGGGGACAATTTTCGCTTAGTAGCCTATCTTTGAGACACTATATCTGCAAAACCACTTGAGATATCAAGGTGAAATTTTCAGAGTCTTATTTTCTTGTGTGATAGATCATTTGGTCAAAATTTCATCAAAATCTAAGAGGGTGAGGTATCAGACTTTCTCTATTCTGAAGATTTTTTAAAAAAATGGCTCTTAATTCTTCCAAAACACCCCCCGTTTAGGCACTTTAGAGTAAGAGAAATTCTTTGATTAAATTCAATCCAATTCAACATAGTGTTAATTATGAGTTTTTTGTACCGCAATAAAAATTCGGGAATAAATCTGCACAGCGCAGATGCTCCGTTACGATTCAGCTTGACGGACATTATGCTAGAGATTCGCACGGTACACCCATAGCCTCGATGAAAAGTTCGCAGTGATTGAAAACAAACCCAATCAAACTTCCAAAGGAACTATGCATTCCCAAATAGAAGGTACTTCACTTTGGTAGATGTAAAAATTAACCTTTCCGATGCTTTCATCAAGTGGCAATGATCGAATTCAGATCTTTGGCATCATTATCACTGTTTTTTTCTCCGCCGTTCCGGTTTTCGTCTACATTGACACCAGCTTTTATATATTTGTCTTGGCACGGTGCATTTTCAGCTTTTTGTTTCTGCTTTTCTGCTTCTTCTTCGTCTTCTTTTTCACGTCTCAGTTTGTTGAATAAGAATTTGAATTTGTGACCTTCGAAAATAACGAAAATGATAAATAAAGGATGTTGGCAGGCCAGTTATACTAGATCTTTTAGAAAGCAAGACGAAATTCAATTTCATTTCATTCATTTAATGTTTTTTTTCTGTATCAATAATATCAGAGTAAAGGCGAGTGAAGTAGAACTCGAATAAACAATACAAAGACGCTAGTTATAAGTTTTCAAGTTGTTTATTAAGGCTCAACGAACCTGTTTACAGAAATTAATGGCCTAGAAATTTCATTCGCCAACGGATGGTCATAACATCAACCAATACATTGCTAAAGATCTGCCAGTCTAGAATCTCAACTCCACCGGAGCTATACTATGTTTTGTCATTTGCCTGAGTAAAACCCTGAATTTTAGCACCCCATTTCACTCTCGAATAGATAGTCTAGAAAACTACAAGTATGAAGTAAACAAAAAATGAAAACGTACCTGAACAATTGAGTACTTTGATAGCGGTCATATCTTTACAACAAGTTTTACATAAATTGTGTTCACATTTCTTGCCCTGTAAAAAAACAAGAATAATTGCATGCGATTTAAAGTAATTTTCCAAGCCAACTTTTGCATATTTCCCAGTCAAATTTGTCAAAATATATTATGTTCTTCAAAAAAGTTTTAAAATTAAAGGAGGACAACAACTTTTACGCTACGCAAAAGGGGACTTCACCAAAAATAATTTTTTACACTTTGATGATGTTTGGGAAAAAATAAGCCTTTCTCAAGTGTTTTGACGCAAACTCAATTATTTCACCAGGGCTCGAAACATTCAAGTCGCAAAATGAAATGTCTGTTACCGCGTAAAAAAGCCGCCTAGTATAGGCTTTTTCAATTAATATTAAAAGAAAATCGGGAGGAAAATTCAATAAAAAATTGCTTAATTTTAGGACATTTGGGACGGAGCACTCAGAAAAAGGATAAATTGTGCGTTCGTTTCCAACCCCCCTCAAAGAAAAACTGAAATAATTACATAATGAGAGCAAAAGATTCAAACTGACAACACTGCTAATTGACAGGTGACCAGTTTAAGGAAATGGCTATTCTCGCACCGGCACGGCTAAGGAGTTGTGTGTTCCAAATGAAGAAATGTCAAAACATATTTAACTTACCCAAGGGTTGTTCTTGCAAGTCACGCATAGCGGCCATTTGTCTTTTGGAACTATGAAGCAAGGGAAAAATATTTGATCCTTACAAACTTATCTCTTGTACTTGCACGATTTAGAAATCTTCTTCCGACACGCTATATCTCTGAAGTTCGGGGATAATTTTCAACATCTGGAAGGCTTAGATGACAGAATTTCGCCCGACTGCCTTGTGGATTTTGCAGTGGGAGGCCTAAATTCTACCCCTCGTTTTCGGGTATTAACTGGTCCAACCGAAATATTTTTCAGGCTTATTAAAAAGGGCAGTTGAAACGGACCGGGAATACGAAACATCAGGTCGACTATCATTCCTGTCATGGGACATTGGGCCACTGACATCAAAACGATTCGATTGACTTTACCAATTTTATGAAATATCACCAGGACATCAATCAAATTCTAGATTCTATGCCGTTTTTTTACTGAAATCTTCTATTTTGAGCTCTCATAAAGAAAGAAGACTGAGAAAACACCGAGCTAAAAAAATGCGTACGCCTTAAAGAATGCTTGAGATCTAAACATTTTTCATAGTAACTTAAGGGAACTTATTTTGGCGGGAACTAATTTTGGCGGATTTGGCGAATTTAGACGAAATTCGCCAAAATTAGTTCCCACCAAAATTAAATATTTTGCTCACTCGCCAAAATAAGTTCCCGCCAAAATTAAATTTCTTGTTTCCTTCCCTAAATAACCCCTGAAATTTATCAAAATAAGGCAAAATAGAACAGATTTACGCTGTCATTCGCCAAAATTAGTTCCCACCAAAATTAATAAAAATTCACTGTTCGCCAAAATAAGTTCCCGCCAAAATTAAAAAGATTAAGGATATTTGCTGCCCGCCAAAATTAGTTCCCGCCAAAAAAAGTTCCCTTAAGGTAGCGAAAAAAGCAAAAAAAGTCAAAAAAACTTGAGGTACCTTTAGGGAATGCGCCTTTGCCGTGCTGATGGTGTTTTTCGCGTATAGCTTTTCGTTTGGAGGGCGGTTTTAGTTTTGCTTTTGCTTCCGCCTCTTCACCGCCCTCTTCGAGTGGCCTTTTCTCGCCCGATGTTGTTTTTGGTCTAAGTGAGGAAGAGAAACTTTGTGGATTTAAGGAGGCAAAAATTGCGCATTTCGCTAATTTAGGACACATCTCCTGAAATAGTCTGCTTGTTAATTGAAATTGAAATTAAGTTTCTAAATATGTTGCTCAAACGAAAACTAGGAAATGGAAACCACCCCTTTGAAGCTGCAAGGAGAACGGGTCCTATAAAAACAAACCTTTCGCTGTGACGAAATGAAGATACCAAAGTGTCAACTAAACTGAGAGATTTGATTTACTGAACAGAGATTTTAGAGAATTTAGGCAGGGCTGTCGGATTTAGGACCACTCACGGTATTATACTGTTGACGAGAGAGTTAGATTACACCTACACACCCCTTGTCATAACCTTATGAAGTGTCACAAATAACAAATGTATAGATGCAATCTGGTAGAGTCGAGAACTGTTTAAACTGTTTATATTTTTGGAAAGTTCAAATTGTATTTTCTCGATTTTGGAAAAGAGTTAGGCAAAAACATTTGAAGGTCTTTCTCAGGAGCAAGGAAAGAATCGAAAAACAAAGGATCTCAAACTCAAACCATCTGGTTATGCCTTCTATCAAGGTATTGGAAAATATTAGCTTTCAATAACTGTGGTGCGACCGACAGAGGGCAAACACCTGAAATTATACAAAGTTAGTAAATAGAAACCATCTCTAGCATTTCATACAAAACATCCTACACCTAGTTTCTACTTACGGTGGTCTAACGTACGGTTGACATCTCCAAAAGGGAAGTTGACCGATCTCCTCACTGTCTTTACCCTCCTCTATTTCTTTGTCTGCGATCGCCTACAAATGGAATATATTATGGTTAAGTACTTAATAGACGGGAAATGGTAAATTATCTAAAAACTGGTTTGGAAACTGTACTGAAATAGTATTTTTGAAATAAGAAGCCGTAGCATGAAAGTATAGCATCCAGCTACTATGGGCAATCTTGTGGACTTGATCCCCAGCCAGATCAAAGCAAAGATTTACAAAATGGTACTTAAAATGCCGCCTTTCTCTCGCATGCTCAGCAATTAAAAAGAAGAGACAAGGGTGAGAGGAGGTCAAAGGAAAGGAGTGGCACCCTTCCCTACTTTTGTGTAGATAGCTAAAGAAGAGGGAGCCATCGGGTCGCCATCGGCTCGCTTTTAAAGGCAATTAAATATCAAAATTTATAAACAGGATGGATCTACTTCGTCGAATCTCCCAGAGCAAATATAAGCATGAAAGTAAATTTGAATCAGTCACAGTTGGAAGAAGAGGTTTCACGATCAAAAATATAATCTCTCTTCTCTCACCTTGGCTTTTTCTTTGATCGTATCTGATATTTTGCACATATCTTCGAATTTCTTTACTTTACCTAGCGGATGGCGCAGTTCTGGGAAATTATCCAAACTGAAAGCAGAGTAAAGCAAAGTATTGGAAAACGTTAAAATTTTCTTTTTTAACTTTTTAAATCTAAGTTTCCTGAGTGTGAAAAGCTAGAGAATGGATGCACTCATAGTATAGAATAATGAAAATATGAACATTTTAAGATGATTCATAAGCCTGGAATCACGGAATTGAGGTTCAAAGAAGTAAACACCGGCTACAACACTACTCGTCTAAATATTTGAAATGTCAAAAAAATTAGAACAACTGAGCGTCAACAACAATTCTTAATAGGACCAATGAATTGTTGTTGACGCTCAACAACCTCTTAAGAAATGATGAGGGTACTTGCATATAGTCTAACCACCCTCTCAGATAAGGCCGAAATGTTTGGAACAAATTTTACGTTTTCACAAAACCTTCGATGGGATCAACTTATAATGATCTGTCGTGATTTCATGGTACGTAAGTAAGTCCCGAGGAGATTTCTACAGTCTTTGTTCGCAATATATTGCACCATAATGCATAAATATCTTAATCATTGAGAAGAACTCAATCGATGTGGGGCAGAATCGTAATATCATTTAACTCTCTCTAATTCGAATCTCTACTAATCTTATATTAATCTTTCTGTAATTCGAACATTGGTCCCGACAGCTAGAAAGTTATCCAAAAATACACTCGGTAATTCGAACCTTTATCTAATTCGAAGAAAAATTTGGTTCCTTGAGGATCAAGCTACCTATTCTTAAATGGTCTTTATTTTCGGTAGATTTTATTCTAGATGACCTTCAATTAAACGAAGGTTTAATGGAAAAATACATAAAATTACTTTTATTTTATTCATGTGTAAGGTGAAAAGTTTTTCAATAGATTGCATGCAGCCTTTCAACGTAAAATTTCACACCAAAAAAAATGTGGTGATATGTGTGAGGTGCTCTTTAAAAAACAATTTTATCATATCTGTATATAAAAGTCGACAGTGTGTGTCATATAATTTAATGAAATTAAATAAAAAAATTCAAATTATAATTTTAGGAAAATGAAACAACGCATTACCTAATTACGCATTAGGTATGTTTTCTTTCAAAAAACTGCATGTATAACAATCCTAGTGTGGGACCGTTTTTACCAAAGCTGAACTCATCCGTTGTCTCGCAAGTTTTAAAAGTCACATATTTGATTATTATTTGAAGATTTTTTGTGATCGTTTACAATAGCTTCGAGATGCATACATATTCACGAGAAACAGCATTAAACTGTGAAACATTGGTTACTGACTGTTCGGATCAAATCATTTACATTATAACATGTTTACTTTGGAAATCTTGTCAATTTGTTCTTGGTTCGGTCATGTGGCTTTTATAATCATTAATTAAATTTGCTTAGTTCGGTTTTAACATCAAATAAACTTCTTGGATCTTTTTCACGCTAGCAGAACAAACAGCAAATTCACCAAGCTTCGTCAAATTTTGCTTCACGACGGAAAAGCCTCTTTTTATAACTTTTGTAATGAAATCCATCCGAGACAGAATAAACAATATTGTACAGAAAGGTCTCTAATTTGTCCTTAGTTTGGACCTGTAGCTTTTAACATCAATTGAATTTCCTGAATCGCGTCACTGTCGACGTACGTCCTCCAGCGGAGAAAATTGGGATGGTTCGGGTCAAGGTACATACAATCATTTAACCAGAACGGACCGTGACCGCGTGTAATACAAGACGATCCGTAACTTCGATCATATGTATGGAATTTCTTTCCGTTCAGGTTTTGTGGACCCGTCAAAGATTCTATCCCGGCCAGTAGAGTTTCATTGAAATGAAGAGTATAATCTTGACTCTCGTTATCGATGTAAAATTCACCGTATCTTGAGATGAGAGTCTCACCTGTGTATGCTTCAGCGTGCACCAAAAAATCATGCTTTGCAAAGATACTCATTTCATGGATAAAATCGTTTCCTAGCCAAAATTCTCGATGTGGGTCACCAAAGCCTACTTTATAATCATTCCAAGAGCGTTGGAAATCTAAGTGGCGAGGCTGATATCGTCGTTGGAAAACAATCCAACCTCCGCCCTCAATATCCATGTTGCATCTGATATCTATCAAAAAACGCCCCATCCAGTTCACCTTGTAAACACCCGACGCCCTCGCTCCAATACTGTACCAATCTTTACAATCCCTCGCATTGATGAAGTAGCGAATTCGAAAAGAAACCCTGACCAGATCTTCACGCATGGTAGCGCTATCGTAAAATTGACATTCATATTGATTACTGGATGTTTGTTTGATGGTGTAGGAATGGCATTTACGAGTGGTACCACAGATACTTATACATTGTTCTTTGAACTTGGATGAAAATGCGAAGTAAGGGTCTTTAGAAGGATGACCATTAGATGTAATGAGGTGATATTGGTTAGGTGAAGTATTTGTAATCAACAGCAAAATGATAAACAAAGAAAGATGATAACATTTCTTCATTTTTTCTTGAATCAACTCCTCAATTTTCATTAGGAGTACTCATACGGATATACAGAGCCTCCCAAAATTATTTTTAAGATTTTCAATTTTGAAATTTAAATTATCAATAGAGAAACTTGCCGCAAAAAAGAATTTAAAAATGAATTTGTCATTGAAATGTTTCTATGGTAACGGAAATAATAATGAAAACAAACACGCTATGTGATTTATTAATGAATTTGAAGTCGAATTCGAAATAGTTTCTTTTCAATAAACGGAACAATTTCAAATCTTGTTTGGCTCGTGTTTCATGTGGTTTTGAATTGGGAGTCATTACGGGGTCACTATTCAAGAAATTTCGAAACACCGCTCAATTGGGCTGCATTTTGTTGCCAATATCGAAAAATAGAATATCAATAATTTAACATTTATTAAGTAAATCGATAGGTTGGGAGAAAGTCAGATAGGAATGTGGTCAGTATTATTTTTGAATTTCGCAAACTCTCGATTCGTTGAACAAACTTTTAAACAATTAAAAAAAATACTTTATTAATTTACTTATGTCGACTTCTATATTTGGATAAGGTAATCAGGGAAGGGGTCATCATACCTGCACGCAACCAATCAACTTGTTTTTGCTTGAAAGTTCGTTTATAGTTTAGGAACACAAATTCATACCGTGATATTTTATGGTCTTTCATTTGGAATTTATTTTCTAATATCATTTTTATGGTGGTTTGGAAATTAAATTAAAGTCATCGGAAAGAAAATTGCCCCAATAGGGGTTCTAAGTTTTTTCTATCAATAGCACACTTATTTCCAGATGTGACGTATTAGGAACTGTCAAGAGCGTTATCAAATTTCAGGCGTAAACTATTTCATCTGCGTTGAGCTCTGTTGAGCTAAACAAAAAACAGCAAAATCTACGAAATTTAGACCTTCACGGCGATCTTTGATCGGATTAATCGGATTCAATTTTCGTTGTTTTAGCCAACTTTTAAGAAATTAACTGAGAAGAAATGCTTTCTTTTTCTTTTATCCTTTAAAGGACAAATATAAGTACATTCTGTGAAAATTTCAAGTCTCTAGCACTTTTCTATCCGGAATTATCTTTATTCCGATTTAGAGGGATCTCAAGCGGGATGAGGACGGGATAGAGGGATCTCTCGAAAACGAAAGTGCCCAATAACTGGTGAACAATTTTATGTATCAAAAAACTTTTTTTCCTACTTTTACATTTCTATAAGGATACTTTATATACCAAATTTCATCTCCTTATGAGCACAACTTAAGGAGATACAAGGGATATTAGCCAAAATAATCCCGATTTTGCTAAAGTTCCAATGAAAGATCACTGTGCTTAAAAAAAAAACTTCCATTGAAATAATTTTTCAAACGAGAGAAAGATAATTATAAGCTTTAAACATACCACTTTTGCCACATGCGAAATAAATGTCCTCTCACATAACTCAAATTGGTGGGATATTGATTGCAGTATGCTAAGTATTTATCCACCATCTCCCATGCGGGCGGTTGCCGCCCAGTGAATATGGCGGGATTGTATAATGCACCCTCTAAAAAGTGAAAAAAACATTGTCTGAATAGCCTCATATAACTGATGGAATTACTTCTAACACCTACGTGAATACTGTCGAACATGCTAACCGCACTGGCTCAACTTCAGTATCTTGCAGGTCCGACTGTAAAATTGATAAAAATAAAAAAAATTCAAACAATTTCCTATTCAGTCAATAACGCCACCATGTTTTCCCTTTGTTTTTTTAGATAACTTAAATAAAAACACATCCCTGCAAACATTAGATTTCCAGGTTTGTAATGATCCCCCCTGCACTTGAGCGTATTTATGGTTAAAAACCTGATAAGAGAGAAAGGAGACCGACCTGCACTCATCACAGCATCCACTTTGGTATACTCTATACATTTTTCGACGTCCCGCAAATACTGGATGTTTCCGTTAGCAAATACGGGCACGGAAACAGCCTCCTTGACCGCTTTGATGTGATCCCAACTTGCAATACCGGTGAGCGGACCTCGTTGTTCACGACGTCGACCGTGAACTGTGATGATCTGAGAAAAAGGAACGTTTAGGTAATAGCGCATTCCGTACTTCTTTAGCTCTGATAATGCAGGTATATACACCCCTGTGTCACAGACCCGGTTGACCCCCACCCCAGTAGAAAAATTGGCCAAAAATTGTCCCCGGTGGAAAAAATACCCTACATTTTCAACCCCACTGGGAAATTGGCCTATGATTCTATCCCCATTGAAAATTGAATGGAAAAGAAATGGACTCCAAAACCATCCCCACTGGAATTTTTGAGCTGGAAACAATAGATTTTCTATCCCCATTGGGATTTCGATAGAAATTTTCATCCCCACTGAGGGAAAAGGTTCTACCGGGGCACTGAGACAGGGGTGTGTATATATGATGTGGTCTGGTCTGTGTACCGTGTTTATTTTATGTGCACAGTGATCGTAGCTGTAGGACTATTTATTTCCGGCCAAAACCTGTTCCCTTTCTCTTTAGGTCTATCAATAAGGAGCCGAATGGTCAATGTGCGAGCGCTTAAAAAAAAGGCCCGCTCTTTCAAATGTTCCGTTCAGTTCTTAGATAGCCTGGACTCCGTGAAAGTAATCGCAAGACTGTCTAAAAAATCCTACACTACACAAAAAATATATATTCTGTTTGTATGTCTATAGTTAGTTCAGTAGAAAACTATAGTAGTACTTTCCAGCTGGCGAGCAAAATCTTCCACAAATTAATTCCGTCATCGAGAGTTTGAATTTATTTTCTCTCAACTAGTTAGAAAGTAAAGCATACAGCAGGGTATCAATGGTCATGCTTTTTCTCTTGTACTATTGTGAATGACTCTGAGCACCAAATGTCAACATTTATTACATTCTCTACAATCGTCTTACCTTAGCCCCCGCTCGTTCCAATCTTTTTGCATATTCCACAGTCTTTTCGATACTTTCATAGACACGTATTTTACAGGTGATAGGTTTCTTGATTCGCGCACAGGCTGTCCGAACTGAAGAAAAAGGAAAGAAATTATGAAAAATTGTGAAAAATATAAAAGTAGAGCATCAAATGCAGCACCATTCCAGGACTTTCCGCGTACGCTGGTCAAAGTTTTTCCGATATTTGTCGTTATCGGCGATCCAAAAAATATCAGCAATCTGATTGGTGAAAAAGAGTACAATATATCTTGTATACAAATGGTATCTCCTTGAGATTATATGGGACACCTCCAGCCAGCTCGGTTTAATGAGATCAAATCTTTTTTTGAAGTCACGTGATCTATTTTGAGTGTCTTCATTCACCAAAACAGTTGCAATGCAACGTCTTCGATAACATTCTCCACCCCATTGCAGGGCCGGCCCGTTAATATTGGATTTTAAAAATAATATAGGGATCCTTCTCAAATCAAAGTGGGATACCAGTAAGGTGGGCTAGCCCAGCTCTCTGAAAGCCTACCACCATTATGAAGAGCCACTTAGAATACCAACGTCACTTACAAAAAAAACTGACGTCAAATAAAACAAATATTGAAAATATCAAAAGACATAAAAAAGAACAAAAAAAGACATTTGGTGTATAGAAGGAGAAAAGGATTTGTTGGGCTTTGCTTGGGTAAGAGGCAAACTTAAAAAAGGTATAATTCATACGTTTGCACGCCCCTGTCTCACAGTCCCAGTGGAACTTCAGTGGGAATAAAAACCTCTATTGAAATCCCGATGGGGATAGAAATTCAACGATAACGTTAAAAAATCCAGCGGGGATGGCTTTTGAATGCAATTTTTAAGCCTTGAGTTTCAAATGGGGTTGAAATCAGGGTCAATTCCCCAGTTGGGCTGAAATTCCAGGGTATTTTCCTACCGGGGACGAAATCTTTGCCAAATTTTCCAGTGGGGCTGGAATCCCAGCGGGTTTATGTCACAGGGATGTGTTTGCAGATGCAAAAACTAGCACAACGATTAGTGCAGTGTTAATTTAAGGTATTTGTAATAAATCTGTTCAATTACACTGTAAACTGATTAGGAAACATTCAAAAAAAATTCCCATCATTTAGATTTTTATCCTTTAAACGATCCTTAGATTTAGGAGAATGTCCTCGTCTTATCGTTTTCCAAAAGAACAGAATGTCGTTTATGATCAATGTTTGCCATATTGATAAAAAATAAAAAACAACAACATTTAAAATTAGCAAAAGCTTTTCGGTCTTTCCATCATCGGTGCTATAGAATAGTGCTATTCTATAGCACTGATGATGGAAAGACCGAAAAGCTTTTGCTAATTTTAAATGTTGTTGTTTTATATTTTTTTAGAATGTCGTTCTCATTCTTATTTCGTTAGATTATATTTGTTTAATTGTGAACATTTCTGTTCCGTATTTTCAAGTTCATTCGCCGCGAGCAGTATTTTCGGAGATCGGCTGTAAGAATGATTTTAAGTAAGATTTGGCTGAAAAATAACTGAGAACAAATTAAGAATAAACTGAGTGTCAGATTTCAGAGGCTAGTCACGAAAAAGTAAGAACAGCCACGGCTGAGCCAACTTGTATTTAAAAAGTTACGGCGGAGCAAATTATCGATTTTCGATTTAACAAACTAAACATATTAATTCACGCTCTTCCACCAAAAATCTAAGAGATGCATCACGAAAATCGTTTTCTAGCCACTTTTTTCGATCTCAGCTGCGGGACTAGATATATTAGTGAAATTACTATAGAATAGATCTATAAAAACTAACATATATGTCATCTATTGCACAATTGAACATTTGTAAACTCTGGTAGAATGTAATGCTTGAGCCAGTTGGTTGATCAACAAAAGCTATATTTGTGGGCATGATCTGATGGCGAAGTCTTCATTTCATAGTGAAGATCTGCTCCTTGAGATTGTGCCCATTGTTATAGAGCATCGATTTTCAAAAACTGAGCGTCCAATTTAAAGGGTTTGTCTAAGCAATGGTCTGTGTTTTAATAACTAAGACTTTTTGTTGGAGTTTCTTACTCAATGCAGTAAAAGTTTTGAAAACTTTGTTAGCTTTTTCTAGTGATGTTTTTAACCAAGTTCAATAGTAACAAGAATTACAGGGGAATATCGGTCTGTTTTACGCTATTCTCGCTACTGTGCCGACACAATTAAACGTCCTGTTAGCTACCCTTGACTTACTGCCCACTCCCCCTCACAAGGCATGGGGGGGCGAAGGTTCATCAGCTTGCAAAGCTTGAATCGGACCTTGGTATTCCGTACACGAATCACTCAAGTATCGTTGGGAATTTAAGGCCAACAGTCTGTGGGCATCTTTCAATTTTAAGTCTATTTCAGAAGCTATTTAAAAGACATTGGTATATCTCTATCAGTATGTATAAAACTTTTTTTGCTAAGGATTGAAATTGATGTCATTGAAAAAATTGACGTCAAATAATTTTTGACATTTTTGGAATGTCAATTTTTATGAAGAATCGAAAAGACTTCCAAAGTAAGTATTGTTCACACAAGTATGGTCAAAGATTTCGCTGGTTATAAACTCGAGATAAAACGAGATGACATTTATTTATAAGCATATTGATTTTTCTATACGAAAATGAACATGCTCTTCGACAGGAAGCTTTTTGCGCTGTGAACACAACCAAAGTTAAGACATGATGGTATTAATTCTAATAATACCATGTCTTTTGCTTTGGTTGTACTTTCAGTCGAAGTACGTTCGTATCACAGTCACTTTATTCAATACTTTCTTATGGGAGAAATCAGTGTCAAAATCAATGTCATAATGTCAAAACTTTGATTTTATAAACAACAAATTGAAGTATGAAGACATTGTCGGTAGCTTTGTGAACCTTGGAACTTGTTTTGTGAGCATAATCAAAAGGTGTGTTATTTTCAGAATTTGAAAACGCCTCCTTGATTATGGCTCATTAGCCAAGTAGATTAATTTTGCTGAGACAATCCGCTAAACGTAGTATCAACATACTTATTGAAACTCTTGTCCTGTGAGCATGACTGAAGTTGGGTGTATTTTCAAAAAGCTTTATATCTTCCTTAGTTGCACTCATATTAAATACAGTAGTTTTGGTCGAGAAATCGACATTGGAAGCTTTCAAAGCTTTGGTAGCTTGTCTTGTGAGGATAACAGAAACGCGATTCATTTTCAGAATTTGAAAAGAATCTCGTTTACTTTTGCTCATCAGGCAAGCAGATTGATTTTGCTTTACGAAAATGAAAATACTTTTCGACACGAAGCTCTTTGTGCTGTGAACACAACCAAAGATTGGCCATAATGTTATTTTCTAATAATCTCATGTCATTTGCTTTAGTTGTGCTTGCAGCAGCGTACTTTTAACCATAGTACGTTGGTAGGAATGTAGCTTGTCTTGTGAGCATAGTCGAAGGGCTCTCCCAGAATTTGAAAAGCATCTCGTCAGCTATAGCTCATCAGGTAAGCAGATTGATTTTGCTATACAAAAAGGAACATGTTGTCGACACAAGGCTTGTACAGTGACCACAACCAAAGCTAAGACATGATGTTATTTTCTAATAATCTGAATGTCATTGGTTTTGGTTGTGCTTACAGCAAAAAGTACGTTGGTAAGAATGGGTTATCACAGTCACTTTATTCAATACTTGCTTATGGGAGAAAGCTATGTCATTATAATAAAATACAATTCCGAAGAACTTTGGCTCTGATTCATAATAAGACGCACTCAAATTCACCAATACGGAGTTTTAACTCTTAATCGCAGATTTACACTTCTTATAGGAGGGAAGGAAGGAAACTTTGTGTTACAAAATGCGAGAAGATATCCATAAAAGCTACATTTCATATCATTAGTATGTTTCCGATTGTGAAGTGGTTGTCCTTTTGAGTGCATTCCTATTAGTGAAGTTGATCATAGCGCCCAATTTTTACTTTACGTATCGTAAAGAAGTTTGGCTAGCTATAATCAAAAGTTCACGATGTGAAAGGGTCGTGATTTGATCAGATTCTGTGCAAACGACCACAAACGATCATAACAAACAATTTTCCATTTCATGTGAAGCATCAAGTTCACTGGCATGGAACGAATTGAACATTCTTATTCCAAGTAATGTAAGTGTCAGCAAGTGTGACGTGACTAAAAGGTACAGGGCATTTATATCTGACTGTAGAGGTGTGCATCCGTGACACATAAATATTTTTCATTAATTTATGTCGTCACACTAAAAAAATGACGTCAAATAAGACTGCAAAGTAATCTTGTACGAACTTTTCAAGCAACTGCTAATTATACACTTGATTCGCTAAAAGTGAAAAAAAACACGGAAAAGTTTGATGAAAAAAAACCTTAAACCTTTTGTTGTGAGCACAATCGAAGGGTACGTTATTTTCAGAATTTGAAAACGTCTTCTCGATTAGTGCTAAAAGTTGTAGAATTGTCATGATTATTGGAGCTCTTGTCCTGTAATACAACCAAAGCCAGAATATGGTGGTAGTCGATAGAGTGTAGTCGACATTGTTAGCTTCATAAACTTGGTAGCCCTGGTAATTTTAACAATGACTAAAAACTTTGACATCCTTGGGTAACTTGTTTTGTGAGCGTAATCGAAAGATGCGTTATTTTCAGAATTTGAAAACGCCTCCTTGATTATGGCTCATTGGCCAAGTAGATTAATTTTGCTAAGACAATCTGCTAAACGACGGAGAATTGATGCACTGTGAGTAAAATTCGGCGAAAAAGATGTCAAATTTGTGATTGTGGTATTGTTCAAAGCGATTGTTTTCATAGCCTTGGTAGCTTGTCTTGTGAGCATAGTAGAAGCGAGATTAATTTTCAGAATTTGAAAAGAATCTCGTTGACTTTTGCTCATCAGGCAAGCAGATTAATTTTTCTTTAAGAAAATGATCATGCTGGCGACACGAAGCTTTTTGTGCTGTGAACACAACCAAAGCCAGGAGATGATGGTATTTTCAAATAATCACATTCTTTTTCTTTGGTTCTACTTTCAGCCGTCATTTTCAGAATTTGAAAAACGCTACAATCTGTGCCATAATATGTTTGCACTTTTGGCTAATTTACCATTTTTGGAAAATTGAAGTTCGAGCGAGAATGTCAATTTCAGGCCCTCAACTTGATTGCATCGATTATTTCGATCTGGGAGGGATTTATTGGTTTCTAGGCTATATTTCAAGCCCTACTGGACCATTCTTAAGTCTTAAGTCTAGCGTTAAAACTCAGAGTTAAAACTCTACCCTTCGAACCTACTTTAGAGCACTTCCAAATCGATTGTGGTTTCAAAACACCCCGGTGAATTTCCCTTTTGTGCCAAGTATTTTGTCCCTGATTGTAGTGTGATTATAGCTCATCAGATCGGTTTGGCTACGGTATACGCAAATGAACGAGACAAAAGTCTGGGCAGAGCATGATCTATTTTCTAATTATCGCATGTCATTTGCTTTGGTTGTATTTACAGCAGCCAAACTTTATTGTTAAAAGTGCGTTATCACAGCCACTTTATTCAATAATTGGTTATGGAAGAAACCGATGTCATTATAAAATGAAACGACAGAAAACTTTGACATTCTCAGTTAGCTTGTTTTGTGAGCGTAATCGAAAGGTGCACTATTTTCAGAATTTGAAAACGCCTCCTTGATTATGGCTCATTGGCCAAGTAGATTAGTTCTGCTAAGACAATCTGCTAAACGTAGTATCAACATACTTATTGAAACTCTTGTTCTGTAAGCACACTTCGACGGGTGAAATATCATATTTTTAAGTGTATTATTTTTACTTCGATTTGTACTGATAGTCATTGCGTTCATTCGGGTAAAGAAATAGTCGTTGGAGAATTTTGCCTTTCGACATGCAGTTCAGCGATTGTCTTTTGAGGACAAGCAAAGTCAGGATATTGCTGCATTTTCAAATAATCTTATTCGTTGGTTATACTCATAATTTTAAAAGTGTTATTGTGTGTATCTTTTGTGTATCTATAGAGTATGATGGTAACAGACAAATGCAATTGATGAGAAACGTTTGGTTCCGGTAAAGCACATTCGTGATAATATTAATTAACGATTTCTACGGGAACACTCTCTGTTGTGCCTGTAGTGGTGAATTTCAAACAATTTTCCTCTGGCTTGAATGTGACAAAAACATTACGTCATGAATATAATTGGTACAAAGTTCTAAGCTAGCAGGTGATATTTTGCTCCAGATGTTTTAGAGCTACAACTCCAGTGTAGCCAAGAGGGGCGCAAAAATTGTGTAGGAGAGCAGATTTTTATGCCATCATAATTATCTTTTAATACCATGAATAGGATAATTACAGTGTCATAGAAATCTGCTCTCCTACACAAATTTTGCGCCCCTCTTAGCTACGCTACTTCTCCAACTTTATTAGCGAACTTGGCAGCGACAAATTTTTATACGAAAAAAGCGTTTGTTAAAGCTAAGTTCATCGGTACGGAGTTATTAGCTGTCAGGCAACAATAAGCTCCGGAATGTATAAGTTAAAACTCAGTGTATTAATGAGCTTGACTATGTCAACCAGTTTTCGTACAAAAGACATATGAATCTAGTGAAGTTTTCAATATTCATTGGTACGGAGTTTTCAGCTACCAATCGTTTATACCAGGTACTTTTATGAGGTTGTACAGCCTTTTGATAAACTTGATCACGATAGCAAATTTCTATTTCAGCTTAAAGAAAACTGGCTATAAATGTTCATCGATATGGAGTTTTTATGAAGTCGATTCCTTGTTTGATTGAGACCAGCGCTAGAAATACACTCGTGTTCGTGAAATCGATCATAACAAAAAATGTTTCACTCATTTCATAGCGATATTGAGTACGGTATGGAGCTATTTTTCAAGTAGACTTTTACCCCCGTGTTTAAAAATGCATTATGATTACGTTTTGATCAGCCATACTCGTGAACTTGATTAAAGCGAGAGTTTTCTACTTCATAGAATAATTTCCCTCTGGTATCAAGTTCATCGTTACGGAGTATTCAACTACCAGTCAATATGGGGTTCCATATTATTCATGACAGCGGTTTTAGTGAACTTTTCATTTTGGGTAGGTCACAATTCTCATTCCAAAATTTAAGTTAAGCCATCCCCTCCTATAGAATAAAAAACGAATCAACAAAAAGTCGCTTTAAACGTAAGGTTACAATATCTTGATGAAACTGTAAACCCGGTACAAGAGAGCAGTTATGTTTTATAAAGCTTCGCTGATTGTTTTACTCATAAGTAAAATGGAAACTCTCTAGTATTGGAAAAGTATAGTTGGAACAATAGTTAGTATGGTTTGCTAGCAGGATTTTTATCTTCTTAGCTTACTCATAAGATAAGTGCGTTCTCTCGAATAGTATAGTTGAAAAGTTGGTTTTACATCTATAATTTTTAAGTACAAATACTATATTTCTTGCGGGACTTGTCAATGGCGAGTATGATGAAAAATTAAAAATGATATTCCATATTTCTTAGTAAATTTTCGTTTTACTCAGGAGAATATTGAATTCTCTCAAAGATACCACGAGCTGTATCGAAAATGGAAATGAAGAACATTTCTACGAATTCAAATTGTCTTCCTTTATATATGCTACTGTTTCGTGATGTATTTTGTATCTAAACAGCAGTATTGTGTAAATTGTGGTGCTTCGCCATAGTAGTTTTGTTAGGGCAATCGATTGATATTAGTAGCTTTAACAGCTTTGGCAGCTTGTCTTGTGAGCATAGTCGAAGAGCGGTTCATTTTAATAATTGGAGAAGCTCATTGACTATAGCTCATCGGCCAAGTAGATTTATTTTGCTATACGAAAATGAACATACTCTTCGACACGAAACTCTTTGTGCTGTGAACACAACCAAAGATAGAACATGCTCCAGGGGAATAAGGCGGGTTCGTGGGGGTCAAAATTCTTGCAACGTTACAAATCATTTTCATGAACTCATTTTAGGCTCAAACGAAGCGTATAACTAACTAGAATAAGATTCAGTCAATTTTGATGACGTCATAAAAATTGAAATCCCAATAACTTTTGATAGAATTATCAAAATAATTTCAAATTTTTACCAAAGATGCATTTTAATGCAAATTTTCAAAAAAAATCAAAAAAATTTAAAAATCTTGATGAAGTCAGCATTTTTTAAGGATTTCAGTTTTTTGGCCAAAAAGTGATGACGTCATCAAATTTCAATAATTTTTTTTTCTAATTCTAAAAACATTAATAATATGCATCTTTTGTCAAAATTTGAAATTATTTTGATAATTCTATCAAAAGTTATTGGGATTTCAATTTTTATGACGTCATCAAAATTGACTGAATCTTATTCTAGTTAGTTATACGCTTCGTTTGAGCCTAAAATGAGTTCATGAAAATGATTTGTAACGTTGCAAGAATTTTGACCCGCCTTAATCCCCTTGAGTGGGTATTTTTAAATAGCCAGCTGTTTTTACTCCGAGCATAACGCTCATTGCAGTAAGGAAAACATCGTCTCTTATATATCGTTTATAATCCGTATAATACAGTGATATTAGGGTGTTATATGATAATATGATAATTGTAGCAATTTAATATCAGGTTGTATAAAATATAATTTATCCCTTGCTGTTTTTCTACTTTGTCCACAACATGTAGCATGCTAGACTACTGTATATAATGGAAACTTTTGGGAACTGTACTCTCAACTTCTGAGCACAAAAACGTGATGTTTTCAACAAAGAAACAAATTTTCAAAGGTGCTCAAAGGACAGTCTTAGTGAGATGATTTAGCCACTTTAGACATAACTCTATTTCCAAATCAAATAGAATTTTATCAAAGTGGTCAAAAAACCAAATTGCTTCAAAATCAAAATCGTAATCGAAGAGCAAATGAAAAAAATCCTGACAAAAAAAATTGCTTAAGTCTTCATAAAGCTGGCGTCATTGAAAAAAGTGACGTCAAATAAATCTTAATGATAAGTCGATTTCAGTTAAGCATACAAGCCGACAAAAGAAAATTGAAGGATCGCGCTATTGGTAATTTGGTGTGACCATCATCAAAAGGGTTGATGATTTCAAATGTGTTGATTCTGCTCCTACGGTACGAAGACTCTCTCAAATAGATATACTTAGTGGCCTGATATTTTCAACAGTGATTTGTCTTGCGACCACAATAAAAAAATGACAATGATTTTTAATTCATAGAAATTTCTTTGGGTATAGGTGTACCTAAAGTATCTGATTAATTCCAATGTTGAAAGTTTCAAAGAATTTTATATCTTGTTTATATGAATGTGCATTATGACCACATGTTAGAACTGATGACTGAAAACTTGAATGAGTGGATATCGTTCAATTCGATTTCGATGTTTATCGAAGCAAGACGTGAAAACGTAGAGCCTGCCGCTGATTAGCTAGGACGGAATTCACAGGAACAGCTAGGATCCAAAAGGTTTGACCTAATATTTTAACTTGATGACTTTACGTGATTTTTCATTTTTTCAATATTTTTGTAGGTATTCATAAATGTGAGGACGAACTTCTATAATATTTACATATAAAAGTATTTCAAAAAGACAAAGTCTTAAACTTTGATCTGTAAGCGCCAAGACCTTACAGTTAATAAATTCTGCTTTGATAATCGACTGTAATTTCACAGTGAAGAACTGATTAGGTCCTCATCGGTATATCATGAAATCTTACGCGAAAGGTGAAACACTTCAGAAGAGATATTACGTCTTTTACTTCCTGCGGTTTTGTAAAGGTACGCGATGCAGAATAAGATTTAAAGCTTGTCTTGTGAGTATGTTGAAAATGAAGAATGATTGACAATTACTCTCTCCATTTTTGGTTTCATACTCACAAGAGAAGCAGCTTAGACTTCGAAATATTACTACATGAATCAACCATCATTCATCTTACGAGCGTATGTAATAAAGAAAACGATATTTTTCGATTCATATGCATTGATGAGCTTGGTATTGACGTTCTAAGGGTTAAATATTTCTATCTGAAAAACTATGATCATGAGTGCCATTCATCGGAAAATTTCTCGTATTGCCCATTAAAATTGTTTAAACCAATATAAAAACATCTCATACTTGATTTTACTTCGGTTATTATCATGTGAGCCAATCAAAAGTGGTGATGATTTTTACAAATTACTATTAATTTGCTCATAAGGCAAGCTGATTCTCTCATAATGAATATTTTGAGCACCTTCTGTGTCTAAGATCTCACTCTAAGCAGTAATATTGCGAAAACATTTGGTGCTTTCTCGTGTGAGCACAATCAAAAAGGCTGGTGATTTCGAATTAATCAACGCTTTTAGATGAGCTCATAAGGGAATTCGATTATTATTTCACAATATCTGGATATTTAAGCATCTTTGTCTGCGATCTCTGAGAAACAATATTGCGAAAACTTTTGGTGCTTTCTCTTCTAAGCACAATCTAAAAGGATGGTGATTTTCAAATTCACCGTCGGTTTGAGAGAAGCTCATAAGGGAATTCGATTATTATTTCACAACATCTGGATATTTAAGCATCTTTGTCTGCGATCTCTGAGAAACAATATTGCAAAAACTTTTGGTGCTTTCTTTTGTGAGCACAATCTAAAAGGATGGTGATTTCGAATCAGCCGACGCTTTTAGAGAAACTCATAAGGGAATTCGATTATTATTTCACAATATCTGGATATTTAAGCATCTTTGTCTGCGATCTCTGAGAAACAATATTGCGAAAACTTTTTGTACTTTCTCTTATGAGCACAATCTAAAATGATGGTGATTTCAAATTCATCAAGGTTTTTTCATCCGCCCGTAAGAAAAGTGGAAATATCTAAATATTGAAGCAACTTCTGGATATCAATCTGTAAGTAACAATATTGCGAAAACTGTTGGTGCTTTCTCTTATGAGCACAATGAAATAGGATGGTGATTTCAAATCATCACATCTTTTCAACTTGTTCTTAAGGCGAGGAAATTCTCTAAAGATATTTGTAAATATCTAATAATTTAGATTTTCCGGTGAAACCTTCGTTGTTTTCCCTTGTGAGCGCAATCAAAAACGCTGATGATTTCAAATTCATCGAAGCTTCTTGATGGTTCATAAGGCAATTCGAATTTCTCATATCTCTGGATATTTAAGCAACTTCTTTGTCTGCGATCTCTAAGTAACAATGAAGCTTATTTTTTTCCCAAAATTTTTTTCATCTTATTTTGAATCTTCGACACGAACACAGATTCCGATTGGTGACTAAAAATGACAATCCTTCACAACTAGGAAATCAAGGTAGGTACAAAAGGATTCCGATTGGTGACTTAAAATGACAATCCTTCCCAACTAGGAAATCAAGGTAGGTACAAAAACGATCATACTTTAGGTTACTTTCTTTCTATCTATTTATGTTTTCTTTTTCGACATGCTTTTGAATGAATTGTTATTGTTTATTTCAAAATCATATTCTTATATAATGGACCATGTCGTTAAATAATGAGCAATGGGGAAATGCTTAGTCTGTGCTTATGAACTTTGGGAGCATGTCGTTCAAAGAATGTGCAACCGGTAATTTCTTTCTTAGTTTGTGTCTATTATTTATAAGCGAATTTCAATGGAAGCTTTGTTTACATGAGGGATGCCGTGAAAGTGAAGAAACTTTGTTGACTTGGATTGAGTTTTGGACATGTATTTGCACGAATAGATATCGTTTTTCATGTCATGGGAGATTGTTCGGTTTATCGGCATTTTCATTATCTGGTCTTCTTATTTTGTCATACCGTTTTCATGAAATTGACGTCATTTAATGGACTGATTGACGTCAAATAAAAAAAATTGCATACTAGAAAGTTAAATAAGTGCAGAACGTTGTGTCGATCACATGACATGAAAACAGAGAAAAGTAATATTGAAATCATTTGTCTTGTCTTGTTTTGTGAGTATGAACTGAAAAGTAGGGTGATTTCAAATCAGCCAGTTTGTTTTCATTTATACACAAAAGACGAGTCGGTCGGAATACCTGAATGATATTCTGTGTAGACAACAACATTCTTGTATACTGTGGGAATGATCATAAAGTTAGATAATTTTTCAATTATCTGCCCTAGTTCAATTAGCTGGTAAGATTATTTGGTTCTCAAAAGTATTTGAACGTTTCATCCATAGCTTGTTAGACAGGTTTAAGTAAAGGAAAATATTCGAATTCGATGGTGAGATGATTTGAAAGTCAAAAATATTTTAAAAAACTGCATTTCATTCATTATATTTTAATATTTTGCCGTGCGAGAATAATAAAAAGGACAATGCTTAAAAATTAATATGAACTTTAAATTCATCAGTTACTTGAAATATATGTTAAAAATATAAAATTTCTTTTATAGCTTCTCTTGTGAGTGTGATTAAAAAGTGTGATATTTTCAAACTATAGGCATGATCTTGATTGCACTCACAAGTTACAAAGCGGATTAGGAAAAATTTCAGATAGCAAAATGGAAAGCCAAGCAAAATAAACTTAGAATTTCTTTTATAGCTTCTCTTGTGAGTGTGTTCAAAACGTGCGATACTTTAGAATTATTGGCATGATTTTAATAGCACTCACAAATTATAAGCAGATTAGGAAAAGAACTTCAGATGGCAAAAAGGAAAGCCTAGCAGAAGAAACTTGAAATTTCTTTTGCAGCTTCTCTTGTGAGTGTGATTAAAACGTGCGATACTTTAGAATTATTGGCATAATTTTAATTGCACTCACAAGTTACAAAGCGGATTAGGAAAAATTCAGATGGCAAAAAGGAAAGCCAAGCAAAATAAACTTAGAATTTCTTTTATAGCTTCTCTTGTGAGTGTGTTCAAAACGTGCGATAGTTTAGAATTATTGGCATGATTTTAATAGCACTCACAAGTTACAAAGCGCATTAGGAAAAATTTCAGATAGCAAAATGGAAAGCCAAGCAAAATAAACTTAAAATTTCTTTTATAGCTTCTCTTGTGAGTGTGTTCAAAACGTGCGATACTTTAGAATTATTGGCATGACTTTTAATAGCACTCACAAGTTATAAGCGCATTAGGAAAAATTTCAGATAGCAAAATGGAAAGCCAAGCAAAATGAACTTAAAATTTCTTTTATAGCTTCTCTTGTGAGTGTGTTCAAAACGTGCGATACTTTAGAATTATGGGCATGATTTTAATAGCACTCACAAGTTATAAGCGGATTAGGAAAAATTTCAGATATCAAAATGGAAAGCCTAGCAGAAGAAACTTGAAATTTCTTTTGTAGCTTCTCTTGTGAGTGTGTTCAAAACTTGCGATACTTTAGAATTATTGGCATGATTTTAATAGCACCCACAAGTTATAAGCAGATTAGAAAAAATTTCAGATATCAAAATGGAAAGCCTAGCAGACGAAACTTGAAATTTCTTTTGTAGCTTCTCTTGTGGGTGTGTTCAAAACGTGCGATACTTTAGAATTATTGGCATGATTTTAATAGCACTCGCAAGTTATAAGCGGATTAGGAAAAGAATTTCAGTTGGCAAAATCGAGAGTTCAAAGCAGAAGGAACTTGACATTTTAAGCAAACTTTGATATTCAACATTCATTTCAAAATGTATAGTTGATACTTGTAAGGTCTTTGTTTATTGACCAGGGGGGGGGGTCGGTACTAAAATCTCAGACATACATGAGTACTAAAAGGATTTTCGCTAATTTTTGACATACCCCCACCTATTTTTTCGAAAATGTTATTTTAGTACACATGTACTAAAATTATTTTGAACAATTTAACATAGATACCACCCATTTTTTGCCCTTTTACGGCTTTAAATTTACCAAAATGGGGTCATTGTTACAAACCTAGTCGAATTTAGTGCATCAATCTGCAAAATAATATAATTTTATTACTAAACTGTGCTGAACTGTACATAAAAATATTTTCAAAAAATATTTAAAAATTTGGAAAAGTTCTGAAAGATTTCTGCAGATTTTTTTGAAAATTCCTGAAAAAAAAAATCAAATTTTTTCCAAAATTGTTAAAAAAAAACTCCATTTTGGCTGATTTTAGAACAAAATACTAAGATTTTTCAAAAATTTCTTTAAGAGACCACCCTTTTTAGTATTTTAGTACACATGGTACTAAAATTATTTTTGAGCTTTTTTGCATACCACCACGTCACTAAATGTCATGATGTCTGAGATTTTAGTACCGACCCCCCCTGTATTGACGAGTAATTTGTGTTGTTTGTTACAGGCGTTTTTGTTCGCCTTCACCGTTATTTTTTGTACGATTTTATTGCTTAGTCTTGTGAGCACCTTGGAAAGTAGTTCATGTTTTCAAATCACGTGATAATTTCTTGTAGAGTGCTCATAAGGGAAGCAGAAAGCATCTTCTATGGTTGTAACAATTTATTGCTTTTGTCTTGTGAACACTTTTAAAAGTAGTTCATGTTTTCAAATCACACGATCCTTTCTTGTAGAGTGCTCATAAGGGAAGCAGAAAACATCTTCTATGGTTGTAACAACGATTTTATTGCTTAGTCTTGTGAGCACCTTGGAAAGTAGTTCATGTTTTCAAATCACACGATCATTTCTTGTAGAGTGCTCATAAGGGAAGCAGAAAACATCTTCTATGGTTGTAACAATTTATTGCTTTTGTCTTGTGAGCACTTTGGAAACTAGTTCATGTTTTCAAATCACACGATCATTTCTTGTAGAGTGCTCATAAGGGAAGCAGAAAACATCTTCTATGGTTGTAACAATTTATTGCTTTTGTCTTGTGAGCACCTTGGAAAGTAGTTCATGTTTTCAAATCACACAATCCTTTCTTGTAGAGTGCTCATAAGGGAAGCAGAAAGCATATTCTATGGTTGTAACAATTTATTGCTTTTGTCTTGTGAGCACTTTGGAAAGTAGTTCATGTTTTCATATCACACGATCCTTTCTTGTAGATGCTCATAAGGGAAGCAGAAAACATCTTCTATGGTTGTAACAATTTATTGCTTTTGTCTTGTGAGCACTTTGGAAAGTAGTTCATGTTTTCAAATCACACGATCCTTTCTCATAAGGGAAGCAGAAAGCACGATTTTCCGACGTTTGACTTGTTCTCTTTGCTTATCGAAAATCTACGAGAGAGTAAAATGGGTACAATAAGGAGCAATTATGATGAGAGCTGATGTGAAAATATTTAGGCTACCTCGGAGACTAGATAAATTGGCCGAAATATTCAAGTTGGTTGAGTTTCTCTAATAAAATTGACATCATTAGTAAAGTGACGTCAAATAATTTTTTTTCTCGTTTTCTCCATTCCAATAACGTGCAAAATCCAGTCAAGCATACAAACAGATATAAAAGACAAATTGAACAATGCATTAATAGTCTTGCCTTGTGAGTATGATCAAAATATACGGTGATTTCAGATCAGTTGGATGTTTAAATGTGCATACTGAAAAGGCGAGTCCACGTAACTAACTGAATTTTTTCACATACCTATATTTATATACTATTTTAGTAGCTTTTACTGCCTTGAGTAGTTTGATATCTTTGTGCTGTTTCTTGTAAGCTTAACCTAAAAGGTAAAAATTCATATTGTTTGTTTGATTCTTATAGGTAGATGTAGGCTCTCTCAAATAACTGAATATTTCAGTACCTTTTTTTACTGCCTTGAGTAGTTTGATATCTTTGTGCTGTTTCTTGTAAGCTTAACCAAAAAGGTTCAAATTCATATCGTTTGTTTGATTCTTATAGGTAGAAGTAGGCTCTCTCAAATACCTGAATATTTCAGTACCTTTTACTGCCTTGAGTAGTTTGATATCTTTGAGCTGTTTCTTGTAAGCTTAACCAAAAAGGTTCAAATTCATATCGTTTGTTTGATTCTTATAGGTAGAAGTAGGCTCTCTCAAATACCTGAATATTTCAGTACCTTTTACTGCCTTGAGTAGTTTGATATCTTTGAGCTGTTTCTTGTAAGCTTAACCAAAAAGGTTCAAATTCATATTGTTTGTTTGATTCTCATAGGTAGAAGTAGGCTCTCTCAAATACCTGAATATTTCAGTACCTTTTACTGCCTTGAGTAGTTTGATATCTTTGAGTTGTGTCTTGTAAGCTTAACCAAAAAGGTTCAAATTCATATTGTTTGTTTGATTCTTATAGGTAGAAGTAGGCTCTCTCAAATACCTGAATATTTTATTAGATTGTACTGTTTCGGTTAAAGTATACTACGAAAAATGTGCAAGAGTCGATAATACTACAAGTAGCTTTGATATACAGGCTATCATTTCAGCATGAATAGTTGATTTTGTTAGGTGTTGCTCGTAACAAACGATCAAGTTGCATGGGAAGAAAATTTTTCATCAAAATTGCCTCCGAATTTTAAAAAATACACAGCTTTAAGATTTCGAATCTAGTACAGTATGTACGGAGCTTCCGGGAAAACACAACAAGTTTGTGGTAAGTTTAACCTTAACATATTTTACTTGTGAGCTCATTGGTAGAAAGTTAATTTCTACGAAAAATTCCTTTTTTAGCTCGTCTTGTTAACAAAGATTTTGATTGGCTTTTTTAGTAGATTTGATATTTCGTCATGTGAGCATACAGTAATAAAAAAAACGATGATTCCAAATAACCTGAATATCAGCTAAAAATTGAAAATTATTTTGTAGCTTGTCTTGTGAGTGTGTTCAAAATGTGCGATACTTTCAAACTCATGCCTATAGTTTGAAAGTATCGCACGTTTTGAACACACTCAAGCTACAAAAGAAATTTTAAGTTTCTTCTGCTAGGCTTTCGATTTTGCCATCTGAATTTTTTCCTAATCCGCTTATAACTTGTGAGTGCAATCAAAATCATGCCAATAATTCTAAAGTATCGCACATTTCTGATCGCACTCACAAGTTAGAAAGCCGATCCGGAAAAGTTAGAATTTTTATAAAAGAAATCTGCCATGAGCAATTCTTAATAAGCAAGAAAATATTCTTTATCATGTTTTTACTTTGGCCCAGGTTTTTGGGCTCAAAATTCGATTTTTTGACGATTTTTCAATTCAAAATTTTATATGTAACTATGTTAGTTTCAACAAAAATTCGTTCGTAGCTTGTTCTGTGAGTGTCTTTAAGAAGATGCTATATTTTCGAACTATTGGCATGATTTTAATTGCACTCAGGGGTTTTAAAGTTGATTACGACGAAAATTCAGTTGGTTATTATCGTAGAAACTTGTTCATAAACAAGATTTGATATTCAACTGTCATTTATAAAGAGTTGAGTTTGTTAAGTCTTGCTTCTTGACACGTCGTTTGGAAGGTAATTCTCCATGGTTTTCTTATATTGAGAGCAATCTAAAGAAGGGGATATTTCTCATTACTAAATACAATGGGTGGTTCTCGGTATAGGTTCTTAAATTGTTTTACGAGTATTGTCCTCACCAAACATGATACTGTATCTAAGGAAAAGCTTCTGTCAGTTTGTCTTCTTGAAAACATGAATTCTTTGGCTGGAAAGTTTTCTTCAGGTACAACTTTTGTCTCGTTGAAAACAGGAAACTTAGCGAGTTTTCAATTCTCAAAGTAAAGAAACTTATAGGATCGACACTCGAGGAAAGAGTTAAGATTCGAACATCATACTTTGGTTTTGTTTTGTGAGCATTACTTATAGCAAAAGATAATACTCCATGCATGTGTTTGTCTGTAAGCAGGATCATAGATCTTTAACTTCAAGATGAAGGCTTTATTTTACATAATGCCGTGCTATTGCCTGTTTTGCGAGTGCAACTCAAAAAGAGCGGTATTTTCTTGATATGCGAAATATTTCAGATGCACTCATAGAACAAGTAGTATTAGCTTGACGTATTTTAAAATAATGTTTTAATTCTAACATGTTAAATACATAGCCTTACTGTAGAGGTTAAATCTATAGAAGGAGGTTTCTTGTGTGTTCTTAAAATAAAATCTCTATCAAAAAAGCTTGGTACAACACCAACATTTGTTGGAAGCTTGTTTTGCGAGTTAAATTTGAAGAAAGCAATATTTTCGGAATACCTTATCGGCCCTTTTTACGCCAGCCCTAATTTAACACCGGCCCTTTTTACGCCGGCCCTTATTACACCACAGCCTAGTTTTGGGCTTACGCCAATTAGGGCCGTTAATAACGCCAAAATTGGTAAAAATGGCTAGTTATGCTTCAAATTAGTATATGACTAAAATTTACATCAAAATGTAATTTTCAGTAGTAAACTGTTGAAAATTCCATCGAAAATCAAATTTTTAAATATATTAAATATTTTATTGAAGTTTTAAATATGGAGTAAAACAATGGATAATTTTTGTCTTCGAATCATACCTAAAATCCTTTAAATTGAGAAATAATGATAAAAATTAACGCCGCTTTTAGGTCAAAATTGCAAAATCTTGGCCCTTTTTACGCCGGCCCTTTTAACACCTGCCCATATTACGCCATGAGCCCAAAAATAACGCCATTAAGGGCCGGTGTAAAAAGGGCCGATAAGGTAATTAGATTATTTTCTTCTTTTATTTGCTTGTTCGTATGTGTGTGAATTCTACCTGGTTAGTCAAGGAAAATCAACAGTATGGTAATAGACGTATTATCGGTAGGTATAAGGTTATTGCTTGTTTGTAAGAATGGTAGGAGATTTGGATTTCACTTTTTGAGGTGAGTGAAGAAATCTCTACATCATGCTTATTACCAAGTAGTGTTCAAACTATGTTATGGCATCATGTAGCTTCTAGTAATATTTTATGATTGCTTGTTCGCAAGCATGTTAGTGAATTCATTGGCTGTCACGTCAAGATGGCAGCCTAAATGTCCAGAGCATGCTTATTACCAAGTAGTGTTCAAACTATGTTATGGTATCATGTAGCTTCTAGCTTTGTCAGTATCATTACATGCATGTTAGTGAATTCATTGGCTGTCACTTCAAGACGGCAGCTAAATGTCCAGAGCATGCTTATTACCAAGTAGTGTTCAAACTATGTTATGGCATCATGTAGCTTCTAGCTTTGTCAGTATCATTACATGCATGTTAGTGAATTCATTGGCTGTCACTTCAAGACGGCAGCTAAATGTCCAGAGCATGCTTATTACCAAGTAGTGTTCAAACTATGTTATGGTATCATGTAGCTTCTAGCTTTGTCAGTACCTGCTCGTATAGCTTGTTTGTAAGCATGTTAGGAGATCTGACTGTCACTTTTAGACCGCAGCTAAATGTCCAGAACATGTTTATTACCAAGTAGTGTTCAAACTATGTTATGGTATCATATAGCTTCTAGCTTTGTCAGTATCATTACATGCATGTTAGTGAATTCATTGGCTGTCACTTTTAGATGGCAGTCTAAATGTCCAGAGCATGCTTATTACCAAGTAGTGTTCAAACTATGTTATGGCATCATGTAGCTTCTAGCTTTGTCAGTATCATTACATGCATGTTAGTGAATTCATTGGCTGTCACTTCAAGACGGCAGCTAAATGTCCAGAGCATGCTTATTACCAAGTAGTGTTCAAACTATGTTATGGTATCATGTAGCTTCTAGTAATATTTTATGATTGCTTGTTCGCAAGCATGTTAGTGAATTCATTGGCTGTCACGTCAAGATGGCAGCTAAATGTCCAGAACATGTTTATTACCAAGTAGTGTTCAAACTATGTTATGGTATCATATAGCTTCTAGCTTTGTCAGTATCTGCTCGTATAGCTTGTTTGTAAGCATGTTAGGAGATCTGACTGTCACTTTTAGACGGCAGCTAAATGTCCAGAGCATGCTTATTACCAAGTAGTGTTCAAACTATGTTATGGCATCATGTAGCTTCTAGTAATATTTTATGATTGCTTGTTCGCAAGCATGTTAGTGAATTCATTGGCTGTCACGTCAAGATGGCAGCTAAATGTCCAGAACATGTTTATTACCAAGTAGTGTTCAAACTATGTTATGGTATCATATAGCTTCTAGCTTTGTCAGTATCAGTTCATATTTGCTTGTGTGTGTACTGTGATTCACTTGGCAAGTGATCGCGTCTTCACCCGGGTCAACCAATGCCATGTGAGGGGGATTGGGTACCATGCCCCGATAAAAGAGTGTCGGGAGATATGCGCGTGGTGTGATTAGATCCAGTTTAACTATGGAATATTTTGTTAAATTTTAGTACCAGGTAGCTGGTTTTTGAGTACACTTGAAAAGGGCAATAAGAATTTTAGAATAATGGTGTATTTCAATTACACACATAAGACAAAGTGGGTAACTATCAAAACGTTAGAATATGTATCATGTAGCTTGTTTTGCGAGTGCAATTTATAAAGGGTGGTATTTTCAGAATAATTATCCAACTTAGTTGCACTCGTAGAACAAAAGTTTCTACAAGATTTCACAACATTTTAAAGGTACGTAATAGCTTAAGCGTACGACCTTTACCTGCTTAACAGGCGAATCGGCAGTATTGATATATGGACTATTGCTTTGAAAGTGAGCTGATAATATAACTTGTTTGTAAGCATGGTCAGGAGATTTGTCTTTCACTTTTTTGGGATGAATGATGAAATCTCGACACCATGCTTATCATCACATAGTGTTGAAAAATTCTATATTTGATATTTGATATTTATATTTTTTCAGTCAGTTCTAATGCCTGTTCTGCTAGTGCAATTCAATAAAGAGATATTTCAAGAACAACTTTCTACGAAAATTCTTTCTTGGCTTGTCTTGTGAGTGTGTTAAAAATATGCTATATTTTCAAACTATGGGTATGATTTTAATAGCACTCAGAAGTTACAAAGCGGACCGATAGAATGTTGAAAACGTTTTGTAGAAGCTTGTTCATACAAGTAAGATTTGATATTCTTCTCTGCTCATTCACAGACAAGCGGGCTTTCATAAAATTTTTTTTTTTAATGGTTTTCTTGTAAATTTTTTCATAAATTTGTCGGCATTTCTTCCTTAAAATAACACGTTGACTATGAGAAGGGCCTTATTCATTAAACCTAACGACTTTATATGTATACGATTGACCCGTATTTGAAAGTTAGAATATCATTTATGTGAATAAATTTTACCCAGTAATCCTGTTTGAAGAGATTTATTACAGGTGACATTGAGCAGAATTGTGCAGCAATGGCTTTTTTTAGTTAAGAGATTTGTTGTTTGCAAAATAAATAAATGACCTGGTGATGAGCAGTTAAGACTCGAAAAGCTTTGTTTGAATAAAATCACATTTTTGTGTTATTTAGTAACATTAGCTTGGTAACATTTAAATTCCGAATCAGCACCCTCAAATTGACCAAAATCAATTCTAAACGCTTGGTCACGGACATTTTGAAAAAAAGTGAAACGTTTTGGTGGCACTGGCCATGGCCTATTTATTTTGAATCATAATTTAGTGGCTTGGAGAAAATAAAAGAAAGAAAAAAAATTTGTTGTTTGCTTCTGCTCAAATATACCAAGCACAATACACACTATTTTTACAAGAACAATCTTAAAAGAGAACATGATGTCGATTTAAGCTTTTCTTGAGTCAATATGTAAATAAGATAAATAAGCTTTTATTAAGAACATTTTAAGAGCATAATAAGCCCGGAATAAGCCTGAAAATAACAGCATAAAAACAGCCCATTCTCAGCCGTAGTAGATAAATAAATTCAATTTTAACGTCGGAAGACTTTTATTAAATTGGAAAACAATTCTTTGAAAATATTTTTACGATTTCAATATGGTGAAGTTCAAAATGGAGTGGTAGGGTTTTGTAATGGTTGGGTTTAGATTGAGCATGATTTTCAGAGCTGAATAATCATGTTCATTGCAAACACTTAAAACTCAAACTACACCCTTCAAAAAATCGATTGCCCTTTTCCAAGAATCGTATTGGATATTGTGTTCTCTCCTCTTCATCTCCAGAACACGCAATCATGGACAAAAGACTTTTGCAATGTTTGCAAAATACTTCAATATCGATCAAAAACAAGTTCTGGGTGCTTTCCAAACCCATCCAAAGCTGTTCAAAGTCTTTGAAAGTCACCCACTGCAGTCTAACCACAAGGGCTAGATCAACTGGCTTACACCAGTATCAAAACGCTGATTTTTTGCTTGTGGTTCCCTTTTCAGATACATTGAAGAATCATTTTGCTCTATTTCTCATCATTTTTCACTGAAATTTCATTTGTCTACAACCTTTTGTCCAGAACACGGCAATATTCATCTTAACGTGATTTCAAAGAATAAAACTATTTTCTCGGTAAGAAAGTTTTAACTTCGGAATTATGTTCATATAAACATAACAAACACCACGAACTCTAAAACTGATAACTAGAACTAAAAAACTATTCAAATGATAATATAGTGTGTCTTTCTGGACGTGATTTCCAGAGAAAACCTTTTTTTTTATAAAGAGCAATGTTTTTCTGAGTCATGTTTATTCATTCAGTCAAGGACCTTTAGAAACGATAAGTGGAATGGACAGTTCGTTCAAAAAAAATACATTCAGCTCAGAATATGTGTTTTTCTGGACGTGATTTACAGAAAAAACCTTTTTTTTTATAAAGAGGAGATTTCTTGTGGGTCAAGTTCATTCAGATAACCAAGGACCTCAAGAAACCATAGGTGGAATGGACGTTTCGGTCAATAAGTATTTATTTAGGTTAGAAATTTCCCAATTTGGAATCAAATAGTGGTTGACTGTATTGTTGTTGTTTTGAGGAACAGGAGCCACCCATGACAATGTGTTCGACATGTTCAAGAGGGAAAATACCGTTCATGATCTCTTTGGTAAAGGCCGAGTGAGCAAACAACATATAGAGTAAAAAGTGAAAAGTAAATAGAATTCACTTACTGATATTCTCCACTAGTTCCCACTCTTCCATTAGAAATGCACCGTAATGTCCTTAAAATGGAAAACAAAGAATGAGATGATAATACGTCGAAAGACCGCTTCTTATGCAACGCCTGTTTAATATTCGTGATGTGAGGCACTAGAGAGTCTTCCTATAATAATTCTAGTGCTACCCTTTTCAGGACGAGCCCTTCTGCCATGCAAGAATTGTAAGAAAACCAGTGATTGATTTATATAATGAAAAGTTTACTCAACAAAGGCAACCCTAGAAAATGGGATCGGCTTGAAAATTACACATTTGTACCTCTCGCAGCGATGACTTGAGGGCAACCGAGATTCAAATCAACTCCATCACAATGTGGTTCTGCTAATTCACAAGCATCTGCAAATTTCTCAGGATCGTTTGCACAAAACTGAAAGAAAGATAGATAAAGGAACCTATTTTTCAGCGTCTTCTATATTAGGTTGCCCATTGATTTACTATTTCTATACTATGTAGCCGACCAGCCCACTAAGCTTCCATTTAATGATTTAGCTGTCCACTTCGTATCAGTTTGAATCGTAGAGTTTTATAAACATTTACAGCACCTGACCCCGAGAATGTAGTAAACCCCGAGAATGTAGGTTTCTCATTTTTTAGCATTGTAGCCCTAACGATAGTTCAACTTCATAAAAATTTGTTTCAGAGCATACTGTTACATCTTACTGATTATTTCTGGACAGAAAATTTTAACTTGAATTAATTTTTTCCAACGAAAATCTGAATGGAAGTTGATTGGATATTACCCGAACTGAGACATCTTTTAAATAAATCCTCTCTAAATCGAAATCTATTGGAATTAAGTTATGATGATAGGGTATTTTCTTAGTTCTGATGAACTAAGGAAATGGGGAAAATAGTCCATTTCAATATTTACTGTTCTGAGTTAGATATTTTGACGAAAATGTTTGACCTAACTTTTGGGGTTAGTTGACCTACAATTTGGGGGCCTTTATAACCCGACATAAAAAGTCTGTCAAATTATATAAAACTTGTTTGTTGTACTTTTATAACATGAAAGTACTACCTGAGAGATGATTAATGTTGAAATTTTGAGCTTTTACGACGTGTCCCAGACCCGTTGGGGCCCCAGCCCAATCAGAAAATTTGCCTAAGTTTGGAGCAATAGAATTTCTATTCCAATTTGGACTTAAGTAGAAATTTTTGGACCCGATGTGGGAAAAAGTTCCACCCGGGCTGTGAGGTAGGGGTGTTGTTACATTATTCACATATTTCAACACAAAATTTTCAACCTACAAAATAAAAACAACTTTCTTGTCTCTTCTTTTCGTCCTTCCTTTTACTTTTCCTCATTTGTAGTACGATGAAATTAATATATTTGTTAATTTTTTGTCAGCGTATATTTCTAAAGTATGAATTTCACTTAGAGAACAATGATTTCCGATGAATACCGAAATTCCATTCTCAACAACCGAATCTTTTCACCTACATTCTGGGGGTTAAAAAGTGAAAAAATCCAATTTTCAGAATAACAAAATGCTCTTTAGAATATTGTTTTCGCATAAAACATTTCTAAAATTTGCTGTTAGAATTAATCCAATTAAAAAAATATCAACATTTTACTATTACTAGATTTAAAGCCATAAAACGAAACCTACATTCTGGGGGCTATAACGAAAATGGGAGTCAACTTCAAGGACCAAAAAAATTGGTCTATCTATCAAAAGTAATGAAACTAACCCCTAGGAAAGGATTTTGGGAGTTCAAAATTTCGTTGAAAATATTTAATATCTTTTAAAATGCAAATCTACATCTTTCAGGTCTGATTCAAATTTTACCTACATTCTCGGGGTCAGGTGCTGTATATACATAACATATACATAAAATATTTCAACTTCTTGTAAGAAGAACCAATATACTTTTGGAGATCAAGAAATTAATGATGAAAAAAAAAAAAAAAAAAAAAATAAAGGTCGTATTATAGTCATAAACTCAATTGACTTTTCAGAAAAGATGGGGCTTTCACATAAACTAGAGAGCTGCTTACATTTAAAGTCAATACTTTTTGACTACAGACTTCCATAAGCCTATCGATACTAATGATTTGACATGGAATTTTTTAATTGACTTGATATTTTTAGGATAACTCTAACACAAGCCAAGCCAATTTTGACCTAAACTTTATTTCACACGAGAGAAATTTCTCTGAGTCTCTGAGATGGATGATCACCTGCCTGGCACGTGATAATCAGCTTGGGGCTAGACATTTGAGCAGGCTAAGGGGTTAGATTTTCCCCAAAAGTGTGGGTAGAAAATGGGGTTTTTGTCAATTATCCAAAACAAGTTTTAAGAGTAGTATTTGCCCTAATAATGATTACTAACTGATTAGCACTAATTAAAAACAAGAGCTTACGATGTACAAATTTCGAGCACTTTGAAAATTAAAACAAATATGATCATATTTCATGTAAACTAAATAAGATGAACAAGGGTATGTTTCTTCAGTTTTGAGTTGAAGCGATAGTGGACAAAGACAAAAGATTGGTTACAGCCGTTTCTTACGAATTTTCAAAATTACCATGATCTAGTTGTCGATTCTAGAATTTGCGTAATGATGATTTGATGAAACAACATGGCAATATAATATTCAAAACGCAATCTGTAGATGAGTATTCCAGGAGTGATTGAGTTTGAAAGTAAGACGAGTCTTAGTCCTATTTATCTACGACGACGAACAAAAAAAGGAAATACTATGAATAGAGAATTATACAAGGATGTGATAGTGCTGATGTCAGCAATTCTCTCAATCGCAATCACAATCATCAATAGTTCATGCATTTATATCATCGTTACAACAAAAAAAATACGAGAAAAACCACCCATGATATTCATCGTAAATCTCCTCGTAACTTATTTACTACAAAGCGTTTTCGTGCTACCGACCTACGCCGTTTTCCGGTCCGGCAACTTTAGCGAGACTGTGTGTGCATATGTGTGTGATGCATGGCGCCTGTCTTACATGGTCACATTTTACGGGATGTGTGTCAACGTGTTACTGATCGCAATCGATCGATTTCTCGCAACCAAATATGCCTTATCTCGTAAAAGCAGGCTGACTTCGACAAAGTGTAAGACAGTATGCTGTTTGGCGTGGTTGTACATAATCATATTATGTTTGATACCGTTTGTGCCGATGAATAGGTCAAAATCGTTGGAGAATTCAAAATGTCATTACAACCAACCGAGGGTTTGGACTATTTTCATGTTGCTTGTCAACTCTGCTCTCCCTCTAGTTCTGAATTTTGGCATTTATATATACATTGCTCGCAAAATGAAACGCAATAGTAGAGTGTTATTTGGAAAGCAGAAAAAACACAGTCAAGCTACAATAGATCGACTAGCTTTGAATAGAAAGTTGACAACTCTTACGGTCAAAATAACACTACTTTATGGTATAACCTGGATACCTTCTATTGTTTACTATAAGCTTGTTACCATAGCACCCAAAATATTCAGTGACGATTTTTACGGTTCCAACACAGAAGAAATAATAACATTTGTCAACAAGTTTGTGACATTTTTGGATGCTGTTTTCGCACCTGTTTTGTTTTGTTACAGTAGTGAAGATTTCAGAAAGGCTTTTTGGAAGAGGTTCTGGGTGAAAAGAAGCGCGGTAGAAAGTTATGAGCTGAAATGAAACTTAATTAAGAATTGAGGATTACACAAGGGCGCGAAGCACCTGAAATGTAACCCAGATTACAAAAAAACATAGCATACCTGAAAAAGCAGAGGTCGATCATCAGGGCAATGTTCAATAACCAGTTTCCTGTACTTTGGATCTCTGGAAAAGATACCAGCATGCCACATCGGTGTGTAACAAAGATGCACACCTAATTCTCTTGACATTTTTCTGAACGGTAATTCTGATTGATCAACCATTGGTGCTAAAACATGTTTAGGTGAACCGAGAACCTCTTTGTAAAATTTGTATCCTTCGTTTTCTTCAGCCATTTTAATGTTGTGTGATTTATAATTGTATCTTTTTGTTGTTTTTATGATTGATATTTTTTTAGTTTAGTTTTTTAACTAGGAATAAAAATAAAATCAATAGAACAACTATGCAAATTGATTAGTTGATTTTCAAACTCAGCATCGCATTAAAAAGTGAGAAATCTCAGAGAAACATTTATGCTAAACTACAAATTAAAAAACAATGGTAAACTATAATAGAATTATTGTATGTAACCTAATTACATTAGGTAAAATTTAATAGTATATTATCATATAGAATATAAATATCAGTGTGCGATGGATGGGCAGTGTCCTACCAGCTCAAATTTTGTAAAACTTTTAAAAAATTCATTTACCTAAAAATAATTATCATAAAAATTCAAGAAAAATAGTTGTCACACTTTTAGGCGTATTGTTTATTGATGCTGCCGATATTTTTTTTTATCTTGCTATATATGTAATTAATTTTCAGCGTTTTCATCTTCCTTTTCAACTCTTTGGTAGGAAAATTTGTCGGAAAAAAACCCGAAAATTTTCATCATTTAAACCGTAACCACCGTTATTTAGACATAGCGCGTGAATAATTAAAAACAAAGACTAATTATTTTCAAAGTACGCCTTATCAATCAGGGGAAAATCAATCTACTAAGATCTTAAATTTCAAACAAAAGCTTTGCTCCTTGAAAATAGCAAAACTTAGAGGAGTGTCCTAGCTAAAACAAAACAGTAAACTTTCAATTTTCTTAAACTCGAAGATAAAAATTCTGGCTCCTTATAAACGTGTTTGTAAATTTAATTCTTCCAAAACACCCCCCGTTTAGGCACTTTAGAGTAAGTGATTTTCTCTTGACACAATGAATTGTTAATTTAACCAACCTCATTTGAATTTACATCAGCGGTCTGAGAAAGTCCTTTGCCGGGTCGGCAATATCGTACTGTGATTTGTTTCGGATTTTCAAGAAGTTAGAAGTAAAAAAATATAACTAATACAAATTCTCCTCACAACAAAAATTCAAAGATTCTTCCAAAGAAATTCTTTGATTAAATTCAATCCAATTCAACAAAGTGTTAATTATGAGTTTTTTGTACCGCAATAAAAATTCGGGAATAAATCTGCACAGCGCAGACGCTCCGTTACGATTCAGCTTGACGGACATTATACTAGAGATTCGCACGGTACACCCATAGCCTCGATGAAAAGTTCGCAGTGATTGAAAACAAACCCAATCAAACTTCCAAAGGAACTATGCATTCCAAAATAGAAGGTACTTCACTTTGGTAGATGTAAAAATTAACCTTTCCGATGCTTTCATCAAGTGGCAATGATCGAGTTCAGATCTTTGGCATCATTATCACGGTTTTTTTTTTTGCTCCGCCTTTCCGGTTTTCGTCTACATTGACACCAGCTTTTATATATTTGTCTTGGCACGGTGCATTTTCAGGATTTTGTTTCTGCTTTTCTGCTTCTTCTTCGTCTTCTTTTTCACGTCTCAGTTTGTTGAATAAGAATTTGAATTTGTGACCTTCGAAAATAACAAAAATGATAAATAAAGGATGTTGGCAGGCCAGTTATACTAGATCTTTTAGAAAGCAAGACGAAATTCAATTTCATTTCATTCATTTAATGTTTTTTTTCTGTATCAATAATATCAGAGTAAAGGCGAGTGGAGTAGAGCTAGAATAAACAACAAAGACGCTAGTTATAAGTTTTCAAGTTGTTTATTAAGGCTCAGCGAACCTGTTTAAAGAAATCACTGGTCTAGAAGTTTTATTCGCAAACCGATGGTCATAACACCAACCAATACATTGAAATTGCTCCACCAGTCTAGAATTCCAACACCGGAGTTATATTATAATTTGTCATTTGCCGGAGTGAAACCCTGATTTTTAGCACCCCATTTCACTCTCGAATAGATAGTCTAGAAAACTACAATAAACCAGTATGAAGTAAACAAAAAAATGAAAACGTACCTGAACAATATTGAGTACTTTGATAGCGGTCATATCTTTACAACAAGTTTTACATAAATTGTATTCACATTTCTTGCCCTGTAAAAAAACAAGAATAATTCGCATGCGATTTAAAGTAATTTTCCAAGCCAACTTTTGCATAGTTCCCAGTCAAATTTGTCAAAATATATTATGTTCTTCAAAACAGTTTTAAAAGTAAAGGAGGACAACTTTTACGCTACGCAAAAGGGACTTCACCAAAAATAATTTTTTACACTTCGATGATGTTCGGGAAAAAATAAACCTTTCTCAAGTGTTTTGACGCAACCTCAATTATTTCACCAGGGCTTGAAACATTCAAGTCGCAAAATGAAATGTCCGTTACCGCGTAAAAAAGTTGCTTAGTAGAGGCTTTTTCAATTAATATTAAAAGAAAATCGGGAGGAAAATTCAATAAAAAATTGCTTAATTTTAGGACATTTGGGACGGAGCACTCAGAAAAAGGATAAATTGTGCATTCGTTTCCAACCCCCCCCCCCAAAGAAAAACTGAAATGATTACCTAATGAGAGCAAAAGATTGACAACACTGCTAATTGACAGGTGACCAGTTTAAGGAAATGGCTATTCTCGCACCGGCACGACTAAGAAATTGTGTGTTCCAAATGAAGAAATGTCAAAACATATTTAACTTACCCAAGGGTTGTTCTTGCAAGTCACGCATAGCGGCCATTTGTCTTTTGGAACTATGAAGCAAAGAAAGAATATTTGACCCTCACAAACTTATCTGTATCTGACACTCGATGTAGAAATTTTCTTCCGACGCGGTAGATCTCTGAAGGTCGGGAAAATTTTTTAACATCCAGAAGAAGTAGATAACGGAATTTCGCCCGACTGCCTCAGAGATTTTGCAGAGGCCTGAACTCTAACCACCGTTTTCGGGTATTGGTTGGTCCAACCGAAATATTTTCAGGCTTAATCACAAGGGCAATTGAACCCGACCGGGAATAAGACACATGAGGCCGACTATCATTTCTCTCATGGGAAAATGGCCCGCTGACATCAAAACGACTTGACTTTTCTAGTTCTATGAAATGTCGCCAGGACATCAATCAGATGTATACGATTCTACATTATATGCCGTTTTTACTGAAATCTTCTATTTTGAGCTCTCATAAAGAAAGAAGGCAGAGAAAAACACCGAGCTAAACAAAGACGTAAGCATTAAACAATGTTGGAGATCGAAACATTTTTCATAGTAACGAAAAAAGGAAAAAAAAATCTAAAGTCAAAAAAACTTGACGTACCTTTAGGGAATGCGCCTTTGCCGTGCTGATGGTGTTTTTCACGTATAGCTTTTCGTTTGGAGGGCGGTTTTAGTTTTGCTTTTGCTTCCGCCTCTTTACCGCCCTCTTCGAGTGGCCTTTTCTCGCCCGATGTTGTTTTTGGTCTAAGTGAGGTAGAGAAGCGAAAACTTAGTGAATTTAAGGACACAATTTTTTTGGGGGAATTTAGGACACATTTCTTGAAATAACTTGCTAGTTAATTGAAACCATCTTAACATTCCACATACAAAATGTTTACATCAGTTTCTAAATATGTTATTCAAACGAATGATTGACACCCGTTAAACGAAAACCAGAAAATAGAAAATGGAAATCACCCCTTTGGAGCTGCAAGGAGAACGGTTTCAAGTTAAGCCAGGGCCTCGCTTCCAGTAAAAGACAAGCAGGACAGTTTTGTTTCATCGAGCCAATGCAATTCTTGTTGATATGGGATTAAACTTAAATGTCTAGAACTATCCCGAGAACTGTTTAACTGTTTATATTTCTGGAAAGTTCAAATTGTCATTTCTCAACTTTGGAAAAGAGATAGGCAAAATCATCTGAAGGTTTTGCCCAGAAGCATGGAAAGAATCTAATAGCGAAAGGATCTCAAACTCAAACCATCTGGTTATGCCTTCTATACACCCCTGTCTCAGTGCCCCGGTGGCCTGATTTCAGTACATGATTTTTTTCAGTACATGGTTTCAGTACATGATTTTTTCCTACGTCACTGCAGTAATCAAATTTTATTGCACTCATTTGTGAATTGATATATAAATTGAATAAAGACAGCGACAATAAAAAACAGTTCTTGAATTCCCAAGCCATTTAGGATGATTACAAATGAGTGCAATAAAAATTTGATTACTGCAGTGACGTAGGAAAAAATCATGTACTGAAACCATGTACTGAAAAAAATCATGTACTGAAATCAGGCCACCGGGGCACTGAGACAGGGGTGTTTCTATCAAGGTATTGGAAAATATTAGCTTTCAATAACTGTGGTGCGACCGACAGAGGGCAAACACCTGAAATTTTATAAAGTTAGTAAATAGAAACCATCTCTAGCATTTCATACAAAACATCCTACACCTAGTTTCTACTTACGGTGGTCGAACGTACGGTTGACATCTCCAAAAGGGAAGATGACCGATTTCCTCACTGTCTTTACCTTCCTCTATTTCTTTGTCCGCGATCGCCTACAAATGGAATAGATTATGGTTAAGTACTTAATAGACGGGGAATGGTAAATTATCTAAAAACTGGTTTAGAAACTGTCATGAGATAGATTATGGTTAGGTACTTAATAGACGGGAAATGGGGTATGGTAAATTATCTAAAAACTGGTTTGGAAACTGTCATGAAATAGTATTTTTGAATTAAGAAGCTGTTGGGAAGACAGCTAAAGAAGAGGGAGCCATCGGGTCCCCATCGACTGCGATTGCAAACTTAAAGGGCAATTAAATATCAAAATCTATAAACAGGATGGATCCACTTCGTCGAATCTCCCAGAGCAAATATAAGTGCGAAGGTAAATTTGAATCAGTCACAGTTGGACGAAGAAGTTTTACGATCAAATATATAATCTGTCTCTCTCACCTTGGCTTTTTCTTTGATCGTATCCGATATTTTGCACATATCTTCGAATTTCTTTACCTTACCTAGCGGATGGCGCAGTTCTGGGAAATTATCCAAACTGAAATCAGAGTAAGGCAAAGTATTAGAAAACGTCAAAATTTCCTTTTTAATCTAAACACCCCTGTGTCACAGACCCGCTGGGACCCAAGCCCCACTGGAAAATTTCGTAAAAGTTTCGTCCCGGATGGGAAAATACCCTGGTATTTCAGCCCCAGTGGGAATTTGACTTTCATCCCCATTCGAGATCCAATGTTTAAAAATTGCACTCCAAAACCATTCCCACTGGATTTTTTAACCTTAAAACAATAAAATTGCTATCCCCATTGAGATTTCAAAAGGAGTTTTTATTCCCTCTGAGGAAAAGTTTCCAAGATTCCTGAGTGTGAAAAGTTGCAAGATGCTTTATTTTATAGCCCTCAAAAATTGACAAGAGAGTTGATGCACTCATAGTATAGAACATTAACATTAAAATATTAACATTTTAAAAAGATTCATGAGCCTAGAATCAAGGAATTGTGGTTCAAAGAAGTAAACACCGGCTACAACGATGTTATCGTCCGTTACAGTGATAGTAAAGACGGGAAAATATGGCGGTATGCGGAAAAAATCGGCGGGAGAGTTTCAACAAAGAAACTCTACCGACTGTAAACTCTTTTTGGCAAAAAAACTCGTTTGCGAATTTTCTTCGGCTTTGGGCTTATTTTCTTAGATAGTGATTTGTCTTATACTATAGCATAGTCTAAGCTACAACATCTCAATATTGGCCTAAAATATTTGAAATGTCGAAAGAATTTGAACAATTGAGCGTCAACAACAATTCATTGGTCTTTTTAAGAAATGATGAAGGCACTTGATATAGTCTAGTCCCCCCCCTCAGATAAGGCCGAAACGTTTGGAACAAATTTTACGTTTTCACAAAAGCTTCGATGGGATCAACTTATAATGATCCGTCGTGATTATGGCACGTAAGTAAGTCCCGAGGAGATTTCTACAGTCTTTGTTCGCAATATATTGCACCATCATGCCTAAATATCTTAATCATTGAGAAGAACTCAATCGATGTGGGGCAGAATCGTAATATCATTTAACTCTCTCTAATTCGAATCTCTACTAATCTTATATTAATCTTTCTGTAATTCGAACATTGGTCTCGACAGCTAGAAAGTTATCCAAAAATACACTCGGTAATTCGAACCTTTATCTAATTCGATGAAAATTCTTGGTCCCATGAGGATCAAGCTACCTTATCCTCAAATGGTCCTTATTTTCGGTAGATTCTATTTTAGTCGACCGTTAATCAAACGAAGGTTTAATGAAAAAATATATAAATTACTTTTATTTTAATCATGTGTAATGTGAAAAGTTTTTTAATAAATTGCATACAGCCTTTCAACGTGAATTCACCCAAAAAAAAATTGGTGATATATGTGCGAGGTGCTTTTTTAAAAAAGAATTTTATCATATCTGTACATAAAAGTCGACACTGTGTGCATTATTTTATTGAAATGAAAAAAAAAATTCAAATTATAATTTTACGAAAATGAAATGACGCATTACCTAATTCTAATTACGCATTAGGTATGTTTTCTTTCAAAAAACTGCATGTAACAATCTTATTGTGGAACCGTTTTTACCAAAGCTGAACTTATCCGTTGTCTCATAAGTTTTAAGAGTCAGTTTCACATATTTGAAGATTTTTTGTGATCGTTTACAATGGCTTCAAGATGCATACGTATTCACGAGAAACAGCATTAAACTGTGAAACATTGGTTACTGACTGTTTGGATCAAATCATTTACATTATAACATGTTTACTGTGGAAATCTTGTCAATTTGTTCTTGATTTGGTCATGTAGCTTTAATAAGCATTAATTAAATTATCTTCGTTCGGTTTTAATATCAAATAAATTTCTTGGATCTTTTTAAGGCTAGCAGAACAAACAACATATTCACCAAGCCTCGTCAAATTTTTCTTCACGACGGAAAAGCCTCTTTTTATAACTTTTGTAATGAAATCCATCCGAGACAGAATAACAATACCGTACAGAAAGGTCACTAATTTGTCCTTAGTTTGGACCTGTAGCTTTAAACATCAATTGAATTTCCTGAATCACATCACTGTCGACGTACGTCCTCCAGCGGAGAAAATTGGGATGGTTCGGGTCAAGGTACATACAATCATTCAACCAGAACGGACCGTGACCGCGTGTAATACAAGACGATCCGTGATCTCGATCATGTGTATGGAATTTCTTTCCGTTCAGGTTTTGTGGACCCGTCAAAGATTCTATACCGGTCAGTAGAGTCTCATTGAAATGAAGAGTATAATCTTGACTCTCGTTATCGATGTAAAATTCACCGTATCTTGAGATGGCAGTCTCACCCGTGTACGCTTCAGCGTGCACCAAAAAATCATGCTTCGCAGAGACAGTCATTTCATGGATAAAATCGTTTCCTAGCCAAAATTCTCGATGTGGGACACAAAAGCCTACTTTGTAATCATTCCAAGAGCGTTGGAAATCTACGGGGCGAGGCTGATATCGTCGTTGGAAAACAATCCACCCTCCGCCCTCAATATCCATGTTGCATCTGATATTTTTCAAAAAACGCCCCATCCAGTTCACCTTGTAAACACCCGACGCCCTCGCTCCAATACTGTACCAATCTTTACAGTCCCTCGCATTGATGAAGTAGCAAATTCGAAAAGAAACCCTGACCAAATCTTCACGCATGGTAGCACTATCATAAAACTGACATTCATATTGATTGGTGGATGTTTGTTTGATGGTGTAGGAATGGCATTTACGAGTGGTACCACAGACACTTATACATTGTTCTTTGAACTTGGATGAAAATGTGAAGTAAGAGTCTTTAGAAGGATGACCATTAGATGTAATGAGGTGATATTGGTTAGGTGAAGTATTTGTAATCAACAGCAAAATGATAAACAAAGAAAGATGATAACATTTCTTCATTTCTTCGTGAATCAACTCCTTAGAATCATCAACTCACACGGAAATGAACCTCCTTAAATTATTTTCAAGATTTTCCACTTTTTTAAATTGACTTTTTAGACAAAGAACGGAATATTGAATTTGTCAGAATGTTTCTATGGTAACGAAAATAATAATGAAAACAAACACGCTATGTGATTTATTAATGAATTAGAAGTCAAATTTGAAATAGTTTTATTTTCAATAAAGGCAATGATTTCAAATCTTGTTTGGCTCGTGTTTCATGCGGTTTTGAATTTAGAGTCACTACACAAGAAATTTAGAAACACCACTCAATAGGGCTGCATTTTGTTGCCAATATATCGTAAAGAGAATATCAATAATTCAACATTTATTAAGATAGGAGGTAACTAGCTTTGGAGAAAGTCAGATAGGAATGTGGTCAGTATTATTTTTGGATTTCGCAAACTCTCGATTCGTTGAACGAACTTTTAATCGATTAAAAAAGAATATTTTATCAGTTGTCGACTTCTATATTTGGGTAAGGTAATCAGGGGGGGGTTAACTATTTTATCTGCGTTGAGCTAAACAGAGAACTGCAAAATATACGAAAATTACTCCCTGAAATAATTTTTCAAACGAGAGAAAAAGAGTTTTGAACATACCACTTTTGCCACATGCGAAATAAATGTCCTCTCACATAACTCAAATTGGTGGGATATTGATTGCAGTATGCTAAGTATTTATCCACCATCTCCCATGCGGGCGGTTGCCGCCCTGTGAATATGGCGGGATTGTATAATGCACCCTCTAAAAAATGAAAAAAAAAACATTGTCTGAATAACGTCATATAACTGATGGAATTACTTCTAACACCTACGTGAATACTGTCGAACGTGCTAACCGCACTGGCTCAACTTCAGTATCTTGCAGGTCCGACTGTAAAATTGATAAAAAAAAAAAAATTTCAAACAATTTCCTATTTAGTCAATAACACCCCCATGTTTTACCTTTATTTTTTTTAGAGACTTTCATTTCAAAACAAAGTTATCTAAACGTAAATAAAAACACATCCCTGCAAACATTAGATTTCCAGGTTTGTAATGATTCCTCCTGCCAGTTGAGCGTATTTATAGTTAAAAACCTAATAAGAGAGAAAGGAGACCGACCTGCACTCATCACAGCATCCACTTTGGTATACTCTATACATTTTTCGACGTCCCGCAAATACTGGATGTTTCCGTTAGCAAATACGGGCACGGAAACAGCCTCCTTGACCGCTTTGATGTGATCCCAACTTGCAATACCGGTAAGCGGACCTCGTTGTTCGCGACGTCGACCGTGAACTGTGATGATCTGAGAAAAAGAAACGTTTAGGTAAGAGCGCATTCCGTACTTCTTTAGCTCTGATAATGCAGGTATATTCACCCCTGTGTCACAGACCCGGTGGACCCCCGCCCCGGTGGAAAAAAAACCCTACATTTTCAACCCCACTGGGAAATTGGCCTATGATTCTATCCCCATTGAAAATTGAATGGAAAAGAAATGGACTCCAAAACCATCCCCACTGGAATTTTTGAGCTGGAAACAATAGATTTTCTATCCCCATTGGGATTTCGATAGAAATTTGTCATCCCCACTGAGGGAAAAGGTTCTACCAGGGCACTGAGACAGGGGTGTGTATATATGATGTGGTCTGGTCTGCGTACCGTGTTTATTTTATGTGCACAGTGATCGTAGCTGTAGGACTATTTATTTCCGGCCAAAACCTGTTCCCTTTCTCTTTAGGTCTATCAATAAGGAGCCGAATGGTCAATGTGCGAGCGCTTAAAACAAAGGCCCGCTCTTTCAAATGTTCCGTTCAGTTCTTAGATAGCCTGACCTCCGTGAAAGTAATCGCAAGACTGTCTAAAAAATCCTACACTACACAAAAAATATATATTCTGTTTGTATGTCTATAGTTAGTTCAGTAGAAAACTATAGTAGTACTTTCCAGCTGGCGAGCAAAATCTTCCACAAATTAATTCCATCATCGAGAGTTTTTATTTATTTTCTCTCGACTAGTTAGAAAGTAAAGCATACAGCAGGATATCAATGGTCATGCTTTTTCTCTTGTACTATTGCGAATGACTCTGAGCGCCAAATGTCAACATTTATTACAGACTCTCCAATCTTCTTACCTTAGCCCCCGCTCGTTCCAATCTTTTTGCATATTCGACAGTCTTTTCGATACTTTCATAAACACGTATTTTACAGGTGATAGGTTTCTTGATTCGCGCACAGGCTGTCCGTACTGAAGAAAGAAGGAAAGAAATAATATTATTTTGAAATTATGAAAGTAGAGCATCAAATGCATCAAAATTCCAGGACTTTACACATACGCTGGTCAAAGTTTTTTCCGATATTTGCCGTTATTGAGTAACACGAAAACTGAAAAACAAAATATGAATTCATATATATAGCCAGAGAGTGGCAAAAATTGTTTTACGAAATTTTAATACAAATGCCATTTCCTTATGATTATATGGGACACCTCCAGCCAGCTCGGTTTAATGGGATCAAATCCTTTTTTGAAGTCACGTGATATATTTTCAGTGTCTTCGTTCACCAAAGCAGTTGCAATGTAACGTCTTCGATAACATTTTTGAATCCCACTGCCGTGTGACCCGTTTATATTGGAAATTTAATATCAATATTGGGATCCTTCCCAAATCAAGTTAGATAACAGGAAGGTGGGCTATTGCCCAGCTCTCTGAAAGCCTGCTATCATATGAACAGTTACTTATAATACCAACGTCACTTAAATAAAACTGACGTCAAATAAAACAAATATTGAAAATATCAAAAGACATAAAAAAGGCAAAAAAAGACGTTTGGTGAAGATAGAAGGAGAAAGGGATTTGTTGGGCTTTGCTTGGGAAATAAGAGGTACACTTAAAGAAAGGTATATTAAATACATTTGCGGATTCAAAAACTAGCACAACAATTGGTGTAGTGTTAATTAAGCAATTCTTAATAAATCTTTGTCTATTTTCTTTTAAGTCTCTAGTCTCCCAAGTTGTCTGTATTTCAAATTTAAATCACTATATTTCTAGCACTTCATGTTTAGCCATTTTTCAAGCAATCGAGTTTTTTTTTTTTACCTTCAATAGCCGATCACGATCTCACTTTTTTTTTTTTTCACAAGCTTATTTTCAAGCATCAATCTCACATTCAACAACACTACTTTTGCTCTTCTTTTGTTCCGACAAATAATTATTGTTTAAGATAAATTTTTATTTTATTGATTTTTAATTTATTTCATATTTCTCAATCCAATTCTGATGAATACTGTCTGATACTATGCTTAGTCTCCACCATTTAGAATTTCTCCGAGTTTTGAGCCTTGCCTGCAGAGTTATATCTTTCAGAAGTGAATAGGCCTCACTGAAGAGATATATAGCTCTGTATTTCAACTTGCCCAGAAAGGACAGTAGTACAATTTTATCCAAGCTTCAATTTATGATTTTTATCTCAATCGAGAGAATAAACTTTTGGTCGTAAGTATATTTTTGCAAATTGAAAATTATATATAATATTTTTTTACATAGTAATTTATTTATTTATTTAGTTTACTTATTATAAATAGGACGAATAGCCATTGAGATATATGGAAGTGCCTGAAATACAATTAATTAAAAAAAAAATTAAATCAATTACACTGTAAACTAATTAAGAAACATTCAAAAAGAAATGTCCCATCATTGAGATTTTTATCCTTCAAACGATCCTTAAATTTGAAGAATGTGATTTGAGCAACCCTCTCCTTATTTTATCGATTTTCAAAAGAACAGAATGTCTTTCTCATTCTTATTTCATTACATTTATTTGTTTAAGTGCGAACATTTCTCAAGTTCATTTGCCGCACAAAAAGGAATAATTTGAAGTGAAATTTGGCTAAAAATAACTAAGAATAAATTTTAAAAGAATAATCTAAACGTCAAATTTCAGAACCTACATTCGTGAAAAATTAAGAACAGTCTCGGCTGAACCTACGGCAGAGTAGATATATTAGTGAAATTACTGAAGAATAGATCTATAAAAACTAGCACATCTGTCATCTATTGCACAATTGAACATTCGTAAACTCTGGTAGAATGCGATGCTTGAGTCAGTTGGTTGATCAACAAAAGCTATATTTGTGGGCATGATCTGATGGCAAAGTCTTCATTTCATAGTGAAGGTTGTCTGTTTGAGATTGTGCCCATTGTTAAAGAGCATCGATTTTCAAAAGCTGAGCGTCCAATTTAAAGGGTTTGTCTAAGCAATGGTCTGTGTTTTAATAACTAAAACTTTTTGTCAGAGTTTCTTACTCGTTGCAGCAAAAGTTTTGAAAACTTTGTTCGCTTTTTCTAGTGATGTTTGTAACCAAGCTCAATAGTAACAAGAATTAAGGGGAATATCTTGTTTTACGGTATTTTAGCAAATGTGTTGACACGATTAAACGTCCCGTTAGCTACCCTTGACTGACTGCGCAATTCCCTTCACATGGCACGGGGCGGGGGCGGGGGCGAAGGTTCATCTGTTTACAAAGTTTAAATCTGACCTTTGTATTCCGTACATGTATCAAGTTGTACCATAGCACCTTCAGCTTACATCAGTGAGTTTGATGGGGCAGCAAAATTTCTCTTTCATTCAAAAGAAGAATAAATGTTCAATTGTTATTAATCTGAAAATCCAAGTAAAAAGTTTTCGCCGGAAAATATTTATTCAATATTTTGCGCTAATGTTCTTTCTTATCTGCATTTCCCTGTCTTTGGAATGCCGAATAAAATTTAGAAGAGCAGAATCTTGATACCGAATCTCAATCGAAAGTCAGGATGGCTTGTTTTAGGAGAATGGTCAAAAAGGCCGAAATAAAGATTAAGATTTTAAACGAGATGAGACGAAATGAGACGACAACCAGAGCTAAAGTCCTAATTTCTTTCAGCTATGATTTGATTTTAGGCAATATGCTCAATATTTCAAACGGACATCATGCAAATTAGATTTCCACTCAAGCATCGTTTGAAAATCTAAGGCAGGAAGTCTGTGGGCATCTTTCAAAAGACATTCAGTATGTATCAACCTTTTTCGCTAAGGAATTGAAATTGATGTCATTGAAGAAATTGACGTCAAATAATTTTCTCTTTGAATTCTTTTATTTTTGGAATGTCAATTTTTAAGAATTAAAAAGAGGTAAGTATTGTTCACATAAGTATGGTCAAAGATTTTGCTGGTTATAACTCGAGATAAAACGAGATGATATTTATTAATAAGTCAAAGGATATTGATTTTGCTATACGAAAATGAACATGCTCTTCGACACGAAGCTTTTCGTGCTGTGAACACAACCGAAGTTAAGACATGATGATATTGATTCTAATTATTACATGCTTTTGCTTTGGTTGTATTTTTCAGCCGAAGTACGTTGGTATCGAAGTCACTTTATTCAATACTTGCTTATTGGAGAAATCAGTGTCAAAATCAATGTCATAATGTCAAAGCTTTGATTTTATAAACAACAAATTGAAGTATGGAGACACTGCCGGTAGCTTTGTGAACCTTGGAACTTGTTTTGTGAGCATAAGTGAAGGGTGCATTGTTTTCAGAATTTGAAAACGCCTCCTTGATTATGACTCATTAGTCAAGTAGATTAGTTTTGCTGAGACCATCTGCTATGCGGCATAGAATTTCAACTTGTGAGAAGAATTCGACGAAAGAAATGTCAACTTGGCAAACATGACATTATTCAATGCGATTGTCCTCACAACCTTGGTAGCTTATCTTGTGAGATTAGTAGAAGGTTGGTTAATGTTCAGAATTTGAAAAGCTGTCTTTGACTATGACTCACCAAGCAAGCATTTTACTATACGAAAATGAACATGTTGTCGACACGAAGCTTGTACAGTAACCACAACCAAAGCTTGGACATAATGTTATTTTCTAATAATCTGAATGTCATTTGTTTTGGTTGTGCTTACAGCAAAAAGTACGTTGGTAAGAATGAGAGTTATCGCAGTCACTTTGTTCAATACTTGCTTATGGGAGAAAGCTATGTCATTATAATCAAATACAATTCCGAAGAACTTTGGCTCTGATTCATAATAAGAAGCACTTTTTTTAAAGTCAAATTCACCAGTACGAAGTTTTAACTCTTAATCGCAGATTTACACTTCTTATAGGAGGGAAGGAAGGAAACTTTGTGTTAGAAAATGCGAGAAGATATCCATAAAAGCTACATTTTATATCATTAGTATGTTTCCGATTGTGAAGTGGCTGTCCTTTTCAGTGCATTCCCATTAGTGAAGTTGATCATAGCGCCCAATTTTTACGTTACGTATCGTAAAGAAGTTTGGCTAGCTATAATCAAAAGTTCACGATGTGAAAGTGTCGTGATTTGATCAGATTCTGTGCAAACGAGCACAAACGATCATAACAAACAATTTTCCATTTCATGTGAAGGATCACAAGTTTACTGGCATGGAGCGAATTGAACATTCTTATTCCAAGTAATGTAAGTGTCAGCAAGTTAGTGTGACGTGACTGAAAGCTACAGGGCATTTATATCTGACAGTAGAGGTGTGCATCCATGACACATAAATATTTTTTTAAGTTTATGTCGTCACACTAAAAAATTGACGTCAAATAAGACTGCAAAGTAATCTTGTACGAACTTTTCAAGCAACTGCTAATTATACACTCGATTCGCTAGAAGTGAAAAAAAAAAACACAGAAGAGTTTGATGAAAAAGAACCTTGGAACTTTTGTTGTGAGCACAATCGAAGGGTACGTTATTTTCAGAATTTGAAAACGTCTTCTCGATTAGTGCTAAAAGTTGTAGAATTGTTATGATTATTGGACCTTTTTTCCTGTAATACAACCAAAGCCAGAATATGGTGGTAGTCGATAGAGTGTAGTCGACATTGGTAGCTTCATAAACTTGGTAGCCCTGGTAATTTTAACAATGACTAAAAACTTTGACATCCTTGGGTAACTTGTTTTGTGAGCGTAATCGAAAGGTGCGTTATTTTCAAAATTTGAAAACGCCTCCTTGATTATGGCTCATTGGCCAAGTAGATTAATTTTGCTAAGACAATCTGCTAAACGACGTAGAATTGATGCCCTGTGAGTAAAATTCGGCGAAAGAGATGTCAAATTTGTGATTGTGGCATTGTTCAAAGCGATTGTTTTCATAGCCTTGGTAGCTTGTCTTGTGAGCATAGTAGAAGCGAGATTAATTTTCAGAATTTGAAAAGAATCTCGTTGACTTTTGCTCATCAGGCTAGCAGATTAATTTTTCTTTAAGAAAATGATCATGATGCTGGCGACACGAAGCTCTTTGTGCTGTGAACACAACCAAAGCCAGGAGATGATGGTATTTTCAAATAATCACATTCTTTTTCTTTGGTTGTACTTTCAGCCGTCATTTTCAGAATTTGAAAAACGCTAGTGTGATTATAGCTCATCAGATCGGTTTGGCTACGGTATACGCAAATGAACGAGACAAAAGTCAGGGCAGAGCATGATCTATTTTCTAATTATCGCATGTCATTTGCTTTGGTTGTATTTACAGCAGTCAAACTTTATTGTTAAAAGTGCGTTATCACAGCCACTTTATTCAATAATTGGTTATGGAAGAAACCGATGTCATTATAAAATGAAACGACAGAAAACTTTGACATTCTCAGTTAGCTTGTTTTGTGAGCATAATCGAAAGGTACGTTAATTTTAGAATTTGAAAACGCCTCCTTGATTAATTTTGCTAGGACAATCTGCTAAACGACGCCGAATTAGGCTTTCACAGCCTTGGTAGCTTGTCTTATGAGCAAAGTGCAGGGGCGGTTCATTGTCAGTATTTGAAACGCGTCTTTTACGATGACTCACCAGGCAAGCAGATTTATTTTGTTTTACGAATAAGAACATGCTCGTCGAAACGAAGCTCTTTGTTCTGTGAACACAACCAAAGCCAGGACATGATAGTATTTTCAAATAATTGCATGTCAATTGCTTTGGTTTTATTTTACTATTTATAGCAGTCGCTGTACTTTTAGTCATTTTAGGTTGGTAAGATTGAAAAACCACAGTCACTTTATTCAATAATTGCTTACGGAAGAAACCTAGATGTCATTATAAAACGAAATGACCAAAAACTTTGGGATTCTTGGGTACCTTGTTTTGTGAGCATAATCGAAAGATGCGTTATTTTCAGAATTTGAAAACGCCTCCTTGATTATGACTCATTAGCCAAGTAGATTAGTTTTGCTAAGACAATCTGATAAACGTAGTATCAACATACTTATTGAAGCTCTTGTCCTGTAAGCACACTTCGACGGGTGAAATATCATATTTTTAAGTGTGTTATTTTTACTTCGATTTGTACTGATAGTCATTGCGTTCATTCATTCTGGTAAGGGAATAGTCGTCGGAGAATTTTGCCTTTCGACATGCAGTTCAGTACAGATCGTTCTGTGAGGACAGCCCAAGTTAAATCATTGCCTTATTTTCAAATAAATAATCGTTGTCTTATTTTTGGTTGTACTCGTAAAACTGTTGTTGTAAAGAGCATGGGCTAAAATGAAATCCATTTGTTTTATTGTTGTTGTAGAGAATTACATGCTAGATATGAGAAAATGGGAATTTGTTGACATCGGTAGTCGGTCAAGCTTGTCCGTATCTGTAGTGCTTGATGTTGTCGTTTTCAATTAACAAAAGCAACAGTTTATTATGAGCTTTTGACGGGAGTTCTTCACGTGATGAGGAACGTTGGTTACGTTAATCACATTGATAAAGAGTTCTCAACTAAGCTGTATTAGTGAACTTGACTATGGCAACAAGTTTTCATTGGAAAAACGTGAATTGTTCAAGTCAAATCCATGGGTACGGAGTATTTAGCTGTTAGCCAACAACAAGCTCCGGAATATATTAGTTACCGCTCTATTATTGAGCACAGCCTTTTGATGAGTTTGATCAGGACAACATATTTTTATTTCAGCTTAAAGAAAATCGGCTATGAATGTAAAGTTCATTGATAAGGAGTTTTTATGAAGTTGATTTCTCCTTTGATTGAGAACAGCGCTAGAAATACACTCGTGTTCGTGAAATCGATCATAACAAAAAAAATTTTCTGCTCATTTCATAGCGATATTGAGTACGGTATGCAGCTATTTTTCAAGTAGACTTTTACCCCCGTGTTTAAAAATGCAAGTGCATTCTCTCGAATAGTATAGTCAATGGTGAGTATGATGGAAAAATGAAGATGATTTCTTATCACGCTTGATCCTTCTTAGCTTACTCATAAGACAAGTGCATTCTCTCGAATAGTATAGGTGAAAAGTTGGTTTTACGTCTATAGTTTTTAAGTACAATTACTATACTTCTCGCAGGACTTGTCAATGGTAAGTATGATGAGAAAATGAAGATGATTCCATATTTCTTAATGAATTTTCGTTTTACTCAGCAGAATATTGAATTCTCTCAAAGATACCACGAGCCGTATCGAAAATGGAAATGATGACCAATTCTACGAATTCAAATTGCCTTCCTTTATATATGCAAGTGTTTCGTGATGTATTTTGTATCTAAACAGCAGTATTGTGTAAATTGTGGTGCTTCGCCATAGTAGTTTTGTTAGAGCAATCGATTGATATTGGTAGCTTTAACAGCTTTGGCAGCATGTCTTGTGAGCATAGTCGAAGAGCGGTTCATTTTAAGAATTGGAGAAGCTCATTGACTAAAGCTCATCGGCCAAGTAGATTCATTTTGCTATACGAAAATGAACATATTCTTCGACACGAAACTCTTTGTGCTGTGAACACAACCAAAGATAGAACACGGGTATTTTTAAATAGCCAGATGTTTACTTTTGGTTATGCTCATTGCAGTAAGAAAACATTGTCTCTTTATGTAATACTTGATAGTGGGATAATCGTTTACAATCCGTGTAATACAGTGATATTAGGGTGTTATATGATAATATGATAATTGTAACAATTTAATATCAGGTTGTATAAAATATATTTTATCCCTTGCTGTTTTTCTACTTTGTCCACAACATGTAGCATGCTAGACTACTGTATATAATGGAAAGTTTTGGGAGCTATAGCTTCAACTTCTGAGCACAAAAAAGCGATGTTTTCAACAAAGAAACAAATTTTCATAGGTGCTCAGAGGACAGTTTTAGTGATATGATTTAGTCACTTTAGACATAACTCTATTTCCAAATCAAATAGACTTTTATCAAAGTGGTCAAAAAAACAAATTGCTTCAAAATCAAAATCGTAATCGAAGAGCAAATAAAAAAAATCCTGACAAAAAACATTGCTTCAAGTCTTTATAAAGCTGGCGTCATTGAAAAAGTGACGTCAAATAAATCTTAATGATAAGTCGCTTTTACAGTGAGAATTTCAGTTAAGCATACAAGCTGACAAAAGAAAATTGAAGGATCGTGCTATTGGTAATTTGGTGTGACCATCATCAAAAGGGTTGATGATTTCAAATGTGTTGATTCTGCTCCTACGGTACGAAGACTCTCTCAAATAGATATACTTTCAACAGTGATTTGTCTTGCGAGCACAATAAAAAAATGACAATGATTTTTAATTCATAGAAATTTCTTTGGGTATAGGTGACAAAGTCTTAAACTTTGGTCTGTAAGCGCCTAGACCTTGCAGTTTCTAAATTCTGCTTTGATAATCGACTGTAATTTCACAGTGAGGAATTGATTAGGTCTTCATCGGTATATCATGAAATCTTACGCGAAAGGTAAAACACTTCAAAAGAGATGTTACGTCTTTTACTTCCTGCGGTTTTGTAAAGGTACGCGATGTAGAATAAGATTTAAAGCTTGTCTTGTGAGTATGGTGAAAATGAAGAATGATTTACAATTACTCTCTCCATTTTTGGTTTCATACTCACAAGAGAAGCAGCTTAGACTTCGAAATATTATTGCATGAATCAACCATCATTCGTCTTACGAGCGTAGGTAATAAAAAAAACGAAAACTTTTGGTGCTTTCTCTTGTGAGCAAAATCTAAAAGGCTGTTAGTTTCAAATTCCCAAACGCTTTTAGAGAAGCTCATAAGGGAATTCGATTATTATTTCACAATATCTGGATATTTAAGCATCTTTGTCTGCGATCTCTGAGAAACAATATTGCGAAAGCATTTGATGCTTTCTTTTGTGAGCACAATCTAAAAGGATGGTGATTTCAAATCAACCGTCGGTTTTAGAGAAGCTCATAAGGGAATTCGATTATTATTTCAAAATATCCGGATATTTAAGCATCTTTGTCTGCGATCTCTGAGAAACAATATTGCGAAAACCGAAAACATTTGGTGCTTTCTTTTGTGAGCACAATCTAAAAGGCTGGTGATTTCAAATTCACCGACGCTTTTAGATAAGCTCGTAAGGGAATTCGATTATTATCACAAGAGAAGCAGCTTAGACTTCGAAATATTATTGTATGAATCAACCATCATTCGTCTTACGAGCATAGGTAATAAAAAAAAACGATTACTTTTGGTGCTTTTTCTTGTGAGCAAAATCTAAAAGGCTGGTGATTTCAAATTCGCAAACGCTTTTAGAGAAGCTCATAAGGGAATTTGATTATTATTTCACAATATCTGGATATTTAAGCATCTTTGTCTGCGATCTCTGAGAAACAATATTGCGAAAACCGAAAACATTTGGTGCTTTCTTTTGTGAGCACAATCTAAAAGGCAGATGATTTCAAATTCACCGACGCTTTTAGATAAGCTCATAAGGGAATTCGATTATTATTTCACAATATCTGGATATTTAAGCATCTTTGTCTGCGATCTCTGAGAAACAATATTGCAAAAGCATTTGATGCTTTCTTTTGTGAGCACAATCTAAAGGGATGGTGATTTCAAATTCACCGACGCTTTTAGATAAGCTCATAAGGGAATTCGATTATTATTTCACAATATCTGGATATTTAAGCATCTTTGTCTGCGATCTCTGAGAAACAATATTTTTGTGAGCACAATCTAAAAGGATGGTGATTTCGAATCAGCCGACGCTTTTAGAGAAGCTCATAAGGGAATTCGATTATTATTTCACAATATCTGGATATTTAAGCATCTTTGTCTACGATCTCTGAGAAACAATATTGCGAAAACATTTGATGCTTTCTTTTGTGAGCACAATCTAAAAGGATGGTGATTTCGAATCAGCCGACGCTTTTAGAGAAACTCATAAGGGAATTCGATTATTATTTCACAATATCTGGATATTTAAGCATCTTTGTCTGCGATCTCTGGGAAACAATATTGCAAAAACATTTGATGCTTTCTTTTGTGAACACAATCAAAAAGGCAGATGATTTCAAATTCATCAAGGTTTTTTCATGCGCTCATAAGAAAAGTGGAAATACCTTAATATTTAAGCAACTTTTGGATATCAATTTCTAAGTAGCAATATTGCGAAAACTTTTGGTGCTTTCTCTTATGAGCACAATGAAATAGGATGGTGATTTCAAATCATCACATCTTTTCAACTTGTTCATAAGGCGAGTGGATTCTCTAAAGATATTTGTAAATATCTAATAATTTAGATTTTCCGGTGAAACCTTCGTTGTTTTCCCTTGTGAGCACAATCAAAAAGGCTGATGATTTCAAATTCATCGAAGCTTCTTGATGGTTCATAAGGCAATTCGAATTTCTCAATTCTCTGGATATTTAAGCAACTTCTTTGTTTGCGATCTCTTAGTAACAATGAAGCTTATTTTTTCCCAAAATTTTTTCATCTTATTTTGAGTCTTCGACACGAATGAAGATTCCGATTGGTGACTAAAAATGACAATCCTTCCCAACTAGGAAATCAAGGTAGGTACAAAAGGATCATACTTTAGGTTACTTTCTTTCAATCTATTTATGTTTTCTTTTTCGACATGCTTTTGAATGAATTGTTTTTGTTTATTTCGAAATAATGTGCAATGGCGGGGAATACTTAGTCTGTGTTTATGAACTTTGGGAGAATGTCATTCAAAGAATGTGCAACCGGTAATTTCTCTCTTAGTTTGTGTCTAAGCAAATTTCCATGGAAGCTTTATTTTACGACATGCTTCTGAATGAGTGGATATCGAGTTCTTTATATTTAGAGGCATTAGTTGACTAGGATTGAGTTTTGGACATACCGTTTTCATGAAATTGACGTCATTTAATGGACTGATTGACGTCAAATAAAAAGTTGCATACTAGAAAGTTAAATAAGTGCAGAAAATAGATGTCGATCATAGACATGAAAACAGATAAAAAGAAATATTGAAATCCTTTGTCTTGTCTTGTTTTGTGAGTATGAACTGAAAAGTAGGGTGATTTAAAATCAGCCAGTTTGTTTTCATTTATACTCAGAAGACGAGTCGTTCGGAATACCTGAATGATATTCTGCGAAGACATTATTAGTGTATTTTGTGGGAATCATCATAAAGGAAGAAATTTTTCGATTTTTCTGTCAAACAATCTGCTGGTGAGATTATTTGGTTCTCCAGAGTATTGGAACGTTTTATCCATAGCATGCTAGAAGGTTTTAATTAGCTTTTTAAGTATATTTGATACTTTGCCGTGCGGGCATGATAAAAAAGACAATGCTTTAAAATCGATTTGAACTTCAACTTATTGGGCAAATAGGCTCTCAGTTACCTGAAATGTAAGCTAAAAATTTAAAATGCTTCTCTTGTGAGTGTGTTCAAAACGTGCGATACTTTAGAATTATTGGCATGAGTTTTAATAGCACTCACAAGTTAAAAGCGGACTAGGAAAAATTCAGATGGCAACAAGCTAGATGCTGAATGGACCTACCTGATGATGAAAGTTAGATAGCAATGCAAGGAGAAAAATGAAAAAAAATCAGTCAGAAAACATAGCGTTTAGCGAAAATGCATAACGCAATAAATTCATCATTGATTGTTGATAAGGGGAGAGGGAAGGGTTGTAGGGAAAAAATTAATAGAAAGTTCTGGTCGCAAAAATCAGTTTTATTGACAATTGAATCATGCTTGATGGTGAGCATTGTTATCAATAATGTTTTTGTGTCAAAAACATAGAAATACAAGGAAAAAATCTAATGAAAATCTGCAAAAACGGCGATTTCCGGCATTTTCAACCGGAAAAAAAAATTTCTCAAAAATCGAACTCAGCCATGTTTTGGGCAATATTAATACGCATCTTAGAGCAAAAAAATCAGAATAAACTAATGATAAAATCTCGAGAAAATGCCAAAAAAACAGTTTTTCCGGCATATTTCCGGCACTTTCGGCCGGAAAAAAATGTTTTTCGAAAATCGGGCTCCGTCACTTTTTAGGTATTGTCATTCTACATCAGTGTGCAAAATTTCATAAAAAAATATAAAGTACAGCTCGAGAAATTCAAGAAATACCGTTTTTCCGGAGAAAATCGGCTGTTCCGGCGATTTTTAGAAAGTTCCGGCTTCAAAAATCAGTTTTATCGACAATTGAACCATGCTTGATCGTGGACATTGCTATTAATAATGTTTTTGTGTGAAAAAAAAAACAACGAAATATAAGGAAAAAGTCCGATGAAAATCTGCAAAAACGGCGATTTCCGGCATATTTCCGGCATTTTCGGCCGGAAAAGAATTTTTCTCAAAAATCGGACTCTGCCATGTTTTAGGCATTGCTAATACGCATCTTTGAGCAAAAAATCTGAAAAAACTAATGATGAAATCTCGAGAAAATGCCAAAAAACCGGTTTTTCCGGCATATTTCCGGCATTTTCGGCCGGAAATGATTTTTTTTCGAAAATCGGGCTCCGTCACATTTTGGGCATTACCATTTTGCATCATTGTGCCAAAAATCAGAAAAAACTAATGAGCCAATCCTGAGAAAAGCTGGTAACAGACGGACGGACGAACGAACGAACGAACGGACGGACATCGGTTAATTTATAGGACCTCTACCCCACCGGGGTAGGTCCAAAAAGGAAAGCCTAGCAGAAGAAACTTTTTCTTCTGTAGCTTCCCTTGTGAGTGTGTTCAAAACGTGCGATACTTTAGAATTATTGGCATGAGTTTTAATAGCACTCACAAGTTAAAAGCGGATTAGGAAAAATTCAGATGGCAAAAAGGAAAGCCTAGCAGAAGAAACTTTTTCTTCTGTAGCTTCCCTTGTGAGTGTGTTCAAAACGTGCGATACTTTAGAATTATTGGCATGAGTTTTAATAGCACTCACAAGTTAAAAGCGGATTAGGAAAAATTTCAGATGGCAAAATGAAAAGCCTAGCAGAAGAAACTTGAAATTTCTTTCGTAGCTTCTCTTGTGAGTGTGATTAAAAAGTGTGATATTTTCAAACTATAGGCATGATTTTGATTGAGTCTGCTAAATGACGCGCCTTACGCGCCCTCATATTTCTAAAGCGCCTTCGCACCTTACGCGTCTTACGCGCCCACGCGTAATTTCGATACGTGGATCGAGAACTGTTAGGAAATTGAACATTGATATGAATGAGATTGAAATTCATGAATCTACTAGGAGAAATTTTTAGTCAATCTCTCTTATTATTCGTCGATTTTGAGATTATTTTTTTTCAGATATTTGCATTCTCGTTAACTCCTTGTTTTGCGCCCGGCGTGACCCCAAGGTTATACCACTATCCTTATGATGTGGATTTGTGATACTTGATTTGTTTGCCTCTTATTATTCGTTTTTAACTAATTTAGTCTTATATAATATTTATATTTATTCTAATGTATATCTCTTGGTCCAAATAATATTTATTGTCATTTACAAAAAAAAATTTAAAAATATTTTAAGGTGCGTCAAATTTTTAGGGCGCGTCAAATTTTTAAGGCGCGTCAAATTACCAGGGCGCGTAGGCGCGTGGGCGTGTAACATTTTAGGGCGCGTGGTCGCGTAAGGCTCGTTAAAAATACGAGGGCGTGTGGGCGCGTGGGCGCGTAAGGCGCGTCATTTAGCAGACTCGATTTTGATTGCATTCACAAGTTAGAAAGCGGATTAGGAAAAATTCACTTGGCAAATTTTAGAGTTCAGCAGCAGAAACTTGTTCATAAGATTTGATATTCAACATTCATTTCAAAATGTATAGTTGATAATTTGTTTATTACGAGTAAATTGTGTTACAGAGTTTTTGTTCGCCTTTACCGTTCTTTTTTGTACGATTTTATTGCTTTGTTTTGTGAGCACTTTGGAAAGTAGGTCATGTTTTCAAATCACACGATCCTTTCTTGTGGATTGCTCATAAGGGAAACAGAAAGCAAGTTCTTTCTATCTTTCTCATTGGCTGATCTTCTTTGCTTTATGCCTTTTGTTTTGTGAGCACTTTGATAAGTAGTTCATGTTTTCAAATCACAAGATAATTTCTTGCAGAGAGCTCATAAGGGAAGCAGAAAGCATCTTCTATGATTGTAACAATTTTCTTGCTTTTGTCTTGTGAGCACTTTTAAAAGTAGTTCATGTTTTCAAATCACACGATTCTTTGCTTGCAGAGTGCTCATAAGGGAAGCAGAAAGCATCTTCTACGGTTGTAACGATTTTTTTGCTTTTGTCTTGTGAGCACTTTTGAAAGTAGTTCATGTTTTCAATTCACACAATCCTTTCTTGTAGATGCTCATAAGGGAAGCAGAAAGCATATTCTATGGTTGTAACGATTTTCTTGTTTTTGTCTTGTGAGCACTTTGGAAAGTAGTTCATGTTTTCATATCACACGATCCTTTCTTGTAGATGCTCATAAGGGAAGCAGAAAGAATCTTCTATGGTTGTAACGATTTTATTGCTTTTTTTTAGTGAGCACTTTGGAAAGTAGTTCATGTTTTCAAATCACACGATCCTTTCTTGCAGAGTGCTCATAAGGGAAGCAGAAAGCATATTTTAAGGTTGTAACGATTTTATTGCTTTTTTTTAGTGAGCACTTTGGAAAGTAGTTCATGTTTTCAAATCACACGATCCTTTCTTGCAGAGTGCTCATAAGGGAAGCAGAAAGCATCTTCTATGGTTGTAACAATTTTCTTGCTTTTGTCTTGTGAGCACTTTTAAAAGTAGTTCATGTTTTCAAATCACACGATCCTTTCTTGCAGAGTGCTCATAAGGGAAGCAGAAAGCATCTTCTATGGTTGTAACAATTTTCTTGCTTTTGTCTTGTGAGCACTTTTGAAAGTAGTTCATGTTTTCAATTCACACAATCCTTTCTTGTAGAGTGCTCATAAGGGAAGCAGAAAGCATCTTCTACGGTTGTAACGATTTTCTTGCTTTTGTCTTGTGAGCACTTTGGAAAGTAGTTCATGTTTTCAATTCACACAATCCTTTCTTGTAGAGTGCTCATAAGGGAAGCAGAAAGCATCTTCTATGGTTGTAACGATTTTATTGCTTTTTTTAGTGAGCACTTTGGAAAGTAGTTCATGTTTTCAAATCACACGATCCTTTCTTGTAGATGCTCACAAGGGAAGCAGAAAGCATATTCTACGGTTGTAACGATTTTATTGCTTTTTTTAGTGAGCACTTTGGAAAGTAGTTCATGTTTTCAAATCACACGATCCTTTCTTGTAGATGCTCACAAGGGAAGCAGAAAGCATCTTCTATGGTTGTAACGATTTTATTGCTTTTGTCTTGTGAGCACTTTGGAAGGTAGTTCATGTTTTCAAATCACACGATCCTTTCTTGTAGAGGTAAGCAGAAAGCATCTTCTACGGTTGTAACGATTTTATTGCTTTTTTTAGTGAGCACTTTGGAAAGTAGTTCGTGTTTTCAAATCACACGATTCTTTGCTTGCAGATTGCTCACAAGGGAAGCAGAAAGCATATTTTATGGTTGTAACGATTTTATTGCTTTTTTAGTGAGCACTTTGGAAAGCAGTTCATGTTTTCAAATCACACGATCCTTTCTTGCAGAGTGCTCATAAGGGAAGCAGAAAGCATATTTTATGGATGTAACGATTTTATTGCTTTTTTTAGTGAGCACTTTGGAAATAGTTCATGTTTTCAAATAACAAGATAATTTCTTGTAGAGTACTCATAAGGGAGGCAGAAAGCATATTCTATGGTTGTAACGATTTTCTTGTTTTTTTCTTGTGAGCACTTTGGAAAGTAGTTCATGTTTTCATATCACACGATCCTTTCTTGTAGATGCTCATAAGGGAAGCAGAAAGCATCTTCTATGGTTGTAACGATTTTATTGCTTTTTTTTAGTGAGCACTTTGGAAAGTAGTTCATGTTTTCAAATCACACGATCCTTTCTTGCAGAGTGCTCATAAGGGAAGCAGAAAGCATATTTTAAGGTTGTAACGATTTTATTGCTTTTTTTTAGTGAGCACTTTGGAAAGTAGTTCATGTTTTCAAATCACACGATCCTTTCTTGTAGATGCTCACAAGGGAAGCAGAAAGCATATTCTACGGTTGTAACGATTTTATTGCTTTTTTTAGTGAGCACTTTGGAAAGTAGTTCATGTTTTCAAATCACACGATCCTTTCTTGTAGATGCTCACAAGGGAAGCAGAAAGCATCTTCTATGGTTGTAACGATTTTATTGCTTTTGTCTTGTGAGCACTTTGGAAGGTAGTTCATGTTTTCAAATCACACGATCCTTTCTTGTAGAGGTAAGCAGAAAGCATCTTCTACGGTTGTAACGATTTTATTGCTTTTTTTAGTGAGCACTTTGGAAAGTAGTTCGTGTTTTCAAATCACACGATTCTTTGCTTGCAGATTGCTCACAAGGGAAGCAGAAAGCATATTTTATGGTTGTAACGATTTTATTGCTTTTTTAGTGAGCACTTTGGAAAGCAGTTCATGTTTTCAAATCACACGATCCTTTCTTGCAGAATGCTCATAAGGGAAGCAGAAAGCATATTTTATGGATGTAACGATTTTATTGCTTTTTTTAGTGAGCACTTTGGAAATAGTTCATGTTTTCAAATAACAAGATAATTTCTTGTAGAGTACTCATAAGGGAGGCAGAAAGCATATTCTATGGTTGTAACGATTTTCTTGTTTTTTCTTGTGAGCACTTTGGAAAGTAGTTCATGTTTTCATATCACACGATCCTTTCTTGTAGATGCTCATAAGGGAAGCAGAAAGCATCTTCTATGGTTGTAACGATTTTATTGCTTTTTTTTAGTGAGCACTTTGGAAAGTAGTTCATGTTTTCAAATCACACGATCCTTTCTTGCAGAGTGCTCATAAGGGAAGCAGAAAGCATATTTTAAGGTTGTAACGATTTTATTGCTTTTTTTTAGTGAGCACTTTGGAAAGTAGTTCATGTTTTCAAATCACACGATCCTTTCTTGCAGAGTGCTCATAAGGGAAGCAGAAAGCATATTCTACAGTTGTAACGATTTTTTGCTTTTGTCTTGTGAGCACTTTTAAAAGTAGTTCATGTTTTCAAATCACACGATCCTTTCTTGCAGAGTGCTCATAAGGGAAGCAGAAAGCATCTTCTATGGTTGTAACAATTTTCTTGCTTTTGTCTTGTGAGCACTTTTAAAAGTAGTTCATGTTTTCAAATCACACGATCCTTTCTTGCAGAGTGCTCATAAGGGAAGCAGAAAGCATCTTCTATGGTTGTAACAATTTTCTTGCTTTTGTCTTGTGAGCACTTTTGAAAGTAGTTCATGTTTTCAATTCACACAATCCTTTCTTGTAGAGTGCTCATAAGGGAAGCAGAAAGCATCTTCTACGGTTGTAACTATTTTCTTGCTTTTGTCTTGTGAGCACTTTGGAAAGTAGTTCATGTTTTCAATTCACACAATCCTTTCTTGTAGAGTGCTCATAAGGGAAGCAGAAAGCATCTTCTACGGTTGTAACGATTTTTTTGCTTTTGTCTTGTGAGCACTTTTGAAAGTAGTTCATGTTTTCAATTCACACAATCCTTTCTTGTAGAGTGCTCATAAGGGAAGCAGAAAGCATCTTCTATGGTTGTAACGATTTTATTGCTTTTTTTAGTGAGCACTTTGGAAAGTAGTTCATGTTTTCAAATCACACGATCCTTTCTTGTAGATGCTCAAAAGGGAAGCAGAAAGCATATTCTACGGTTGTAACGATTTTATTGCTTTTTTTAGTGAGCACTTTGGAAAGTAGTTCATGTTTTCAAATCACACGATCCTTTCTTGTAGATGCTCACAAGGGAAGCAGAAAGCATCTTCTATGGTTGTAACGATTTTATTGCTTTTGTCTTGTGAGCACTTTGGAAGGTAGTTCATGTTTTCAAATCACACGATCCTTTCTTGTAGAGGTAAGCAGAAAGCATCTTCTACGGTTGTAACGATTTTATTGCTTTTTTTAGTGAGCACTTTGGAAAGTAGTTCGTGTTTTCAAATCACACGATTCTTTGCTTGCAGATTGCTCACAAGGGAAGCAGAAAGCATATTTTATGGTTGTAACGATTTCATTGCTTTTTTAGTGAGCACTTTGGAAAGCAGTTCATGTTTTCAAATCACACGATCCTTTCTTGCAGAGTGCTCATAAGGGAAGCAGAAAGCATATTTTATGGATGTAACGATTTTATTGCTTTTTTTAGTGAGCACTTTGGAAGGTAGTTCATGTTTTCAAATCACACGATCCTTTCTTGTAGATGCTCATAAGGGAAGCAGAAAGCATATTCTATGGTTGTAACAATTTTATTGCTTTTGTCTTGTGAGCACTTTGGAAAATAGTTCATGTTTTCAAATCACACGATCCTTTCTTGTAGAGTGCTCATAAGGGAAGCAGAAAGCATATTTTATGGTTGTAACGATTTTATTGCTTTTTATAGTGAGCACTTTGGAAAATAGTTCATGTTTTCAAATCACACGATCCTTTCTTGTAGAGTGCTCATAAGGGAAGCAGAAAGCATATTTTATGGTTGTAACGATTTTATTGCTTTTTATAGTGAGCACTTTGGAAAATAGTTCATGGTCGTGTTCACACTACAGACCTTCCTTAATAAAAATGTAGTTAGGAGAATCTTTTGTTGACTACAATACAGAACGTGCATTTAACAAAGAGTCGAACGCGTAGTATTGTAATTTTTAATCGATCTTCCTTAATTTAGAGTCGTAAGCTCTATTGTCTTAAGGGTAGGGTAGAGGCTTCCATTAAAACAAAAGATTTTATTGAGGAAGCATAAAAAAAGAATGCGTGCAGTGAACAAAAAGTTTTACGATTTCAAAAACGAATGAACTGAGGAAAAAATTAGAAATAGTGCAAACGGTGTTGTTGATGTGTAAGATGAATGCAGTTATTGAGTAAAACCATTAGAACAAATATGTTTGCGGATTTCAAGTGATGTATGTATACCAATATCAACCAATCACAGGTGAAATCGAAACTCTCAATAAAAAATCAACCAATGAGAAGCCTTAAGCAAAATCAATTACCGTGTTATAATAGATCTCGTGAACCTACAAAGAACTGTAATAAACCAGTGTATTCATCCATCATAAATCTCTTTGTTTAACTTTGATAGATTTAATTAAGTAAACTTTCCAGTGTGAACGCGCCCCATGTTTTCAAATCACATGATCCTTTCTTGTAGAGTGCTCATAAGGTAAGCAGAAAGCATATTTTATGGTTGTAACGATTTTATTGCTTTTTATAGTGAGCACTTTGGAAAGTAGTTCATGTTTTCAAATCACACGATCCTTTCTTGTAGGTGCTCATAAGGGAAGCAGAAAGCATATTTTATGGTTGTAACGATTTTATTGCTTTTTATAGTGAGCACTTTGGAAACTAGTTCATGTTTTCAAATCACACGATCCTTTCTTGTAGATGCTCATAAGGGAAGCAGAAAGCATATTTTATGGTTGTAACGATTTTATTGCTTTTTATAGTGAGCACTTTGGAAACTAGTTCATGTTTTCAAATCACACGATCCTTTCTTGTAGAGTGCTCATAAGGTAAGCAGAAAGCATATTTTATGGTTGTAACGATTTTATTGCTTTTTATAGTGAGCACTTTGGAAACTAGTTCATGTTTTCAAATCACACGATCCTTTCTTGTAGAGTGCTCATAAGGTAGGCAGAAAGCATATTTTATGGTTGTAACGATTTTATTGCTTTTTATAGTGAGCACTTTGGAAAATAGTTCATGTTTTCAAATCACACGATCCTTTCTTGTAGATGCTCATAAGGGAAGCAGAAAGCATATTTTATGGTTGTAACGATTTTATTGCTTTTGTCTTGTTAGCACTTTGGAAAGTAGTTCGTGTTTTCAAATCACACGATCCTTTCTCATAAGGTAAGCAGAAAGCACGATATTCTGACATTTGGATAATATTGGATGAATCGATGTCGTTTTTGAACGACATTCGTCAATGTCTTTTTCCGTTGTCTTTTCCCATCGACAATCAAGGAGAGAGTACAAATGGTGGGTGCGAAAAAGAGCATTATATTCAGGGGGTACCAATGCCTTTGATGACAATTGAAGTGAACACAGGCTATCTCAAAAGAAGACGTTCGTTTGACCATTGTCTTGGTTGGTCGAGGTTCGAAATCGAGTTAAGCATACAAACATAAACAAAAGACAAATTGAATAATAATGCATTGGTCTTATTTCAAAATAAGTGGTGAAGTTGTCGAGTCTGGCTGTAACTGGCGATCAAGTTGCATGGGAAGAAAATTCTTTGTCATAATAAAAAAGGATAACCGCGAGCTTCCGAGAGATCAGTGACAAATTTGTGATAAGTTTTACCTCACCATATTTTACTTGTGACCTCATTTGGTAGAAAGTTAATTTCATTTGCTTGTCTTGTCTGCTTGTGAGTGTGTTCAAAACGTGCGATACTTTAGAATTATTGGCATGATTTTAATAGCACTCACAAGTTATAAGCAGATTAGGAAAAATTTCAGATATCAAAATGGAAAGCCTAGCAGAAGAAACTTGAAATTTCTTTTGTAGCTTCTCTTGTGAGTGTGTTCAAAACGTGCGATACTTTAGAATTATTGGCATGATTTTAATAGCACTCACAAGTTATAAGCAGATTAGGAAAAATTTCAGATATCAAAATGGAAAGCCTAGCAGAAGAAACTTGAAATTTCTTTTGTAGCTTCTCTTGTGAGTGTGTTCAAAACGTGCGATACTTTAGAATTATTGGCATGATTTTAATAGCACTCACAAGTTATAAGCAGATTAGGAAAAATTTCAGATATCAAAATGGAAAGCCTAGCAGAAGAAACTTGAAATTTCTTTTGTAGCTTGTCTTGTGAGTGTGTTCAAAACGTGCGATACTTTAGAATTATTGGCATGATTTTAATAGCACTCACAAGTTATAAGTTGATTCCATCAAAAATTTAAGTTAGGAAAATCTAAAAAATCTTTCAAAAGGGATTCTGCATAAAGCAAGATTTCATATTCAAATGTCATTTAAAAGTGAAGGTTTCCTCGCAGTCTGTTTACGTATCGTTAGTTGAACAGATTTCCGAAAAGCCTTAAAATGTTCTTGAATTGTTTTTAATATTTTTACCATCGAAGCCTTTTATGTTCTTATATAGTTTGTTCTTATAAAAAGACGTGTATAATAAAAATTTAATCTTGGATATGTACTTGTTGTTAGAGAGCTTGTTTTGTGAGCGCGATTCAAAGGGCTCTGTTATTTTTGGAAATATTGGGTTTTTTCGATTGCACCCATAGAACAAGTAGGGTTCCACAGTGACAGTGATCACTGATCTGAAAGTAGTAGTTTAAGGTTGTGCAACATCAATTCAAAAAGAGATTTTATATGAAAATGTGTCATTTTCTACAAAAATTCTTTCTCAGCTTGTCTTTTGAGTGTGTTAAAAAAATGCTATATTTTCAAACTATGGGCATGATTTTAATAGCACTCAGAAGTTATGAAGCAGACCGATAGAATGTTGAAAACGTTATTGTAGAAGCTTGTTCAAGATTTGATATTCAACTGTCATTTATATGAAGAGTTGAATTTCTTAAGGTCTTGCTTATTTACACGTCATTTGGAAAGTAATTCTTCTTGGTTTTCTTATATTGTATTAAGTAAGTCTGCGACCGCAGTCGGAGGCGACCCGAAGGCTCATCTTTCGATAGCTATCTACCCGAAGGTAGGGGAGGGCGCCACTCTTTCTCACTGGATTGCTCCACTTACCCTTGATCCTTCTCTTAACTGCTGAGCAACAAGCAGATAAGGCATCTTGGGAATCGGATGCTCTACCACTGCACTACGGTCACTTCTTATATTGAGAGCAATCTAAAGAAGGGGCTATTCTTTTCGATCATAGACGTAGACCTGTGTGTGACTTCTACCTGGTTAGTCAAGGAGAATCAACAGTATAGTAATAGATGTATTATCAGTATGTAAGGTTGTTGCTTGTTTGTAAGAATGGTAGGAGATTTGGATTTCACTTTTTGAGGTGAGTGAAGAAATCTCTACATCATGCTTATTACCAAGTAGTGTTCAAACTATGTTATGGCATCATGTAGCTTCTAGTAATATTTTATGATTGCTTGTTCGCAAGCATGTTAGTGAATTCATTGGCTGTCACGTCAAGATGGCAGCCTAAATGTCCAGAGCATGCTTATTACCAAGTAGTGTTCAAACTATGTTATGGCATCATGTAGCTTCTAGCTTTGTCAGTACCTGCTCGTATAGCTTGTTTGTAAGCATGTTAGGAGATCTGACTGTCACTTTTAGATGGCAGCTAAATGTCCAGAGCATGCTTATTACCAAGTAGTGTTCAAACTATATCATGGCATCATGTAGCTTCTAGTAATATTTTATGATTGCTTGTTCGCAAGCATGTTAGTGAATTCATTGGCTGTCACGTCAAGATGGCAGCTAAATGTCCAGAGCATGCTTATTACCAAGTAGTGTTCAAACCATATCATGGCATCATGTAGCTTCTAGTAATATTTTATGATTGCTTGTTCGCAAGCATGTTAGTGAATTCATTGGCTGTCACGTCAAGATGGCAGCTAAATGTCCAGAGCATGCTTATTACCAAGTAGTGTTCAAACTATATCATGGCATCATGTAGCTTCTAGTAATATTTTATGATTGCTTGTTCGCAAGCATGTTAGTGAATTCATTGGCTGTCACGTCAAGATGGCAGCTAAATGTCCAGAGCATGTTTATTACCAAGTAGTGTTCAAACTATATCATGGCATCATGTAGCTTCTAGCTTTGTCAGTACCTGCTCGTATAGCTTGTTTGTAAGCATGTTAGGAGAACTGCCTTCACCGGTCAACCAATGCCATGTGAGGGGAATTGGGTACCATGCCTTGATAAAAGAGTGTAGGGAGATATGCGCGTGGTGTGATTAGATCCAGTTTAACTATGGAATATTTTGTTAAATTTTAGTACCAGGTAGCTGGTTTTTGAGTGCACTTGAAAAGGGTAAAAAGAATTTTAGAATAAATGAGTAATTCAATTAAACACATAAGACAAAGTGGGCAACTATCAAAACGTTAGAATATGTATCCTGTAGCTTGTTTTGCGAGTGCAATTTATAAAGGGTGGTATTTTCAGAATAATTATCCAACTTAGTTGCACTCGTAGAACAAAAGTTTCTACAAGATTTCACAACATTTTAAAAGTACGTAATAGCTTAATAGGCGAATCAGCAGTATTGATATATGGACTATTGTTTTGAAAGTGAGTTGATTATATAACTTGTTTGTAAGCATGGTCAGGAGATTTGTCTTTCACTTTTTTGGGATGAATGAAGAAATCTCCACACCATGCTAATCATCCCATGGTGTTGAAAAATGACTCAATTCTATTCTTGATATTTTTATTTTTTCAATCAGTTCTAATGCATGTTCTGCTAGTGCAATTCAATAAAGAGATATTTCAAGAACAACTTTCTACGAAAATTCTTTCTTGGCTTGTCTTGTGAGTGTATTAAAAATATGCTATATTTTCAAACTATGGGTATGATTTTAATAGCACTCACAAGTTACAAAGCGGACCGATAGAATGTTGAAAACGTTTTGTAGAAGCTTGTTCATAAAAGTAAGATTTGATATTCTTCTCTGTTCATTCACAAGCGGGCTTTCATAAAATTTTGGTTTTCTTGTCTGTATGTGTACGAGCGTTAACTAGTCTAAACAAATCAAGACTAGTAAAAAATTGGAGCACTTTGAGGTGTTTTTTCATAGCACTGGAGATGCTAGCTAGATCCTCTTCTTAATGAACGTGATAAACATTTCGATGGTTATCGACCACAAAAATGATACATTCTTTAAAAGCTTGTTTTGCGAATTTATAGGGATATATTATCTTTAAAGGGTGGTATTTTCGAAAAAGCATTTTGTATTTGGTTGCACAGAAATAATGTATCTACCAAAAACCACAAAGAATGGTATTTGCAGAATAATTCCAGCATTTAGTTGCACTCATAGAACCAACGGGCGCAATTCCGGCTGATAATGCTTTTTTGCTACTTTTAAACACACCTTAAAATTTAAAGTAAGACAATTTCAAAATGAGAAAATCGTTGAGGGTCTGTGCTTTCAAGATCGTGATTCAGAGCAAAACTGTTCCTTTATGAAGACTTGTCAGCAGATTAAATCTCAAAGTAAAAAACTTTAAGGCTTGCAGTGTACCAAAAGTGTTGTTTATTAGAGTGGTTGTCTTTCATTGGCCATAGAGGTTAATTTTAATCAAGATTTTCAGGGTAAATTTTTCATAAATTTGTCGGCATTTCTTCCTCAAAATAATACCACGTTGACTATGTGAAGGACCTTATTCATTAAACATAATGACTGTATATATACCATTGACCCGCATTTGAAAGTTAGAATATCATTTATGTGAATAACTTATGAGTATCACCATTACCCAGTAATCCTGTTAAAAGGGTAATGCCACAGGTGACTTCTTTAGTTAGGAGATTTGTTGTTTGCTTCTGCTCAAATATACCAAGCACAATCCACACTATTTTTACAAAAAATCAATACCAATAAATAAATGAGGTAAATAAATTAAGAACATTTTAAGAACATAATAGGCTTGAAAATAACAGCATAAGAACAGACGATTCTAAGCCGTCATAGATAAATAAATTCATTTTTAACGTTGGAAGACATTAAATTAGAAAACTTTTGAAGCTATTTTTAGGATTTCAATATCGTGAAGTTCAAAATGGAGCGGTAGGGTTTTGTAATGGTTGGGTTTAGATTGAGCATGATTCTCAGAGCTGAATAATCATGTCCATTGCAAACACTTAAAACTCAAACAACATCCTCCAAAAAATCGATTGCCCTTTTCCAAGAATTGTATTGAATATTGTGTTCTCTCCTCTCCATCTGAGAACACGGCAATATTCATCTTAACGTGATTTCAAAGAATAAAACTATTTTCTCGGTAAGAAAGTTTAACTTCGAAATCATGTTCATATAAACATAACAAACACCACGAACTCCAAAACTGATAACTAGAACTAAAGAACTATTCAAATGATAATATAGTGTGTCTTTTTGGACGTGATTTCCAGAGAAAACCTTTTTTTTATAAAGATGCTGGTCAAAAATAGTGTGACATTTTTATTTCTCAAAAAAACCACCAAATTTAGAATTTTGCTAATATCTTTCTCAAAACTTGGTATCCTGAAGTAAGATTTCAGGAGGGGATAGAGCTAATGAAGACAAAGCCATAGATATAAGTATTTCCCTTATTCGAGCCAGTTTGAGGTTGACAGGCCAAAAATGACTAGTTCAAGGAAATGTCATCCTCAGAAAAGGGAACTAAAAAGGAAATGTAAAAATTGGTGAGAATAGTTCCCTGGATAGTTATACAGGACAAAAAGTGTTAAAAGAACCAAGATTTCCTGTTATATTACCTAATTTGAGGTTGACAAAATCGATGTTATTAAAATGCACTGTAAACCTCAAAATTTGGACTTAGAACATTACAATATGTTTTAAGTAAGGCAAAAATGCTAAGCAAAGACAGATTTTCAAACAAAACCCATTAAATGAGCTGTTTTTGAGGTTGACAAGCCGGAAAAGTCTGTATTCAGTCAAAATTGGACAGAAAAGGCTTTTTGGGGTGTCAACCTCAAAAAACTCTTCAATAACCATTCGAATCCAATTCCATAGTCTTTCTGTCTTAAAAAAAAATAGAATTGAGGTTTACAAATGATTTTAAAAGAGCTTCTGGTTGTTTCCATCAAAAGGCACTTTACCTTGCATTGAAATAAAAGTTGTTGTCAACCTCAAAACTTGCTCATATAACAGACATTTCCTTGAAAAAAGATTTTTAGATGGTCAATAATGATATTTTGTAAGCCAAAGTCATCATATTGATCTATCTTTGTCAAAATTATGCACAAAACTAATGTCAACCTCATTTTTGGATCCATTTAATAAATGTGAACCTCAAATAACACCCTTCATATAGCAATTTTCAACCCTTTGAGATAATTTCAGAGCTATAACATATCCAAAATCTAATTCAAAAGTCAACTTACAGGGAGTCAAAGAACCCTAACAGTGTCAACCTCAGGCCGTGTTACCCTCAACTTTTGCTCCTACTTCAAAAAAGCATATCTCGAGTTAAGGTAAACCTCATAAAAAGATACTTATATGTCTAGAAAGCAAAATTATTCAGCCTAACCATACTAAAGTTTCAGTTGTCAACCTCGAACTTAGCACATTTTATGGGGCAAAATGTAAACCTCGACAAAAATGTCACAAATACCCCCTCTATTTTTGACCAGCATCTAAAGAGGAATGTTTTTCTGAGTCATGTTTATTCATTCAGTCAAGGACCTTTAGAAACGATAAGTGGAATGGACAGTTCGTTCAAAAAAAATACATTCAGCTCAGAATATATTTTTCTGGACGTGATTTACAGAAACAACTTTTTTTTTATAAAGACGAGATTTCTTGTGGGTCATGTTCATTCAGATAACCAAGGACCTCAAGAAACCATAGGTGGAATGGACGTTTCGTTCAAAAAGATTCATTCAGGTTAGAAATTTCCTAATTTAGAATCAAATAGTGGTGGACTGTATTGTTGTTGTTTTGAGGAACAGGAGCCGCCCATGACAATGTGTTCGACATGTTCAAGAGGGAAAATACCGTTCATGATCTCTTTGTTAAAGGCCGAGTGAGCAAACAGATAGAGTAAAAAGTGAAAAGTAAATAGAATTCACTTACTGATATTCTCCACTAGTTCCCACTCTTCCATTAGAAATGCACCGTAATGTCCTTAAAATGGAAAACAAAGAATGAGATGATAATTGGTCGAAAGACCGCTTCTTATGCAACGCCTGTTTAATATTCGTGATGTGAGGCACTAGAGAGTCTTCCTATAATAATTCTAGTGCTACCCTTTTTAGGACAAGCCCTTCTGCCATGCGAGAATTGTAAGAAAACCAGTGATTTATATCATGAAAAGTTTACTCAACAAAGGCAACCCTAGAAAAATGATCGCCTTGAAAATTACACATTTGTACCTCTCGCAGCGATGACTTGAGGGCAACCGAGATTCAAATCAACTCCATCACAATGTGGTTCTGCTAATTCACAAGCATCTGCAAATTTCTCAGGATCGTTTGCACAAAACTGAAAGAAAGATAGATAAAGGTCGTATTATAGTCATAAACTCAATTGGATTTTCAGAAAAGATGGGGCTTTCACATAAACTAGAGAGCTGCTCACATTTGAAGTCAATACTTTTTGACTACAGACTTCCATAAGCCTATCGATACTAATGATTTGACATGGAAAGTTTTTAATTGACTTGACATTTTCAGGCTAACTCTGATACAAGCCAAGCTAATTTTAACCTAAACTTTATTTCACACGAGAGAAATTTCTCTGAGTCTCTGAGATGGATGATCACCTGCCTGGCACGTGATAATCAGCTTGGGGCTAGACATTTGAGCAGGCTAAGGGGTTAGATTTTCCCCAAAAGTGTGGGTAGAAAATGGGGTTTTTGTCAATTATCCAAAACAAGTTTTAAGATTAGTATTTGCCCTAATAATGATTACTAACTGATTAGCACTAATTAAAAACAAGAGCTTACGATGTACAAATTTCGAGCACTTTGAAAATTAAAACAAATATGATCATATTTCATGTAAACTAAATAAGATGAACAAGGGTATGTTTCTTCAGTCTTGAGTTGAAGCGATAGTGGACAAAGACAAAAGATTGGTTACAGCCGTTTCTTACGAATTTTCAAAATTACCATGATCTAGTTGTCGATTCTAAAATTTGCGTAATGATGATTTGATGAAACAACATGGCAATATAATATTCAAAACGCAATCTGGAGATGAGTGTTCCAGGAGTGATTGAGTTTGAAAGTAAGACGAAAAACTAAGTCTTAGTCCTATTTATCTACGACGACGAACAAAAAAAAGGAAAAACTATGAATAGAGAATTATACAAGGATATGATGGTGCTGATGTCAGCAATTCTCTCAATCGCAATCACAACCATCAATAGTTCATGCATTTATATCATCGTGACAACAAAAAAATTACGAGAAAAACCACCCATGATATTCATCGTAAATCTCCTCGTAACTTATTTACTACAAGGCGTTTTCGTGCTACCGACCTACGCCGTTTTCCGGTCCGGCAACTTTAGCGAGACTGTGTGTGCATATGTGTGTGATGCATGGCGCCTGTCTTACATGGTCACATTTTACGGGATGTGTGTCAACGTGTTACTGATCGCAATCGATCGATTTCTCGCAACCAAATATGCCTTATCTCGTAAAATCAGGCTGACTTTGACAAAGTGTAAGACAATATGCTGTTTGGCGTGGTTGTACATAATCATATTATGTTTGATACCGTTTGTGCCGATGAATAGGTCAAAATCGTTGGAGAATTCAAAATGTCATTATAATCAACCGAGGGTTTGGACTATTTTCATGCTGCTTGTCAACTCTGCTCTCCCTCTAGCTCTGAATTTTGGCATTTATACATACATTACTCACAAAATGAAACACAACAGTAGAGTGTTATTTGGAAGGCAGAAAAAACACAGTCAAGCTACAATAGATCGACTGGCTTTGAATAGAAAGTTGACAACTCTGACGGTCAAAATAACACTCCTTTATGGCATAACCTGGATACCTTCTATTGTTTACTATAAGCTTGTTACCATAGCACCTAAAATATTCAGTGACAATTTTTACGGTTCCGACACAGAAGAAATAATAACATTTGTCAACAAGTTTGTGACATTTTTGGATGCTGTTTTCGCACCTGTTTTGTTTTGTTACAGTGAAGATTTCAGAAAGGCTTTTTGGAAGAGGTTCTGGGTGAAAAGAAGCGCGGTAGAAAGTTATGAGCTGAAATGAAACTTTTAATTAAGAATTGAGGATTACACAAGGGCGCGAAGCACCTGAAATGTAGCCCAGATTACAAAAAAAACATAGCATACCTGAAAAAGCAGAGGTCGATCATCAGGGCAATGTTCAATAACCAGTTTCCTGTACTTTGGATCTCTGGAAAAGATACCAGCATGCCACATCGGTGTGTAACAAAGATGCACACCCAATTCTCTTGACATTTTTCTGAACGGTAATTCTGATTGGTCAACCATTGGTGCTAAAACATGTTTAGGTGAACCGAGAACCTCTTTGTAAAATTTGTATCCTTCGTTTTCTTCAGCCATTTTAATGTTGTGTGATTTATAATTGTATTATTTGTTATTTGGTTATTAATTTTTTTTTCTGGTTTTGTTTCGAATTTTTTATCACTAGAAATGAAATAAAGTTAATTTAAAAAAATAATCATGCAAATCTTGTTAAGTTTTGAAGATTTTAGTTATCAAGCCAGTCAATTTGAAGCCAATAGTATTATAAAACATAAAATATCTGAGAAACATTCATCTTTCTTATCAGCCCAAACCGTTCCCCTCGAAATTAAATCAAACAAACCATGGTAGACTATAATAGAATTATTGTATACAATCTAACTATGCTAGGTAAAATTTACAAAACTTTTGAGTAAGAAAAATAATATATACCGGGTGCACCAAAAAAAAGTATACATGTTTGTCGAGATATTGTGAGCTTCAGAATCTAAATTTTTTGTTCATTCTTTTTTCATCGTATAGAGGATGCTCTAACTTAAATTTTGAGCTATCATACGCTAGGTTTGAAAAAGTAGTTCAAAAGTTATTTAAAAGAAACTGACTTTTTTTCCATGTCGAAATTTCAAAAAAATCATTAAAAACAGCAATCACGCTATAAATAAGACAAAATGGCAAAAACACAATTTTATTGTTTTTGTTTTGTTTTTTTTCTTATTTATATTTTGCCAACAGTTTCTCCATCTTATTTGCCCGTCCTGGACATTTCCAACACGATCAAACTCAATGCAGACCCAAGTTCCTTGAGCGACTAGTCGAGGAATGCTGATTTATTTTTTAAAGAGTTTTCTCACATAGCACACAACATAACATCAAAATCTCTCTTGGAGATTTCCAAAACTTTTTGTCAGCCTTTCGAAAAATATTATCCCACATGGGAATAGCTTGCTTTACCATATATTTTTTAATTCTGTAATGAATTTTGATGAACATAGTTGCATTTTTTGGTATTTTTATGTGTAAAGAAGGTAAGTGTCAAGAGAGAAGTTTGCTCGCTGTTTTTGATGATTTTTTGAAATTTAAACATGGAAAAAAGTCAGTTTTTTTAAAATAACTTTTGAACTACTTTTTCAAACGTAATGTATGATAGCTCAAAATTCAAGTTAGAGCATCCTCTGTACGATAAAAAAAGAATGAACAAAAAAATTCCATTCTGAAGCTCACAATATCTCGACAAACCTGTATACTTTTTTTTGGTGCACCCGGTAATATATATTCGAGATATAATCCTGTTTTTAATGTTGAAACTTCATGTGTATTTAGCTTATTAAACTCTTGTCACAACACATGGTCCAAGCGTATCGAATATTTTCAATTGTTAAGTTAACAAATGTACAAAATCCACATTTTTAGAAGATTCAAGTGATTGAAGCTTTTTGACAAGAAATTCTCCAGTTCCAAGAAACACGACAATTTGTTAATATTGCCTTGGAGGAACATTGAACCCACGTCTACCTTTAAGTGGTTGACCTCCAGTGCGGTCTTTGTCTTCCTCCAGTTCTGCCTCAACCAAAAAGGTTGATAAGCATTCTGGTTGTCCTTTTCCATTATGGTTTGGGTATGAATAATCTAGAATTCCCTTCAGCTGATAGGTTGGAAGTTTAGCTATAACCTTATTGTTAGCTTTATTGCTGAAATGAGTGGCTACAGAGAGGCCAGTTTTTGGTAAATCTAGGATTGGCGGTAACACATCTAGGGTGTGTTTGTCTGTATCGAAATTGTAGGGCATTGAATATTTGTGTATGAATTTATGATTGATGTCATTCAAGCAAACTGGATCCATGAAGAAACAAGGCATGTTGAGTAATTCCCGGATAACAGATGGCTGTTTGATTTTCAATTCCTCTTCAATAGTTGATACACGTGTCTGCATGTCAGCTTTATTTACACTTGTCTAAAGAGTAAAATATGTAATCATTTGAGATTATTGAAAATTTACTTTGATCCGATTGAAACTCAGACTAACAGGCACTGCACAGTACATTTGAATTCATTTGGAAAAGTTGCGGAAAAAATCACATAAAAATATTACAGCAGCTCTTTAATGACCTGGTAGAAAATGACTCAACTACTAGAGAGGAATTGACATAAATAGCCAAGTATCAATATAAAAATCATATGGATAAAGATCTCACAATTCTATCAATCTATGGGCTGCTATAGGACAGAAAACATAGATTAAAATATGTATACCTTTTTAGTAATTGGATAAAACAAATGAAGAAATTCTTTTTCCGATTGAGGAGAAACACCACGTAAGTACACCATCTTAGATTCATAAGATGTTCCTGAGAAAGAGAAGATCAGCACAGGTGGACTTTTTTGAATGTGTCGCAATTTTTGTCGATAGTCTAAACCTACAGGTTTAAGAAAGTCTAGCCGTTGCTGCATCATTTGTAAACGATAATATAATAACATATCTTGTTGGTTTCTAACAATCCAATAATCATAATTTGCGGCTATGTTTCGTAAAAGTTCAACACCAGCTTGTCGTGATTCAACACTTTCCTCAATAAATTTCAACTTTAAATGATTGTACATGAAATAGCTCAAATTTTGTGGTGTTATCAGTTTTACATTCCTAAAATATGGTTCATTTGTGTCCTCCAAATTTGATATTTGGCTAGCTCTATGAGCTGTTGATGTGTAACGTATTGTATTGCCGACTAAAAGTTGCTTGCTCTGATGGAACAGTTTCAATCTTGTAATTGGATTCATCTAAAAGACAAAGAAGTATAAATGATAACTTTGAAGAATAGAAAAATAGATCAAACCACCAGAAAAGTCTGAATCACATGGATCACTTTGATTAACCCTACCTAGCCTGGGCCTATTTTTAGGAATTATAGTTCAGGGGGTCAAAACATCGCCCCTCATAAAATCTTGAAAAATTGTTGAAAAGTCATAAAATTTGGTAAGATGATGCATTATCATGAAAAGGTTGTTTTGGAACTCAAAAAAAATTATTGAACATCTGTTGGTGATGTGGGCAGTTTTTGTTTTGATAAGAACTTATGTTAAAAATGTAAAAGTAGAAAATATTTCGAGAGAAATGATGTTTTGATATTCTGAAAGCATTAAATCCCCCACTAGTGATTTTCCATCTGACTGAAATTTCCAGGTCCCAAGGCAGTACAGTGCGCCAAACTGCCATTATTAATATTTTTAAAACAGCACGCTATTATGAAGCTATAACATCATCACAAAAAATGGAAATTCAAACCCAAAATTTGAAAGCTATACCTTAGTAATTTGTTGCAAAGATATTCAAAATTTGTAAGAAAATCCACTGCTAGTTCGAAACGCAGATCACAGGTCACAGGTCATTGGCCCAGGTCAGCCTAATTTACTGTGAAATACAAAAGAAAATGTTTGAAAACAGTTGTTATCGTCAAAAATATCATACTGAAGGTATTTTATTGATCTAGAACCTTTTTACAGATCAAAATCTATTCACATGCTTACCATTTGCTTTCAAATTCTGTGCCGTGTATAACATGGACCTGTGATACTTGTATTATGTATTACACCTATACCATACATGCAATAGGAATTATCTTTTCAATGTTATACGTGTGTTACACATGTTATACCTTAATTCCATTAATTTTTGCGCGCTTTTTATTTTCGCACCTTTAATTTTCGACCAGCTAGTAAAATAGATTATTTGTGCATCCTTTAATTTTCACGCATCTTGCAATTTCTGGGATTTTTTTAGTGTTTTTGACAATTTAAAGTGAGTTTTACTCACTTTAAGTGTGTATTTAAGCTTGATTTTACTTCCCAGAGGCATATTTATTATGAATCTAGGTCCCATTTTATTAAAAGAGATGAGATTTCTACACCTTCAGAACGATCACTAATGCGCGCACCTAAATAGGCCTATTTTGTGCACCTTTTATTTTCACACACGTATTCTGCGCGAAAATAAAAGGCGCGCAAAAATTAATGGAATTAAGGTATATAAAGTACATATGTAGTCAGGTAAAAATCTCACCTTTAAGCAGCCCCCGGCTGAAAAAAAATTTGAATATTTTTATCCCCCTGTTTTTATTTTTTTATAAAAATGATGTGACTAGCTTCGTATGTCGAAAACAGCTCTCTTGGAGCATTTAATGTTTTCATAACATGTCAATCTATAGCCATTCCCACAGTCAGCATCCTATTGAGCATGAAAAAACATTTTGTTGTAAATTGGTGATGTTATTTTGTGATGGCATCATTATTTATCTAATCTAAAAGTCACTTTGCCAATTCCTTTGCAGCTGATGATTTGTCCTGGAAGTCTTATAAATAGCACATTTTGTATTCAATATTTCCATTGCATATAATATTTTAAGAAACATGCTATGAATTATATAATACAAGTGCGCTACAGTTTTCCGGTCTTTTAGTTTGTATGACCTGTGTCTATGACCTGTGACTTGTGACCTGCGTTTTGAACTAGCCGGAAAATCCATATATTTCTTAAAAGATTGGGTCAGTTTCAAATAATACTAATGTCAAGGGAGTCAAATTTTGGAGGACAGCAAAGAAAATGTTTACTGGAAAGTGAAGCTAACTAAAGTTTAGGAGAACTCATGAAATTTCAAGGCTTTATCAGGTTTATTAGTGGGGTGTTTTGTCCCCCTGGGGTTAAAGCAGTTTTTTTAATGTTTTAAGTGTATAACCTTTTGCAGAAAACATCCATGATCAGCAAAGCTATCTTTAAAACAAGATGGTTTGAACTTTTCAGGGGGTTTTAATAAAAAAATATATATAAAATAATAAAATAATAAAATATAAAAACCTTTTTTTAGACAACACATACTTTTTTTAATAAGAATATCTTCTATAAGAATATCAGGGTGAAAATTGGCCAAATCATAAGAATATCCTCTAGGATGAGTTTCACAGATTTTGATAAGAAACCAGTCATTTTGAATTTGGTTAACAGAAAAACTGCCCTTTTTGTTAGACTTAATTGAAACTTTGAGGCAGAACCAGGCATTTTAGCTTCCCATGTGCACTCAAAAGTATCAAACTCAAATTTATCATTTCTCGTGTTTGCATGAAAGTCAAGTCTAAAAAAGTAAGAGTACCTTAAGAGTATTTCACCCTCTATTTTGGCAATTTCTTAAGAATACTTGACCCTCATCCAAAGTTCTTATAAAAAAAGTGTATTTTACCAAAGATCTTATGAAGTCAAGTAGTTTAAAAGTTTCTAAATCTTAAAGGCTGTCTCAATATAATCTACAGCGGGGACAAAAAAGGCTATAACTTTTGATATAGTGTGAATTACAGAGCAAACTTGTTAAAAAGATATTCCTGAATAGAATATTATCAAACAGAGAAAATTTGAAAAAGTGAAGAAATTGAAGATGAAAAGTGAAGAAGCAGAAAATCAAGAGGGGGTACCGACAAAGAGTACGCAAGTGTACAAGGGGGAGGGCGTCAAATTTTTCTTATATTTTATTGTAAGTACTTTTTGAATGGCCCCAAAATGATAATTATAGCACAGTTATTGAAAAAGTTGATTTCTTCTTTTTTATTTTCAATCTTCATGTTTCTATCTTTTTTTAATTTTTACTGTTTGATAATATTCCACTCTTGTTCTTGTTTATCTTTTCAACATGCACTACCGCTTGGCGTTATTTAATTTGAATTCTATTAAACTCTATCATTTTGTCTCCGCAGCAGATTATATTGAGACAGATTTTATTTACAAGAATTATATTTAGAAAATGGTGAACTTGTGTGCGGATGTCAGAAATTTGGTTGTTGATATCTTGTCTTTAGAAGATTTTTAGTTGGTTTTGGTATTTCAATAATGATATTAATCATAATATTTACTTTGATTTTTAAACATAGAGTGCAGAGGGGTTGAAGCCCCCCCCTGAAGTTTCAGCCCCCCCCAGAGATTTAGCCCCCACCAAAATTCGAAATAGACAGCCCCCCTACCAAAATACACAAAAAACAAAATGTTAGAATGGAAAAAATTTCAAACAATGCAAGGTCTTCATTTTGCATGTCCACACAAGAGAAAGAGATACCAAATGTATAATGTCTTCTTTGAAATTCTAATCAACAAACGTCAATAGTACGACTTCATTATTACACCCGGGGGGGGGGGCACTCAAGGTTTAAATGCCTACCAGAAGTTCGGCCCTTAAGGGTAGGTTTTTCATAGTTCAGCTAGTGCACTGTAAGGGTAGGAAATTACAAAACTGCACTGAACTGCACTGTAAGGGTAGGAAATTGTGATAAAAGGCCGATTTTTTGGTAAAATTGGCACAAAATTGGTCAATTTTAGAGGAAAAATTCCACATTTTCTTGGAAAATTTTGAAAAAGTGCACTGTAAGGGTATCAAAAATAAGAAGTAAGAAAAATTTCTTAGTTCTTGGAAAAAGTTGTTAGGTTAGCCCCCAGTCAACAGACCTAAACAAATAGCCCCCCCTGAGTAAGTAGCCCCCCCCTGATCTTAGGGAAAAAGAGCCCCCAACCAAAACTTTAGGCTCTAGCCCCCCCCTAAGAGCCAGGGGGGTTGCATTCTATGTTAAAGCCGAAATCTCTTTACATCACCTTTTTGCACCAAAATCTTCAAAATGAAAATATTTATGATTGTAAATTTTTATTGTATTCAAGAATTTTTTGCAGCACTTTGTTGACAATCTAACTTGCGCATGAAATTCCTGTTTTCTCTAGAGAATTGAGTTGTGTCGACAAATGTCAGCATTGTTGTAAAGGAAAGAAAAAATGGTAAGACTAGCCTAGTTTCTAACCCTGGTATAGGAGTTTCAGTCTGACCTGATTGATTACTAGAGGACAATCCAAATTTAATAGACACATAAATTGATCGGACTGAAGATCAACAGAAGGAAAAACATGTTGATATTTAGTGATTTAAAGTACCTGAAAATGGGACCAGTCTTTAGACGGTCTTTTAAGGGTTGGTAAATGACTACTAAAGGTTTACCAAAAGGACGCTACGAGTTCAGTTAATTAGCTGCTGCTGCGAAGCGTCTAGAAGTGGCCAGGACCCTTAGAGATCACATTTCTAGAAGGTCTGTAGACTGATCTGAAATAAAAATTTGACTGCAACTAGACTTAATACTGGACCAAGACGGACCTGATTTTCAGGTACTTTAAATTGCTTGGGAAGTCACAATATTTGGGTAAATCTGATTTAAAAATATCTTCCTCTAAGGCAGTATAGACTAAAGGTTGTATATCAAGATTACAGGATTTAGAGTGCAGGCCAATTTTAGTGGTTTCAGTTTTGATTTCAAGCAAAAATCTTGGCAACGAAGTGCCCATAGTTATGGTTGTTTGTGCAAAATTCCAAACACAGGAAATTTTCCAAATCCCCAATTTCGATTTTTAAAGCCATAAAAAAATGAAAACTTTTCCATGTTTCACTATTTTCAAAATGAAAGTATTTAACCCTATTTTTATCAGGGGGGGGTGTTTTCCACCAGGCTGGCACTATTTTGCTAATAGCTCACTGAAAATTTTTTTTAACACTCTGAAAGTTTTTGACTTTTAATATAATCCTATTAGCAGCATGTATACCAAATTTTACAATTATCCACCGACCAGATCAGGTTTTACGACTTTTTTGTGCAGGCATATCATAAAATCCAGCTAAAACCCTGTAAAATCCCAAAATCTTAAATTTAGCATAACTTTTGATCTAGGCATCCAACTTACTTCAAATTTTGACAGGTTTTAGGTATCAATAATAGATTTTGAAAAATACTTAAAAAAATTTCAAAAACCGCTGACGTCATCAAAAATGACGTCGTTGTTTTTTGAAAAGATTTACTCATTTTCTGCATAGATTTTAAACGTCAATTTTATCAGTATGTTAAAAACCGGCAAATATGTTAAAGATAATTATTTTGGCTTTTAGAAATTCAAAACAGAATTGAAAAATCTCCATTCGTTCAACTTTAATTGCTATTTTATTGAATAGTACTTTTTCATTGGTCAGCGATAAGTGTGAAAGTTTGTGATGACGTCATCACCTTTATGATGACGTCATCAACCCAAACTTTATTCTATGAACTCCTTTTATGGTAGAGAACATTTCTGCCAAATTTCAAGTCCATATCTTTTCTAGATCAAAAGTTATGCAAGGCTGGTGGAAAACACCCCCCCTTGAGAATACAAAATCCGAAAAAGCCTGATAATAATAGGGTTAAGAGGGGGAGAAAGTGCCTACTTTGCAACATTAAAAAGAACGACAAATTTCATCATCCACAGTCCCGACCAAAAGTCACTGTACCACTCTTACGTATTCATTCCTCTTATACTCTTACGTGTATTGCGTATAATAAAGACTAACAGTTTATAAATACGCATGCGTTTTAACTTTGTTTTGAAAATGAAACAATAGATGCGAAGTAGACACATTCTCCATGTGTTAAGATTTAAATTCTTCTTTTATTCAACGATTATTTATGGCACTTTGTTGACAATCTAGCTCTTGCATCAAATTTCTGCTTACTTCAGAGAATTGAAGATGAGAAATTGTCTACACCTTAGGATCACGGATTGAACCAAATAAAAGAGGTGTCATGAAGGATGAGATTTTACAGCCGCCCGTGAGGCAAGACATTGAAAGGCCAAGGGTTCTGAAAAAAGGGCTGTGTGAAATGCAGCAATCAGCATTGTATTGTTGCAAAGGGAAAGATAAAAGAAGTATATAAGACTACTTTAGCCCTAGTTTCTAATCCTGATATAGGAGTTTAAAAAGTCTAAACTAAGGTGATTATGATCATTTTACACAAATTCATTCTAATAGCATCTGCTTATTTTTACTTTTAAACATAAATAATAATGTACGTAGTAATGTACATAAAACAAAACAAAACTAAATAACTGCATAAAAGGGTAACTAAATATTCTAAAATAATAAATATACCAAGTTTAATTGAAATGAAAAGATAATGATATATTTTTCTAATGTTTGTAAAGCCTATTGGCCAAAGTTATTTTGCTTCAAGCTCTTTGATTCTTTCTTTTAATGCATCAATTTCCTTTTGCATTCTGTCTTCCCTGTAATTTGTTTTGGTTTTATAAACATTTCCATTTAAGGGTGCTTTTGGTGCTTCAACAAGATCAGGGTGTTCTTTCAGATGTTTGACAATTCCTTCACATGTCATATCACAGCAAGTTGAGGCCATGAGGGCTTCTAAAATTGGATCTCCCCAAACGGTGGCTGTTGCAACACCGTCTCTTACAAGGATAAGATCATAACCATATTTATCAACAGCATCAAAAATAGTTGTCAATAAACAATCATCAGTCCATGCTCCACATAGAACAATGGTGTTCACACCCCAAGCCTCGAGCATTGGGAAAAGAATTTCACGCCCATCATCATCTAAATCAGCAAATTTGGATAAGTGAAGAGAATCAATTGAGCAGGAATACTCATCTTGGGTTTGAGGAGCAAGCTCAGCTACAGTATCAATACCATCTTCACCTGCAATATAGCATGGGTTAGTTCCTTCTGTTACAGCTTGAGGACCATAATATCTGTCGACAGCATTGTAATGTCCATCATCATGCCTGAAATGTGAGAAATACAGTATTTTAAAAGAATATTGTCATATACTCAGAAACTAGGGAGCGAGTATTATTAGCATTAAATAATGTGTTCTCAGTCTCAAAGAAAGTCTTTAATGATACAGTAGTTTCCCAAAAAGTCTGAAAAGTGATTGTTTTTCTGCTGGACTAGATAATTATTCAACAGGGTGGCCTCTTTGAAAAAAGGTCTATAAAAAGCTATATATTATACCAATGAAAAAAAGCAATTTACCTTCTTGACCAATTGGTCCATACGATTGGTAGTTTACTTTCTCTAAATTGTGTTATGAGTTTTTTTACATTGGGAATACAATGTCTCACATAGCCCTCGTAGCCAACTTCCATATCCTCAATGATCAAGACAAAATTACGCTTGAAATCTTCAATTTTGTAGTGTGCTTTCAACTCAAAGAGATGGTCTGTGGCTGGATAGTTCTCAGGATCTTGACTGACAACATGACCCTTGTTTGGGATGATATTTCTGTTGGCCATAGGCTCATGACCATGTTCTTTGATGTTTTTTTCAACACAACCAAAAAGGTCTCTAAGACCGGCATCATATTTGTTTTTGTTGCTAGCCTTGATCTTAAATTTGTTGTATAACTCTTTGGTACTCATTTTAGATGACTTTCAAGTGAAAAATTACTAAGAAATGTAAAGAATATACAAAAAATTTATACCTTTTCAGTCAGTTTTTGAAAGAGAGTGACTTCTTGATCGTTGATCAACCACGAGTCTTCTTTTATACCTGCTAATGACATTATCTTTTGTTGCACGCGAAGCATATCGCGTACATTAAATTGGAAAACGGGGGGTTTATATACTGGGCGGGTAATGAGGGCGTGGCGCTGGCGGATGAGTCGACCAGAGGGTTTGTTTCACGAAAAGTCATCATCATCGTGTATCAATCACGCTCCCAATCTATTTTCTTCCAGTCTCAATCCTATTTTGTCGTCTGAGCGAAAGTTGTGTGTTTCATGACATTATCATAAAGCCTCAAAAAGACAATGAATATAAACCTCCGTCCTGTCATATTTTTAAATCCTAAAAAGTTCATGGGCGGCCACAACGAAAAAGGTACCAACGTGTAGAATTTTCAATGAGGTACCGTCGTTTTGTATAAGATTCTCATTCCCACACTAGGATTCCTTTGCCACGTTTCCAGAGGAAAAAGACCAGGACTTTGGGTAGTTGGAAAACAAGCTTCGGAAAGTTGGTAGATATTATACTGATATTACTGATGCGACTGAGGCCCCCAAGCGGTTTTCGTGATGGCTTGATAGGGACTTTTTTCTAGCGTGATTACGTGATTCTAATTTTTTTTTTCGCGATTGCGTGATCAGAGGTCGAAACGTGATCGTTATTTTGAGGATTTTCGAGCCTCGATGCGTGATTTGGACTTTTTCAAAGGGATGCGTGATTATCCAAATTTTTTTGCTGATTTTCGAGATCATGATTGACGACAAAAAAATTGTGTGATATCGTAATCAAACTTACTGCTTGGGGGCTCTAGCATGCTCGTAGCTACTCAGAGACAAAAAATACCCCCGTCTTATCATGTATAAAACAGAATGTGATTAAATATTAATTCTATTACCTTGTTTTAGGTAGCAAAAAAAGAACAACAGAAAAGAGGAGAACTATTCGGACATTAATTTAAATGATAACTATCTATTGCAAAACAGCCACATCATTTAATTGCCTTTTTAGACAGTTTTCATTTGATGTACTCAAACAATCACCAATCAGTTAATTGGCATTAGAGGTGTGTCGTGAAAAAACATGTAAATGGATTTCTGTACTGAGTATATTTGTCTGTAGTTTCCCTTTATGTAAATCTACTAGAGGGGACAAGTTGAAGTAGTAATTCACTTTATCTTTTAATTATGCCTCTTCTTAAATGAACTTGCAGCTTGCTTGCAGAAAGTACAGTACAATCATCTGAGTCATGGTCGAAGTAAATTGAGATTTTAGTGTATTTTAAAGTTTTTCAAAATCTAAAGTTCGGGCGAAAATTGCTATTTTAGCACTTCAACTTTCTTTATCGTGGGTCCAGTCACGGTCTCAAAAAAGCTTTGCCACGTTGGAAAGATAGTTCGAAAATCTCGGTTAATAAAAGAAGTATCGAAATATTTTCGGATAGACTTGTTTTTTGTTTTAATTAAAAAAAAAAAAAGTAGAAAAGAGTTTGAATCTTGTGTTTGGATTATAAATTCTTGTGTTCAGTAATCTCAAGGGGAATAAGGCGGGTTCGTGGAGGTCAAAATTCTTGCAACGTTACAAATCATTTTCAGAAGCTCGTTTTGGGCTCAAACGAAGCGTATAACTAATTAGAATAAGATTCAGTCTAGGCAGATGTTTTTTCATTTTGAAATTTTGTGTAATTCGCAAAAATCCTCAATTTTGCGCTATTTTGATGACGTCATAAAAATTGAAATCCCAATAACTTTTGATGTGATTATCAAAATAATTTCAAATTTTGACCAAAGATGCATATTATTAATGTTTTCAGAATTAAAGAAAAAATTTAATGAAATTTGATGACGTCATCAATTTTTAGGCAAAAAACTAAAATCCTTAAAAAATGCTGACGTCATCAAGATTTTGAAAATTTTTTGAAATTTTTTGAAAATTTGCATTGAAATGCATCTTTGGTGAAAGTTTGAAATTATTTTAATGATTCTATCAAAAGTTATTTGAATTTCAATTTTTATGACGTCATCAAAATAGCGCAAAATTGAGGATTTTTGCGAATTACGCAAAATTTCAAAATGAAAAAACATCTGCGTAGACTGAATCCTATTCTACTTAGTCATACGCTTCGTTTGAGCCCAAAATGAGCTTCTGAAAATGATTTGTAACGTTGCAAGCATTTTGACCCCGCCTTAATCCCGTGGAGATGCAGAATCAACGTCAAAATTGGAAAAATTCTATAAAAAATATTACGTACATACACGTGAAAAGAATTTGATAAAAAATTACAGACCAAAAATAAGTTAGTTTATAATATTGGTAGAAAAAATATTTAACAACAATTGCATAATAATTGTTTTGTCCTTTTTACTTTTGAATATAAAATTACAATAAAAGCGAAAAATACTTAGGAAATGATCTTATACACAGGCACTTATTGCAGTTAAAATAACAACATTTGATTTGAAAAACTTGTACGCAGTCCCTCCAGTCCGCTTCATACTCTTATATGGTAGCAAAGCTAAATCAAATTAATATGAGTCGGAGTAACTTTAAGGTAAGGCAACATGAGAAGTTGTTCTTGTAGTTCTCCATTGTATTAACCCTACAAGTGCGAAACCATGGCAAGTGCGAAACCATGGGGAAAGCAATTAAGCTCTTGTGTTGGTGCTTTGGATTGGATATATATACTGCATCGACTTCAAAAACTTGTCATATATGCTATACACTAGATTTCAGTTGATCAGAACAGTCGAGCAATTTATTTGTGAATTGAATGTGGACTTTGATTCGAGAAAGTAATAACAATTGCGAAACCAATTTTTCTTGATTTCGAAAGAAGGAAATGAAAAGACTAATCATGGAGGTATAAAGAAACAGGAGATGTATACTATTGTAACCAAGCTCGCCTTACCATTAAAAAAGTTACGATGTATGCATCCTCATAATCTCATATATCGTGCATTTTTAATGAGCTCTTTTATCCATAGGTGAAATCTTATTGGCTCAGCTTTAGAAATTAGATGAGACGAGATCCATTCTTTCTGACATCAGTGTAAGAAAATATTAGGACTAAAAAAAGGCCTGTAAACTTGGCAATCCTTCATGAAATGATAAGATTTTTCGATCAATGTTTTCTTTAAGGTGAATTCTATTACTTGGTACTTTCCTCCAAAATTCTCCAGCAACTTTATGTCTACAAATTGAATCTGAAATCGTGTGTGCTTATACAGAGCTTTTCATTTTCTGGCTTGAGAAAATATTTTTTCAAGAAACAAAATTTAACGGACAACGAAATTGAACATAAACTTGTTTCGTGGACGAAGTTTTATTTAATTTTCGTATATTAGAAGGCTAGAAATCTTAAATATTGATAGTAAGAATATTCAGAGAAATCTTGAGTTCTACTAAAAAGTCGTATTTTGTCGGGCGAGCTTAGTATTTTCTTTTGATATATTTCATAAAAGAAATCAAAAGACTTTAACAACCAATTACCGACACATTCAACTCCTGTTTTTCTTTAAACCTTCATGATAAAATCATATTAAAATACAAGAGAGTTATTTTAATCATTGAGAAAGCTTAAGTTCTCAAAAGCATGGGAAAGCAATCATTACGGTCATCATCTTTTTAACGACTTTCTAATAAACATTCCTTTGATTAGTATAGTACACTTTGGGATGAGCTGGAGTTTTTATAAGATACTTCACTAATTGGTCATTTGAAATAATAGAGATGACGCGTTCTTTAGAAAATGCAATTAAATCCTTTGTCTCAAGATTCAACGACCAACCGAATCATCAAAAACCTTGTAAAAACTCCAGCTTGACCATACACTTTAAGTAGCATGTATTACACAGCATTGATACGAACACTCCCTCACTAATTAATCATATCATTATTGTTTGCAGAAAGTATTGCAGCTGTGTAATTAAGACATGTTCAGCTCAATGCAGTCTGGTTTTTAATACAGGGTGTCCCGAAAAAAAGTATCGAGTTCGAACATGATTCTGAGTAAAAAGGTTGTTGTGTGTGTTTAACAAAATGTATACCAACACAATAAGGTCGTGTTCAGACCTGAATGTTTAAGTTTAAGGTTTAAGTAGTACTTTGTTGATATGGGAGTTCAATTATAATCACTTTTCTTTTGTCATCATCGATTGGCGATCTCGAGGAATCTCCTTTCCTAACTTTAAATCATGTCATCTTCTCTCTTGAGATACTTTGAAACAAAAAAGATTTCAGGGAATCCCTCTGCAAAACACTAATTCGTGTTCGTTGAAGCCATTACTGCTAGACATGCTCCGAGCGTCTCTAAGTCATAAATTTCACGGTTTTTATTCTTCATTCACAAAAGGAGCATGCTTTTCACTTGCGAATTCTGATTTCGTCTATTCAGAAAACTGTACCGAAATCGTAAGAACTTTTTTTTTAAACCAGAGGGTGATTCCTTTTTAAACTTTGGTTTAACAAATGAGAAGCGTGCCGTTAAATACAAAAGAAATATAAAAGAAACATGTAGACCTAATTGCTTTAAACCTTGGTCTGAACACGACCTAATTGTTTTTACAAGTCATTATGATTAAAAAGAATTAACTTTCTTTACAATTTTCATGACGTTAAAGTTATTGAGAATTGTTTTTTTGTAAAAGTTATTCATAAAAGATGTCTCATGACAATTAATATAACACAGAGAGAAACTTTGATAAACATTGCAAATTTAGTAAAACACACACAAAGAACTTTCTTTCTATAGAAGTGGTACGGCTCGATACTTTTTTTCCAGACACCCTGTATTGAATATAAAAGACCAGACTTTCCCACTCGATACAATCGATATATTTTTCCAATCGATGACCAATCGGCTAATCAATAGGTAATCAAGTCTAGTTTAAAACCTCGACTAGCAATCGATCATCGATTGTTTTTTCTTACCGATCGATAATCATAGAGCCAACCGATGAATAAACAATCGCTAATCAATCGATAGGCAATCAAGCCTCCCTTGAAATCTTAATTATCGATTTTCTATCGATTACCGGAATCAATTGATATCCAACCCATCGATTGGGAAAAGTTATCGATTGTATCGAGTGGAAGAGTCTGGTAAAGATGAGCACAAGTATAACCTAAACATTCCTGATCGTATGATGCCAGTTCGAGTACATACCCATTCGTGTTCTGGTGCGTTATTAAGTGTCTTGTGTACTGGCTATACCAAAGTAACTATATCAGTTGAGTTGAAAATAATTTAGAATTGCATGCTACATAAACTTTCCATAATTCCTATGCGTGTATATCCAATGTTTATGTGATATCATAATTCATAAAGAGGATACTAAGTCAGTAATGCTTGACATTATAAGCATAGTGAGCAGTGCTAACAATCGTTTGTGTGTACAAAAATAAGCACATCACTTAAATTTATAGAATTTATTGACAGTTACAAAAACAGTACATACGAAATACCAAGTTACTATCAAGTACACCCATCCTTGGCTCCTAAACGGTGAGCGATTTTTATTGATATAATTTCCGAGCTTTGCAAGGACACTCCGTCGCCCGTAGAATACAAGCATGACAGGGACGACATATTGAATAACAGCTCCGGCATACGTTCCCGTAATACTGACCAACATTTCGACGTCATCAGTAGCAAAAGCGATAATAATGGGCGGGATAATAACGGCCAGCGGGAACAAGAAACGGCGTACAAACAAACCGTAATATTTGTTTTCTTTGAGGAACAGATTCTTTAGATTCTCACGTAAAGTGATTGCAATGATCGGGAAATTTGTACTCAGTGTGAAAGTGGGAAAAAGCTCTAAAAAGTATTTCAAAACGTCGGGAGCATCCGTAAAACTTAACGTGTACAGATCCTTCAAATCGTCAACCTTAAACGCGAAGACAGCCGTCGTGACGAGTAACATGTAGAAAAAAAATACGGCAACAAAATCACCGAACAGGACGTAAAGAATACGGCGTTTGTTTGTGACGGGTGTAATGATTGACGGTAAGGAATGGTGACACATAAATGAATACACAGCAACGCCAAAGAAGTTTGGTAATGCGTTGAATTCGAATATGACTGCACGGTGTGTCGATTTTTTGTGTACCACTCGATTGACGGCTAACGAAACCATGCATAAGAAAGCTGTGAGAAACAAAAGATACAGATTTTCAGTTTGTACTTCATGTGCTCTAGGAGTTATTTTGATATTAGGGGACATGGCTTTGCAAGGTGTCTACTGAATTTTGTTCACCAGCTTCAAGGTTTTCAAGGTTTTTCTAACTAACTTTAATAATTTCCCACGAGTTTTGATTTTGATTTTGATTTTGGCTTCTTTCAATTCAAATTGGTTCAAATATACAACTTAAAGCATGACTCGTGATGAAAAGCTTTTTGCTGTTCACAAAAAAATAATAAGATGATAGCGAGCAAATCAAGAATTTGTAGTCCTGCATTAACAGCCCTTAAGACAAAACAAAGACAAACACATGCTACTTCAATAGAACCTTTTAAAGGTTAATCGAGAAATCTTCAAGGTCTTCAAGGCTTTCAAGGCTGAAGGATAGATTTACAAGGCCCCGTGGTGACGTGGTGGAAGGGCCCAAGGTAAAACAATAAAAAATTTCTAAAAGTTTGAAAGTCTTAAACACACTTTTAAGCTCTTACCGGCCCACCTAAAAATAGTGGTTGCAATTTGTAGGAATTTCGTTTTGGCCAGGTTGAAGAAGACAAAAGGACAAAGACAAACCACAAAGATCAGCTGAAAAAGAAACACAAAATTTTTCATAGGCCATTTCATAGACGAAATGGATCATGGGTAATCAGGACTGATTGCGTCTCCACAACGGCTTTCTGTTGGTTAGACGTAAATATCTTCAAAAAATTTCAAAACATTGGAATAACAGAAGTCGCCATTAGCACGCAGTGGTCTTGATTCTCTATTACGCTTTGCAACTGTCAAATGGCCTATTCACATCTCAATATAATACTTTACTCAGCGATTCTATCAAGGTATGATGACGTCAAAAATATGTACAGATACTCTTAATGCCGTTGTATAGAGCAAAGACTGATGGGTATGGGTCCTCTTCTTATCCTTTAGGTCTCTAAATTCCTTACACAAACTTCTATAGGATTTATAGGTCTGCGAATCAGACTACATTTGTGTTTTATAACACATAGAGAAAGTGGCTACTTCGCATCTATTGTTACATTTTCAAAAAAGTTAAAACGCATGCGTATATCTTTATTTTATAAACTGTTAGTCGTTATCATACGTAAAACACAAAGAGGAATGAATAGTATTCATTATTACGTAGGGGTGCTACAGTCACTTACGGTCGGGGTTGTGGATGGTGAAATTTGTAGTTATTTTTTAATGTTGCGAAGAAGGCATTTTCTCACTTTCATAAAGGTTCTTTCAATAGGAAAACGACAAAATCTAAATCAACATAAATTAACAAATTTAAAAGATAAGCAAACGCTTATTCAATCACTTACAAGTGTTATTCTGTACATATCAAAAACTGACATACTCGAAACGTTTCCACACGGTAAGTCTCCATTTTCGAACAGCTTGCTACCACCGCCACTATGAAAAAGAGAATTGAAAAAAAAGTAGGTTATATTAGAATAAGTAGCATCAAAGTAGCTATTTGTGTCAGGTTTCATGACTCTCTCTAAAAACTGGACGGCATTCTTTGAGTTGTTAGTTATTGTTATCCATTCTTCAAAATTAAATTTTGAACAAAATGAAAACTCCACATTTTGGGATTTGGGATTCTATACACGATGCTTCTATTTCCAAGAAAGTATTTTTCTTATGGTCATACTTCAAATAATCCTGTTCAACTTGCAAATTATTACGATTTTTCAAATCTGGGGTGTCGGCACCCGTACCGGACCGTACAGTACTCCCCTCCCCTAGCGCCGGACTGGGGAGGTATAATGTAATTGAACCGAATCAACCAACTGATGCTCAGAAAGGTGATACTATGGCATTAGGCGAGGTCAATTTAATTTATCGCTTTACGGCCCAGACTACCCAAAAAGAAGGTCTGTCGGTCGGTGAAAAAATAAAATAAAAGTGGAATTTCACCTATAAAATCTCCCAAAAAGGCAGCAAACACTACTACATCTTGACAAAAATGCGAAATAGAAAATAAAAAGACACAAAAAGCTTTATGGATAAAATGAAAAATTGAACATAAAATTCTCAAAACCTTGGAAGAACTACAAAAAATTTGAAAATTTTGCATTCTGTAAAGCAATTAAAATATAAAAAAGTAGTAACAAAATCAATTTCATTTTTACTTCGATGTTTGGAATTTTAGGGTCAGTCGGGCCCGTAAAACAACCAATCAAATTAGTCTCGCCTTATCATATGTACTCACCAGATGGCCTGTGTCATAGATTTTGGTACTGCAGCAGCATAAATTGCAAGATCACCATATAAGTATAGTGCAATCACCACATAATAAGCTATCAATCCAGCTAAGGAGAATTAAAAGAATCACCGTTAGTAATTTTTGGAGAGTGATTTTCAAGAATAGGAAAAGTTATTAATGCAGCGCGTAATAATACACCCCCTTCTCACACACCCGGTAGGAATTAAGGAGCGATGGTCAAGTGGTCAGAGGTGTCAGTGTCTCAAACCAGGGATTCGCAGTTCGAATTCCCGCTCCTTCCAATGTTCCATTCAGTTCATAGATAGCCGAGCTGGCTGGCCGTGGACCCCGTGAAAAAAATCGAAAGACTGTTTGAAAGTCCTAGATTACAGGGCTATCCACGTAAAATATTGACTCTAATTTTTCAGTCAGTGGGGATAAAAACAACGGACTAAAACTCGATGGGGATTGATATTCAAATATGTATCATGGCTGGGGATTTCAAATATTTTGTTTTCAAGTCAGAAAATCCAGTGGGGATTGGAAAAATAGCATAATATTTTACAATGAGGATTAGTTTATTTGATTATATTCAGCGAGGACAAAAATTGGAGGATAATTTTCCACCGGGGATGATATTTTGGCCAATTTTTCCAGTGGGAAGGGCTCCCAGTCTGTGAGAAGGGGGTGTAATAATGAGAGAATTGGAAAAACACTATCATTCATTTTAACAACAAGAGACCAAAAATGGACCTAAAATCTCTGACTGATTAGGGTTACAGTGCAAGATCTGGTAATTTTAGAAAAAGTTTCCTGTCTAGAAGGCTCTGAGTTTTATTAAAGAATGTGACATACCTTTACTGAAAAACATCTCAGCCAAGTCCCCCTATAATCGAGATAAAAATAAGAAAAAATATAATAGTGGAAAAATCAAAATTTTGATCAGCTAAATTGGGCCAAAAGAACTCAAATTTCTATGCTTTTGCTCATCCCTTGATATGAATTTCTAGTATTTGAAAAAAAAAGGTATTTTTATCCCAGCCTCGTGCCCGTGTATCCCAGGCTTTATTTATACTACTGATGGACGCCAGAGAATACCCTGGTGTTGGCTGATACGCGTTCCCCCTCTCAGAGGGGGAACTTCTCAAAACAATACGTCATAAAAAAATCTGACGTTACAAAGTTGCACTGCAATGCAATGGTTTCAAACCCAGGAACAAATGAAATCTGACGTTTTGTTTTTGAATTACGTAATCTTACGCGTTCGAAAACCAGCCAATGCCAGGGTATTATCTAGCGCTATCAGTAAGTATAAAAAAGCTGATAATACGCAGGGAACGAGGTTGTTTTTATCCAACATCCTAGCATACCATTTCAACTTTCTTATCGATTCCATAAAGGTCACCGCTACTATGTTCATCTGAATCTAAAGGAAAAATAATGGAAAGTGAATAAGCTCATTGTGTTTTTGTGCTTTTTTATAGCGGCTATAGCATACGGTAGAATATCTGACTATCATGTTTTGAGTTTGACCTCTAGTTGGGTCATATCAAAAGTAATGGTATTTGATGCCCCTCTGCTCGATGTTCAGCAAATATAGATAATGATTGAGGGTATGTAGAGTCCTCCTCGACTGGGGTCGTAAATCATTTATTAAACTTATTTTCTTAAATTGTTAAAAAATGACTCACTAGAATATACTAAATTGATACAAAAATTCTAAAAGGGGTCACATCATTTCTTACTAATAAGTAATGGCGACCCTTCTGCAGGTTCTAGTTCATTTCCACTGTCATCTGGATCGTCAGGAGTCCTCGAAATCTATGAAAGAAAAAAAAAATAATTTAAGTATGAAATATCTGTAAAATGTCATCAATTAAATATCTAAATGTGATACTTAGTATTGAAAGACTTTTAATTGTATGTGTTTAAATATCTTTTAAGTCCTAAAAGGTTAAAAATCACAAGGACACACAAGGACTGATCCCTATTAAAAAAACTCTCCACTTATTCAAAAAACCAAAAAATGAACAATAGGTTAAGCTTCAAATGATCAGTATGAAAAATCTCACCACATTGGGTTGCTGCTTTTGATTTTTCAGTCTGATCATTGCATTTCCAATTGACATTGCTTCAATCATGAATGTTGATGTACAAAAACTGAAAAAAAAAGAGTTCGATTTTCTTATTTTATTATATTATAATTGCAGGGCAAACAATCAGGGTTGGTTAGACCTGTCGAACAATAAATCTGAATCTGAATCAGATCTGATCTGAATATATTTGGCCTTGCTGGTGTTGAAGTAATTTTAAAAGATTTTTTACCTCATTAAAGCAAGAACGGCCATAGCAACTGTACCTAAAACCCATCCAGTTTGTGCAAAAGCCTGTGGCATGGTCAGTGCTCCTGCACCAACGATTAAGTTGAACAGGTAGACATATGCAATCTGAAAGATAAACAAAGATAGCAAATGAGTGTCATGCATGGCTGAAAGGTCATCGGGTGCTTGCTATTAGAATTTTTGTAAAACCTGCAAAAAAATACGCCTGACTCATTAGTGGAAATTTGATACCACTTAAGAAAAGAGTGCCAAAGCAATCATAATCTCATATCATCCATTCTGCATATTCCATAGTCTGCTCTAAAGGGATATGGCGAATGTGACAATACAACCAGGTTGTTCAGTCAATATTCCAAACTCCATTGCCTTTTGCTTGAAAAAAAAAGCAACTATTTTGCGCTTAATTTTGGTGCAATTGTTTTGCTTTAGCCAATCACTGCATTCAAAATATCATTTGATCAAAGATCAAAGCAAGGTTCAACCTTTGAAGATTCTCTTATGGAGAAACTGTAGAGTGCATATGTGATAGCATTGAGTAATCAGAATTTGTGGGAGTAAAACAATCAGTAAAATAGACTTTTTTCTGCTTTCTTTCATTTTTATTGCAGATTTGGATAAAACTTTGAATAAAACTTTGCATACTTTAAAGTTTCTTGTCAACGTGCAGCCTAAAGACTAAAACTCCTAACATTACAGGATTTAGAGTGCAGGGTGATTTCGCTTCATTTTCAATTTCAAGGAAACATCTTAATAGCTGGGTGCTTGCCCTTAGTTAAAGAGTTCGTGAAAAAAGCCAAATGTAGAAAATTTTCCAAATCCCCTGTTGGCAAAAAAGAGCACAAAAGGAACAAGGATGCAAGGGAAAGTGGGAAAAATATTGTGTGCAGAGGTGTGAAAAAGTTGCTGTATATGTGCAAGAAAATGTAGTGTGGACGAAAAAAATTGCATACACAGAAAAAAATCAAAGTAGATTTTTGAGAATGCCAATGCCGCCCTGTGGTCTGTGGTCTTATAATTCAAGTTCAGAAGTTATGATCTAAGCTTGGATCCAAGCCTGTAAAATACATGTTAAAACACATTTGTCATTAATTTTAAAGGACTCTATTTCAAGGACCAGATAGCAATGCTATGCATTAGTCATTCATTTAAAAGGACTCTATTTCAAGGGCCAGATAGAGATGCTATATAAATGAGCTTATGAAAAATGTGTGTAACGCAAGATGGTAGCAAAGCTGCAATTTCGAATGGTTTGTCAGGGGGTTGATTTGAGTATGAAAGAGGGATTTTGTGCAGTTTTGAGACAAAAAGAATTTTATTGTCTTTCGAATAAGGAGTTGATGATACGTCGTGGTTTTTATTTCATGTTTAAAATTTCATTTTCATCTATGATTCGTAATTACAGCTACATGTTTTATATCTTTTCCATTCTTATACACTGATGATACATTTGACGTTCTACTGCTCAATAAATCCCCGTTTTCCATTAAACTGAAATCGCCTTCAAACTTCTGAAAAAACTCTCATAATTGACAGTTTATTGTTTACTAAGCTAATTTTATGGTGAAAATTTAAAGTCGCATTCTCTCATTCAATTTGAAGCATAAAAAAGTATTTACAAGAAATCTTCAAACTACTCGACGTTCTCCCGTGATTGATGAAAACTAATTCGAATTCCCCTTAAAAATAAACATCATCAACAATACCATCTTTATCATCCTAAGGGCTTTTGATGCGCATAAGCAAAACCGGCGTTTGCAACGACGGGAACCATCTAGTTTTACATGTACAAAATATAAATTGACGAAAAATGTTGTTGTATTGTAGCGGTAGAAGCAATCTAATGTCACTTTGCTACAAATATTGTACAAAAAAATCTTGGAACTCGTAAAATATTTCTCATATTGTACTCGCAACTGTCCGATAACTATTACGTATTGCTTCTTTGTTGACTGATAAGCTAAAAGATCTCAACAAAATACACTTACTTATTTGTTTTTTTTATCATTTTCCTGAAATGGGTGATTATTTTTGATTTTTGAAGAAATCTATGCATTCTAGCTATAATTTTGGATCTTTGCTGAGATTTTCAATGTCTAATATTAAAAAGTGATAATTTTATATAATCCGGGAGCCAAACCTGAAAAATGGCATTTTGCTTAACCCAAGATTTTACAGGATAAACTATACATTTTTGGAATCCTTAACTATCCTAGTTTAAGAAATGGTCAGTCCCCAAAGCTAACTCCTGGTCAATTTTTCATACTGGGTCCAAATTTAGGTACTTTTTACCCTTTGTAAGGATTTGTTAAGGAAAATATCTTTCCATGTATGACATAATTTGCTATATCTCATGAATGAATTGACCAATTGCTTTAAAACTTTGCCAAAAGTTTCAAGATAGATTGGTAATTATCATTGGCAAAAAGGTTTTCCAAAAAATTATTTTTGGGGGCTTACCTGGGGGAAAATCCAGCTGATGACGTCATCAGACAGTGTAGACCTAACTCTTCACACAAAAATTACGGGAAACGCATGTTTGGACTTTGTACCCTATGCTGCACTCAAGCACTTAAGCCAAAGTCCCGCAAAGGCGGGACAAAAATCAGTTTTTTGAAGTTTGCTAAAAAACGCCACATATAAGATCTTTCAAATTCAGTATGTGAATAGAGCAGTAAAAAATACAACTTTTCTATTTTTCCTTTTCTTTGCCAAAGTTCTAGGAATGAAAATATAGGGATAATGATAATTGAATACTATCCATTGACGACCTGCGGCACCATCGTAAAGCTAGAATCGCTTCACGTACTCTTCGCTTGAGAAAATGATTGACAAAGTTCGCGGAGCATTCTCGGCTCAATCCTCGGACCGCACTAAAAATGGTAGACTGAGCTGTGATAGATCATTTCGATGGAAGTTGTTGGAATGTTTACCAGGCTCTTGACAGAAAATTGTTTGTTTTATTCTCAATGATGACAGTGTGGTTATTAATTTTGTTAGATCTGACAAATTGATGTTTGTAAGTGCACTTTATAGTTTTGATTCCCATTGAAGAATCATATTCTGGTTTTCATGTTATTAGATGCTGGTTTTAGCTTTAGGTCTACACTGTCAGAGAGAAGCAGATCAATATTTCTAGGAGATGACATAATAAATTGGGAAACAGATATCTGTTTCTAAAAAAGATGATATTGCATCGGAAACAGATTAAACTTTCTGGGCAAAAACAGAGATATCAATCACAAAAAGCAAGGGAAACAGATGAAAATCTCCAGGAGAGGGAAACAGATATCCCATTTTTTATAAACTTGGGACAACATATCAAAATTTTAATTCTGAAAATTGTGAAACCAGGTCAAATTTTCTAAGGAAGATATTTAATTTTGAGATTTAAAATTTAGGTTTCGAGGAGAAACAGATCTTCATTTCTAGGAATAAGATTTTTGAAACTTTTGGCCAACAGATCAAATTTTCCAGGAAGGCTATACCTGGGAAACAGATGTTTAAAAAAAAAAGACCTCGCTGGATGCTTTCGGATGATGTTTTAGAGCTTTAGAGCTAGCCTGCCTGCCTGCCCCTAGTCCCTTTCTAGTGCTAGTCGTCTTCTTCTCTTTATTGAATATTGACAGTTACATCAAAATGCCTCGAAAATGTCAATATGAAAATTGCGTAATCAGAGAACGTATGTCTCGCTCATTATAAAAAAGCTGAGACAAACTTTCAATAATTGGATTGTAACATCGAGTTAAGTCTCTTTTGTTAAGTCACCAGGGGGTAAATAAAACAGCCCTGGTAAATCAACTCGGGTTCAATTTCGGGTGTATCAGGTTCACCCGACCTTACCTGAAATTGCTATTTTTGGAAGTCCGGTTCGTTTCCAGTAAATCGGGTTAACCCGAATTCACGGGTTGTTCAGGTTGTTGTTTTTTCGAGTATTTCGGGTTTACTTTAAAAGTCGGGAAACCCAGGTTAGCGCGCGCCTGCGCACCGAGTACTTACCTGAAGAACTCGGGTTATTGGACAATTTTGAGTGGTCCTTCGCGTCCGCAAAAATATTTTTTTCACGATCGAGAATTTTGAGCGCGCTTTTTTTCTTTCTGCGAGAGAGTTCAAGATGGAAGGTCACGTCACTTCGTACTTCTCATTTTACAATTTACTTTGACAACTGGATGAAGAAAATCGCCTTCAATTTTCCAAAGATAATGACTATGACTGGATGAAGAAAAAAATGTATGCTTTTATAATTCTTTATTTTCTTAATAAATTTGACTGGGCAGGGGAAGTTGGTTTGATTCATGGTTCTTCTGATCAATCTCTTTTCTCAGCCTCAGTTCAGAACAGAGTGTTCTTTGAACTTAAGTGCCAAAAATATATCTCATTTATATTATTTATCTTTTCAAGTAAGTCTATAAAGTAATCCCAACAAATTGTTTCCTGGAAACTTTTAACCTTTCTTAGAGCTAGAATCTTAGTGTTTGTTTGGGGTGTATCTCACTAGAGTACGACACCTTCTACTTCAACAACAACAGTCGGAATCAAGCGTGGAAGTTTGTCTACTATGACTGCTTTTTTGTCCGAACACAGTTGCATGATTTGTCATATTTTGTCTGAAGGCCAACCAAAATAGTGCATCTCAGAAATCAACAATTCTTCACTGAGGTAGTCCAGGAGCTGGAGCTCAACTACTTTTTGCCTTTACTAATTCTGATCAGAAAGCAAAGATAGTATACGGCAGATTTTCTGACTATCACTGAGGAGTCCCTTCAAATTTTTTTTACAATCACCTAAACTTTTACCAATTGGTTTAGGCGGCTATCTAAAACATGTTCCGTTCGCGTCGCCCGGCCGACTCACCTTCAAAACATAAATCCCGAGTCGGACAAGTCGGAAAAATGTTGGAAAAAGTTTTTGATAGCTAAGCACTTCTTTGAATCATCATTCGCTACGAGTTTTTATTTACTTAACCCACATTGAGTCCCGTTTGAGTTTTTTCATGTACCCTTATTGAAATTTTCAAGTCGAAATTCGGCGTCGCGGTAGGGCCAATACCCCCGCGAGCCGAAAATAAGGTTCACACATGCGCGCGCAAATTTAATTTGGCAAATCAAAAATGGCGGCAAGAGATTTCGTTGATTGCCGACTTGATTCTTCGGGATTTCCTAGATTTAAAAAACGCGACAAAATTTACTACCGACCGACCGACCGACTGGATTTGAAGATGTTTTATGAAGCGAACAGAACATATTCTAGTTTGTCGCCTTACCAATTTTACCAACCGGCAACAAATAATATTCTCAACTTCAGTTGAGCTAGAATCTGAGAATGTCTGTTAGTATGTCCGTGCAGTCTGTCTGTCTGTCACCGCTAAACTTTGTTTGGGGCAGCGGGCAAGCTGGAGTCTTCAAAAATGGTCGGATTCGGCTGAAATTTTGCACACTTGTTCCTTGGGTGAATATCTGGGAGCGTTTTTTTATTTTTTCAAAATATAGACTCTTAGGGGTGTGGCCACATGTTTTAGTCTCAAAACAAAGCTAAAAACTTTGGGGCAGGCTTGAGACTTCAAAAATATTCCGATTCAGATGAAATTTTGCACACTTGTTCCTTGGGTGAATATCTGGCGTATTTTTCATTTTTTTAAATTTTGATTCAATAGGGGCGAGGTCATGAATTTTACCCTCAAAACAAGGCTGAAAACTTTAAGGCAAGCTCAAGACTTCAAAAATGGTTCGATTTTAGCTGAGTAACAGCAAAATTCTTTGAAACTTCTCCATTTCCATTTTTTTACTTTGGCACAATAAAAAAATCTTTCATGAGATTCGTAAAATGCACTATGCAATGCTTCAAATGCAATTCTACCGATTTTGTCTTTCAAATAACTTTTTTTATTGCACTCATTAGACAGGCAACATTTTTTTTGGGCCGGCCTAATAACTAGATAATTTCCTTACTTACTATGCTTTAGAAACGTCTGAAATTAGGTTGTGGTGTGTCATTCAGGTTAGATAATTTTTTTTTTCCTTATAAATGTTCATAAGGGAATAACTGATAGTTTTTGGATGGGTGTAGCTCAAGAAAGAGAATCCAATAAAACATGCGTACCCTGCTTCCCTCACTCAGGAAAGAACAATATAAAATGAAAAATATTTTTAGATATTCATTCTTTTTTGACAGGTTCAGCCCCAACAAGAGCTAAAATGCACAAAGAATTCAAAATTGACAATTCACTCAGATTACACCGCAAGTCAAGTAAGTACCGAATGTCTGATTAACTATTCAGACGTTGAAAGATGCCTGTTAAACAGATGGCTGAACTTTAAAAATCACAAATAGGTTTTTAGGCATTCTGAGCCTCATGTTTCTTAAAAGTGTGTTTCTTAAAAAAAAACGTGTAGCTCAGTACATTGAAGGCTGTGAACAAGAATTTGTAGCCTTCCGTAAATTCTTAAAAAAGTCATTGCTTGAGATTTAAATGGAGTTTTTGGTAACAATTCAGTAATGAGAAATTCTAATATTTTTTTAGACATGGCTCTTCCAACCATAGTACCAACTGAATCAAAATTCGAAAGCTGATAAAAATTCTTCCCCATTTAACGAGTAAGTGTTATTTTTCAATGCGAAGATATTTGGGCGGATGAACAGGTCATCTACCTTAAGGGAAGAAATTTTCGCGGAAGAAATTTTCGCGGAATTTAATTTCGCGAATTTGGGCGTAATTCGCGAAATTAAATTCCGCGAAACACATCAAAATGGCTAAATCGCGAAATTAAATTCCGCGAAATTCGATTTTTTGGAGGAAGAAGAAGGCGATGAAGTTTAATCATGACTTATCATTGAAACATTCATCTTTGATGTTATTATTTTGTTGTTAAAGTTTGGTAATGTGACTGAAATCGTCTTGAATGTCGATGAAAATTATGAAAAACATTTTCTCTGTTAAAAAAATTCTTTTGAAATTTCTCAATCGCGAAATTAAATTCCGTGAAACTTTTGAAAACGGCTCATTCGCGAAATTAAATTCCGCAAAATTTGCCATTTTGAAACTCTAGTTCGCGAAATTAAATTCCGCGAAAATTTCTTCCCTTAAGGTATATCATGATATATTCCAGTATACTATTTTTTAGGGAAGCCATTTCAAGTTCTGAGGGTTTGAAATTTTTGTTGAAGGACTCCCTAGGGCACTCATGCAATAAGATGGGGATATGTCGCTGACCAGAGTCGCTTTTATAAGTAAAGAAATACTTGGGATATTTTAAAATTCACTAAATTGACACGTCAGTGACAGTACCCCTCCCCAGGGAAATTCAGACATTAAATGTATACAATAATGGACAACGCTTCAAAACCTTACTGAATTTCTATGACATCATTATTTATCATTAATTTTTAAGGTGAAGAAAGTCAATGGAGTTTCGTGACAGCGACAAATTCGGTTAACTCAACTCAAATTTGCGATGTTGTTTTCACATTTCTTTTGCAGTATGAATTTTCAGTCTCAAACACGTTCCCCGTGTCTATATTAGATGGTGACAGCTTCTTGTATAATGTGTTCCAAACAGTTGTTATTCCTGGTTAGTCATGTCAAATGAGTGCAACTGTAATCTGCTTTTGAACTGGAACCTCTTATACATTCAATGGGACATTGCATGTATCAAAAATCAATTAAGGAACAATCATGTTAAAGTATTTTTTTTATTCTATGAATGTGTTAAATAGACAAATTATTTACAATTTATGAATTTAGAATTTATATCAATTTACTTTCATTTTATACTAGATTAATTTTATCAAAAATTTTGAAGGATAACTTTTCTTGACACTGCTTTAAGGAAATCAATTTTCATAAGAGATTCTCATTTTCGCTTTACTTTTGTCAGTTCCAAGTCATATTTTTAAACATTAGTATTATTATATTTTAAAGTAATATCGCGTTGGAAAGATAATTTTGAACAGATTGATTTGAGTTCGCTAGGTTCGTTGCAATTATTTCTAACTTAACAGTATCACTAAGACTTGCCTTATTAATCCACTCAAAATTATCTTTTGGACGAATTTTTACTTTTATTATAACATCTTTCTATCGTTTCTATGTTCAAAAACTAGAAAATGCCTTTTCTGAATTAGCTGGAACAGACGTTACATTAAGTTGATAAAAGAGCCAGTCAACAAATTATTTTTCCCCAAAAAGATCGTTGACAGTCTATGTTTGTAAATCGTGTATTTCGAAGCTAGATTACCCTTAAGCTGTTAAACTGTATTTGTGAATTCTTAAGTGATTATTCTGAAAATATATGAACTAAAGTAATGCAAAATGTGATGCTTCCTCTTTTTTCTTGCGGTATTTTAACAAAACAATTTCAAGTATGTTTCGCAAAAACCACTGATATTTAAACCTGATTTACCCGAGTTTGAACTGTAAAGAGGCTGACGTGAGTAAACGGGTAAATCAGGTAAACCCGAGAACCCTAGTTACCCGGGTAAGACGGGTTTCTATTTTTGGAATTTTTCGACCCGAAATACTCGAGTAAATTGCTCATCGGGATTTTCGGGTATACCTCACGTCAATTACTTGAGTATTACCCTAGTATTACCCGAGTTAGTTTACCAGGGAGACCTTGATACATTTATCGTTTGTTCCAACTTGACGATTCGTTTAAAACTCAGCCTCCTAAATATTTGGGGTAGGTAAAATATGTACAAAGAAATTCATACTTTTCCAACCCGGCGAATCTTTAAAAAAGAAGCGAACAATAAAATATAATTACCCTTTCCAAATAAACTTCTTCGGTGGCGAGCGTAGTCTACTCTGACATAATTGTAAAATTTATGTGATGGGAGTTTGACATAGTAATGTAACATTGTTTGGGGAATTATGAAGTTCTCTGGAATTTCGATTGCATTTATTCAGGTTGATTTTTTATGATTTCTAATGGTACTTTTTCTAACGAGTTTGATTACTCTGTTCTCACACTTATGTCTTTTTTTTTCGCATCCTTTTCCGTGATTACTTTTATTTATATTTTTAATCAGACGTCTGCGCTCGATAGGATCGATCATCGGAACGGCTCGATGACGGATCGATATGTGATCGATGGATTGCTTAACGATCCCGATAGGAGATTGATAGAGGATCGATACTCAAGATTTTTTAAAGCTTATGATTAGTTATCGATTATTTTTCGATCTATCATTGATCTTTTATCGATCTTATCGACCCTATCGACTCATACTCGATTTACGATCGAGAACAAATCGATGACGAATCGATTAACAATTGATGACGAATCGATTAACAATAAGACCCTGCCGACGCACCGGACTGTCAGTATAGACCTAACTCTTCATACAAAAATTACGGAAAACGCATGTTTGGACTTTGTACCCTATGCTGCACTCAAGCACTTAAAAGCCAAAGTCCCGCAAAAGCGGGACAAAAATCAGTTTTTTGAAGTTTGCAAAAAAACACCACATAGAAGATCTTTCAAATTCAGTATGTGAATAGAGCAGTAAAAAATACAACTTTTCTATTTTTCCTTTTTTTTGCAAAAGTTCTAGGAATGAAAATAAAGGGATAATGATAATTGAATACTATCCATTGATGTCCCGCGGCACTATCGTAAAGCTAGAATCGCTTCGCGTACTCTTCGCTTGAGAAAATGATTGACAGATTGAAATCTTCACCCGCGCAGGAGTTCGCGGAGCGTTCTCGGCTCAATCCTCTGACCGCGCTAAAAATGGTAGACTGAGCTGTGATAGATCATTTCGATGGAAGTTGTTGGAATGTTTACAAGGCTCTTGACAGAAAATCGTTTGTTTTATTGTCAATGATGACAGTGCGGTTATTAATTTTGTTAGATCTGACAAATTGATGTTTGTAAGTGCACTTTATAGTTTTGATTCCCATTGAAGAATCATATTCTGGTTTTCATGTTATTAGATGCTGTTTTAGAGCTTTAGGTCTACACTGACTGTCCGGTGTATTTGTCCGGTGGAAAAAAGTATCCTTTCGCTACACCGGATGTAATAAGTCCGGTGTCAGTCCGGTGTTGCATACAGGGAATTTTGGACGCCGGACATTTATGAAACAAAAAATTAAGAAACACCGGACGCACCGGACTGGTCATGTCCGGTGTTTTGATTGTCCGGTGGGAAAAAATATCCTTCTCCGACACCTGACATCTGACTTCCTTATGTCCGGTGTAGAAATTGTCCGGTGGTAAAAAAAATTCTCTTTTACACCGGATTTTCGCGTGTCCGGTGTTCGTTAAGTCCGGTGCGTCGGCAGGGTCCTTTAACAATTGATGACGAATCAATATATTCGATTGAAATACTAGCTTGATAATGGATCAACGAAGGATCGATACTCAAGACATTTTTAATGGCTGAATCTTCCATCGATCTCCTATCCGGATCGTTAAGTAATCCATCGATCACATATCGATCCGTCATCGAGCCGTTCCGATGATCGATCCTATCGAGCGCGGACGTCTGGTTTTAAAGACAGGTAAGAAGGCATATTGATGTAACTGATTGAAATAATTTAAAAACAAAAGATTAAAGATTTAGGTACCTGCCATGTGTATCCATCTTGACCATCAGCCATTTCGATGTTGAATTTGATGCCACTTTACTTCTATCTTGCTTGTGAAGTATTTACAAGGTAGGACCATGTAGTTGGCAGGCAACAATCTCTCACAAAAGTCTCAAACTGTGGTTTTGTTGGATATCACTTTCGATTTGAATCTCGTGACTTGTTTACAAAAGACTCCTCCGTAGATACAATTAAAAGCTCTCTGGCTTTTTGAGAGCTAAAAATAGAAAAAAAATGAAGAAAAATCAAACGGTGGAGTGCAAAACGTCATATATCGCGTCATGTGATGTGACGTAAAAAAGGCGGGAAGAAAGCTATCGATTTTTAAGTGCTCTGAAGTAGGTTGTCAGAAGCAGCCACCGACCTAAAATTTGCAGATATCTGTTCTGATTTGCCAGCTGGAAGGATTTCCACGAAATTAAGAACAGTTCCTCGTTTTCCAGGCGAGAAATTTTTACTTCAGAACAGTTATATTTTTCCAGCTAGGAGGTAAAAAAACTTTCAGAACAGATACGAAATTACCAGGCGATTGATTTTACGCGAGTTAACTGTTCTTATCTACCAGGGCTGACAAAATCTTATAAGAACAGATCGCTAAATTCCAGCTTGACATTGAAGGACTTTTAAGAACAGAAACTTAATTTCCAGCTAACAGTTCGAACAGATCCACAATTTCCAGATGTTTTGTAGAACAGATGGAGAATTTTCAGCTGCCACTCCAGGCAACCACATTCAGGACTTTTTTAAAATTCCCTCAGAACAGATAGGAAATTCTTAGACACGTTATTTATAAATATAAGATATCAGACTATTTTTTCATAAGAACAGATCATATTTTTCCAGCTGGTCCCAATCTTCAGTAGAACAGATCATATTTTTCCAGCTGGTCCCAATCTTCAGTAGAACAGACCATATTTTTCCAGCTGGTCCCAATCTTCAGTAGAACAGACCACTTTTTTCCAGCAGACTTTTTTCTTTAGTTCGGTAAGAACAGACCGCCATATCCAGCTGGAACGTGCCTTCAGAACAGATATTTTGAAGTCCTCCTTCGGTGGATGCTTTCGGGTTGTACCGTTGTAAGGGTAGAGTTCGGAGAGTTTTATTTCTGAGTTTTAACATGAGACTTAGCACTTAAAACCTTAAGATCTGAGGATCCAAAAGTTCAAAAATGGTCCAATAAGGCTCATAATATAGCCTGGAGGTCTATAAACCCGAGCCAAATTGAAATATCCGATTAAATTTGAGAGATGGCCCAAAATCGACTTTCTTGCCCAAACTCTAAATTTCGAAAAAACAAGAAAATAAGCTTAATTCTCAATAGATTTCGACCATGATTGTAGAAGCGAATCTCCTCTTGGTAGGATTTGAAGTAGTCTATACAATAGTACAATAGACAGCTCCAGGCTTTTTGGCCTTACTTTTGGTCTATAGGCACTGCGGCCACTAGTGACCCCCACCGGGAATTCGCTTTTTAATAGGATTAAACATAATAGAATTTTAAACAAAAGAAGTTTTATCAATAGAGATGGTTCGAAAGTCGGGTGGCACCCCTCCCGTCATCCTGTAAACCTAGTACCCCTTCCCCTGAACCTCAGGCCACTAAAACGCCCCATTCGAATCGATGATGATTGATATTCAGATATTTTGATGATAATCTATTTTTTTTAGGAGAAATCTTTCCAAGGGTTCCAAAAAAGTCAGAATGTTTTTCTTTTTCCATAAGCCAGTCAGGTCAGCTCATTAATCTTTCAAGTCCTTTTTTTGAAATTGTGAAAGTCTTTCAGGCCTCAACCTCGTTCCCTGCGTATTATCAGCTTTTTATGCTTACTGGTAGCAGTATAACTTTGTAACGTCAGATTTTTTATGACGTATTGTTTTGAGAAGTTCCCCTGAGAGGGGGAGCTCGCATCAGCCAACACCAGGGTATTCTCTGGCGTCAGTCAGTAACGTAAATAAAGCCTGGGATACACGGGGGCGAGGTTTGTCCATAGATTTGTAAAACCCGAAGGGCTATATGGCGTACTTTTGCTGAAAAGTGTGCCGTGGTTAGGTATTAAATCCTACCTAAGTCACGTGACATTACAATAGAATTCCAGCGCTTGATCAATCAGTAGTTTTGCGGGTTTTCGAAAACAATAGCAGCAATATTTTTTCCGACATTCAATTTTTTTGCCTGTGATGGCTTAAATAAAGCACGACATCTAGCCCTTCGGGTTTGTCAGGCCTAACATCCCCGAAAAATTGAACAAAATTGAGCGGATGGAGAAAAGAAAAGTTAATATCTTATCAAAGAAAAAATAACCAGACAAAGCGATTATTATTTTGTACAAAACTTTTATTACTTTCGTTTTCAAGAAAAAAATATGGACATAAATGTATAAGTAAGAGTGTTACCAAATACCAAATAAACAAAGTAAATATATAATAATTATAGGTCTATGATAAAACTATGCTAAATAGAAGTTGATTGTCATCATCTATACATTTTAACCAACCAACTAAGTAACGCTATTTTCATAAAGCTAAAAATATCAGTTTAAAAATCTGAAAATTCCCAACACAGGGAACCATTAAAAATCTATCAGTGTCACCAGAATTTACATTTTGATTTTAGTTAAAAACGACTTAGAGGAGCAAAAATCGTGCATGACAATGAAAGCAAAGCATTCTGTTGATTATCCTAGCTATGAAACCGAGATCTACACATAATTCAAGAGATATAATAGTAACTTGTAAAACTTCAAAAGCACGGAAAAAGTTATTGCGTGGTCATGGGTTTGTGCCAAGGTTCAACGATGCTAAAAAATTATGTCAAAGAACAAAAAACGAAAAAAAAATGTCACAACCTTCTTGAGCTTTTCGCCATGCAAAGTGTCCCATTGAAAAAATTCCTCTTCTAATAACGCAATACTTTGTCAAAATTTGTTGTTTAGAGGATTGGTTTATGGGACACACTGTACGAGCAAAGATCAACTATTCGTAAGGGAATCCCCAATATGAGAATGAACCCTATTATTCATTGTGATTGGGGGTTTACGAATTTAAAACTAATTTGCATTCACTTCAATTGTGCACTCTATTTAGTTATCACGTAGAAGCCACTTTCAAGGGAATACCTCTACAGGGTGTCCCCAAAAAAAGTCCTGTGTCAAAACATGTTTACAAGTAAAAAGATTCTTGTCCGTCAAAAATCAGTATTTACGTGTTTTACTATAATGCTCTCGTTAATGTCTTTTTCCTTTGCTTGAATGAGACGTTCATAAAAATGTTGTATTACACAACAGATATTTCATAGTTTTATGCCTTTATGTTTAATTGTAACAGAGTTAAGTGTTCTAAGACAGGACTTTTTTTCGGGACACCCTGTAGTAGAACTGACATGGTTTCCTAATTGTAGCATTGTAGCACTACTTAAAGCAAATAAACTTTAGCAATCATTAATAAACCTCAACGATGGTAAGAAAAATTAAGAAACACAAGTAAAATGTTGGATAAAATATATATATATAATAAATGAGATGCTGTTATCGTATTTTCATGGGCAGACCTTATAAAAAGCCAAGATTTTAGAGAGAAAAATCAAAATTTCAGTTACTCTCTTGATATAAACAACCCCTTTCTCACAGACCCACTTGGGCCCCTTCCCATTGGAAAAATTGTCCAAAATATCGTCCCCGGTGGAAATTTTTGTCCCCACTTATTTTTCTGACTTTTGAAAACAAAAGAATTGACATCTCCAGCCATAAAAAATATGGGAAAATCAATCATCGAGTTTAGTCCGTTATTTTTATCCCCACTGGCTTAAAAAATCCTACCGGGTTTGTGAGAAGGGGCTGTACATAAACAGAGTGAGGTTGAAAATTATACCAATACCCAAAAAAAGGAAATTTGCTTTCACAGTTGAAAATACAGTTGACTATTTCGAACTCGGACGGGGAAACAGGTGCCTTTTAAGTCTGATGTAGGTTATTAGGCTTATGGGAGTACTGACAAGAATGAAACAAAATCCATTGGGAGTATTTAGCCGGCAACTGTCATTAATCCCAGATGAATTGCATGGTCCAGACGAATTCAAAGTAAAATCATGAATAGCTTCTTACACAAATACCATAAAAGCTCTTAGGATTTTCAACACGCAAATTGAATACGATTATCGAATTGGCAAATATAGTTTACAATATGAAATATAAAATGATATACATTGATTACGCCGATATTCTATTACCTAAAAATAGGATTCAAGCTATTATCTAAATTATAGAATGAATATTGGGATTACCAGATAAAAAACTAAACTTATGGAAGCTTAAAGAAGTCCTTAGCAAAACCTTCATGAATTTGGCGTCCTGTTTTTGTCAAAGTCGAAATAATCAAAGTTTGTAATCTGTGATTTCTGGTTGGAAACAATAAAATTTCAACGATGTTTAAGTCTAAGATTGACGAAGAAATAAAACATATTTATAAGCGACTTAGGTCTGAAAATTAAGAATGCAAGCCTCATAACCATATCAAGTATTTACTACAATCCATCATTCTCAAGCATCAAAAGTATTCATTTCGTCATGTTTCGGTGGATAATATACTGCCATCGGTAAGGGCGGAAACATAGTTTGAGGAAATGGGACACCCTCAACAAACTGTCCTGGGGCGGGCGGGTATAAGTGAAACGGTATCTGTGGCGGGAAAGGCGGCGGTGGTAACGGTTGGCAGAATGATGGTGGGATTGGTTTATGGCCCTTAGATGCAGGAAAGTTACTTTCCTTCAGAGTTGAACGCCGACGGTTGATGTTGTTATTAATCTCTGGTTTAGTTCTTGGATATTCAGAAAAGTTATTGGACTGTTTATCGTTGGAAGGTATATTAATATTGTATGATTTATTTTGTTCAGTGCTTCCTTTTGTCGGATTTTCTTCAGATGATTGTTGAACAGATGAATCTTGTTTAATTTTAGTGTTCGCCGCAGAAGGAATTTCTACAACCGGAATTTCTACATCTTTTTCATAGTTCGTGTGTTCATATTCCGATTCTGTTGGCGAAGTTGTTTGCGAGATTTTCAAGGGTTTTGGTTTGGTTTGTTTACGTTTATTCATCGATGGAGAATCGTTCGATTTCGTTGAGACATTCGAATCGGAGTTTCGTCGATTGGTTTTATCTGAATTGGAACCGTTCGTCACTACTGGAGGACTGTTCGAGTTCGACTTTCGGTTCTTGTTCACGCGCGATTCAAAAAGTTCTTTTGATAAGTCAATAAACTGAGGTTTGGTTTTCGGTTGTGATATTTTATTTGCCGATAACACAATACCAGACTCTTGAAGAAAGCATGGTGACTTTGAAGGTCTCGAATTTGTTTGAGGAGAAACGTGACTGGATGGTTGGGCGTTACTGTGACTGGATGGCTGGGCGTTACTGTGACTGGGTGGTTGGGCGTTACTGTGACTGGGTGGTTGGGCGTTACTGTGAGGGTTTTTAGGCGTGTTCGTACCATCACTATTGATGAGGGAATGGCATTCCATATGTCGTTTAAGCATTTCATTGTCTAAGAAGTTAATGTTACATTTGTCACACTTAGGGTAAATGGGCGGTTGTATCATCTGAATAGTTGGTTGGGCGGTTGGCGGGTTTTGAATCTGGAATGTAGACGGTAAAGAAGTGGGTGATTTTTTCTGTCGTAGGGCGGCAACTCTCTTTTCCAAACGGTCGTGTTGCGCGTATGAAGCGAGCTGAAATGCATCAGATTTTCGGATTGGTGCAAAGCCACTGTTGCGATCCACGACATGATTCCTCTTCGTTTGTATAGGTTCACGTTGGTGGTCAAATCTTTGTAGACATGTAGGTTTGACTAAAGGAGTTGGTGCTGGTAAAATCGGCATCGGAAGAGATCTACGTTTCTTAACATCCGAGTTACAGTCAATAGTGTCAGTGAGGAAACCATTAGTGCCCAGCCGGTCATGATGTAAGAAACCATTCACGTGGTCCGAGTGGTCTGGGACATAGTTGGGTGCTTTTAGATCAGGTACACGATTCATATCAACCATAGAAGGAAGCTGTTCATCTTCATCAGGATATAAATTGAAAAACCGTTTCCGCCCTTTCTTCTTCTTTTTGGTTGGTACGTCACCAGTATTACCAACAGTTTCACTTTTACGAGGTCGACCTCTTTTCTTTTTCCCAATAACAACAACATTATTATCACTTTCACGAGTTGTCTCCTCACCACCAGTCGCATCACTTTTCCGAGTTGACCCGAGCTTCTTTTGGTCGGAACTACTCGGACTAACCACATCATTCACCAAAGGAGACAATACTCTATCACTATTATTCATACTATCCTTTCGTGGTCGACCTCTTTTCTTCTTTGGACTTGTATCGTTGATCCCAGGGCTTTTGGTTACCATGGAAACACACGTGATCGGTCGTTCATCTTCAGTATCTGAGCTTAAGGTGATCACTTCTGGTAATCTTTTACGTCTACGCAAACCATATTCCACCACTTTCGCTTCGTCAGAGATTTTCACGTTGTCAGCAACGCAATCCTTGTCCTGATTGCGATTCCTTTTAGCTCGTTTCTTAGGACTCGTACTATCTGATTGCGAAGGTGGTCTTCCGCGTTGCCGCTTAAGAGGTTCGTCGTGAGAAGATTCCCTAATATCGAAGGGTAAGTTATTGGCTTCTGCAGTTAGGTCAGACGTACTTCGATTCTTCTCACTTTGAAGCTGCGGAGGTTGGTTGACATACAAATCCCCTGTTTCGGACGATGAGCTCATTGTCTTTGAAATCGAATCAGGCGTGCTTTGATCTTTCTGACTTTGACACTGTTGAGGTTGGTCGTTGGTCAAATCCTGCTTTTCGGAAGGACTTGCTTTTGGAACAGTTTCAGATGTTTCTTGATCCTGCGTTTCCGAAGGACTTGCTTTTGGAACAGTTTCAGATGTTTTTTGATCCTGCGTTTCGGAAAGACTTGCTTTTGGAACAGTTTCAGATGTTTTTTTTGATCCTCCTGCGTTTCGGAAGGACTTGCTTTTGGAAGAGTTTTCAGATGTTTTTGATCCTGCGTTTTCGGAAGGACTTGCTTTTGGAGAGTTTCATCAGATGTTTTTTTGATCCTGCGTTTCCGAAGGACTTGCTTTTGGAACAGCTTTTTTCAGATGTTTTTTGATCCTGCGTTTCGGAAAGACTTGCTTTTGGAACAGTTTCAGATGTTTTTTGATCCTGCGTTTCGGAAAGACTTGCTTTTGGAACAGTTTCAGATGTTTTTTGATCCTGCGTTTCGGAAGGACTTGCTTTTGGAAGAGTTTCAGATGTTTTTTGATCCTGCGTTTCGGAAGGACTTGCTTTTGGAACAGTTTCAGATGTTTTTTGATCCTGCGTTTCGGAAGGACTTGCTTTTGGAAGAGTTTCAGATGTTGTTTGATCCTGCTTAGTTTCTCCCTCTTGATCCGCATCATCATCATCAGAGTCTACAATGTTCACAACTTCGTTTTTAAGGGAAAGACAATTCAATGATTTCGAACGTGTCTTCTTCAAATGTTTCAATTTATCAAGTATGCCTGTTTTATCATCTGTGACTACTTCTGTACTTCTAGTTGATACACCTTTGGGTTTATCTTGAGGAATTTCAATTTCTTCAACTGGTTCTGATTCAATACTCAAAGGTAGTAGAAACGATTGGGCGATCTCTTCAGCGCTGATAATCTCCTGTTCAGTGTCGGTGTTCTCGGAGATTAATTCTTTCTGTGGCGATGTAGAGTGCCCGACAGGTTCTACGAGATCAACAGTCTCAATAATTGTTAAAAGTTTTTCGAGGGGAGGTCCTGAGCTACGAATTTCAATGTTTTCTTCTTCAGTTTTCAATCCATTCAATTTAATTTCACAGTCAACGTGCACCAAATAGTTCGATATTGCTTTTCTACCTTTTCGGTCAAAGGAAAATAATATCTGGTCGTTAGTGATCAGATCAGGATGCTGCTCTTTGGAATGCTTTTCTAAAGCTTCATTTCCCATGAAAAGTTGAGCACAAAGCTGGCAATTGACGATATTTAGTTCTTTCTTCAGGTGTGATTTTAAAGAGCATAAACTGTAGGGTGAACTTTCATCAAGTGGACGATGTGCCGTTCTCAAATGTGACGTGAAAATTGTCAAATCTGTAAATGTTTTTTGACAGTATTCACATTTGTAAGGTGTTAAGTCTGTGTGTGATACTAAATGTTCTAGAAGGTAGATTTCACGTGTGAATTTCTCCTCACATTCGGTACAAGGGAATGATCCATCTCTATAAGGGGTTAACACTGGCTTTACATCATCTGGTATCGTAACAAGCTCGAGAGTTGGGTCTTCTTGTAGTGCAGGTTCTTCCTTGATGATGTTCTTGGTTGTTCGGTTCTTTGGAAGACGTGGTAGTTTGCACTTATGTGTTGATTGAGGAAGATAAGTTTTGCGGCAAATAAAGCAATACTTTTTACGGTGTACTAGTGAAACGTGCCAACGTAGGAATTCAGCGGTTTCAAAATGTTTGAATCGTGTGCAGAGTGGACAGATGTTTGGTGAGCCATGCTGTTTGAAATGTTTTTGGTAATGGTTTTTACTCAAGAATGTTTTCTTACAAGTCTTACAGGAAATATCTTTGCTACTACTGGACTTGGTCTTGACACGGTGAAAGAATAAAGTATGTTTAATCAACTTTTTGCTGGTCTTGAAATCAACATTACACTGACTGCAAACGGTATCAGTTTTCGGTGATTTCGATACTGGCTTCTTTCGTCTGCCGTGAATAGCATGACAAAACATCCCGTGCTGGTGTAGCCGTGCATCATTCTGAAACACTTTACCGCAATGCGGACAGTTGTTATCTCCGGGTGGTAGCTTGACACGGTTGATGACTACTTCTGGTACATTCTTGACGCAAACCTTAAAGGTGATTTTCTCAGTTCGTACATCCTCTTTTTTGTTAGTGATGAGGAGAGGTAGCGGGTTTCGTTTTTTGACCATGTGTTTGTGCTCTCGAAGAAGATCAGCAGTCGTGAAGTAATTTTCACATTTGTCACATGTCAACACTTTGTTGGGACATAAGATGTCAACAACACCTGGAAAAAAAAGGATACACAGAAAATAGAGAATGATAAAGCTTGCTTTATAGTGAGCACTAAAAACGCAACAGGAACTCAACAAGTGCCATGGAAAACTGCGTAGAATTGATGAGTATGCTTTATACTTTCATCAAACTAGAATAATGAAAAATTGTCTACTTTAATAAATTCTTTATTTCAAGTATAACATAAAAAGCATGATGCATAAAAAGGCTACAACACTAAATGAACAAAACGATGAAGGTAGCTTACCGAGAGATTGCTTGATAAACAATTTATCTTCTTCACTGTGTTCGTGCTCTAACAGCTTGCGTTTACAATCAAACACTTTTTGACAGTTAGAGCAGGTTGGTCGTGGACGATGGTCAAATTTCATGTGCATTTCAAGAGTTTGATTACTGACAAACCGATCACTGCATTTTGGACATTGGAAGGGTAGGATTTTAGGTGGCGGTTTTGGTTTCTTTGGTTTGACAAGGCGCGATTTGACGATAATGGATCTCACCTATAACAAAAAGGGGAAGTAAGGTTAGACATTTTATTTTCTCGTTGAACAGTAATCCTTCGTGTAAGTGGAAAATTTTCCCATTAGATTTGAATTTTTTTTAGAATTTTGAACCCTCCTTTGTGTGTGTTGAAGTCCTTTAAGAGCAATGAATCAAAATATACGTGGACTACCAATGAAAGCCCTCTATAGGGATGGATGTTTATTTAGCACATATTACCCTTATTAGAGACCTTAAAGGATAAATTTAATAGAGAAAAAGACAATTTTAAATTATACCTTTTTGAGGACAGCTTTCTTCTTAAATTTCATGGCACGTCGTTGACACATCTCTTGATGTGACTCCAACAGTTTTGGTGAACGCCATGCTTTGTTGCAAAAGAAACACCTCAATTCTTTCTTTGGCTTCAGAACTGATGGTGCAAAATCACTACAAAATAGAGAGGCTATCCATATAAGATTTGAGACAGTTTGAGGAGATACAGAGAAAACAAGCTAGATGCTGAATGGACCTACCTGATGATAAAAGTTAGATAGCAATGCGAGGAGAAAAAAATCAGTCAGAAAATATAGCGTTTAGCGAAAATGCAATAAATTCATCATTGATAACGGTGAAAATTCGAGAAAATGTAAAAAAACCGTTTTTTCCGGCATATTTCCGGCATATTCGGCCGGAAAAAATGTTTTTCGAAAATCGGGCTCCGTCACATTTTAGGTATAGTCATATTGCATCAGTGTGCAAAATTTCATAAAAAAATATAAAGTACAGCTCGAGAAATTCAAGAAATACTGTCTTTCCGTCAAAAATAGGTTGTTCCGGTGATTTTTAAATAGTTCCGGCTTCAAAAATCAATTTTATTGAAAATTGAAACATGCTTGATGGTGGGCATTGCAATTAATAATGTTTTTGAATGAAAAAACAACCAATTATAAGGAAAAAGTCCAATGAAAATCCAGAAAAACGGCGATTTCAGGCATATTTCAGGCATTTTCCGCCAGAAAAAATTTTTTCTCAAAAATCGGACTCGGCCATGTTTAGGGCAATATTAATACGCATCTTTGAGCAAAAAATCTGAAAAAACTAATGATAAAATCTCGAGAAAATGCTAAAAAAACAGTTTTTCCGGCATATTTCCGGCATTTTCGGCCGGAAAAAAATGTTTTTCGAAAATCGGGCACCGTCACTTTTTAGGTATTGTCATTTTACATCAGTGTGCAAAATTTCACAAAAAAGTATAAAGTACAGCTCGAGAAATTCAAGAAATACCGTTTTTCCGGCGAAATCGGCGCTGTTCCGGCGATTTTTTAGAACGTTCCATCCATCCAGCTTCAAAAATCAGTTTTATCGACAATTGAACCATGCTTGATCGTGGACATTGCTATTAATAATGTTTTTGTGTGAAAAACGACGAAATATTAGGAAAAAGTCTGATGAAAATCTGCAAAAACGGCGATTTCCGGCATATTTCCGGCATTTTCGGCCGGAAAAGAATTTTTCTCAAAAATCGGACTCTGCCATGTTTTGGGCATTGCTATGCTAATACGCATCTTTGTGCAAAAAATCTGAAAAAACTAATGATGAAATCTCGAGAAAATGCCAAAAAACGGTTTTTCCGGCATATTTCCGGCATTTTCGGCCGGAAATGATTTTTTTTCAAAAATCGGGCTCCGTCACATTTTTGGCATTACCATTTTGCATCATTGTGCCAAAAATGAGAAAAAACTAATGAGCCAATCTCGAGAAAAGCTGGTAACAGACGGACGGACGGACGAACGAACGAACGGACGGACGGACAAAGGTTAATTTATAGGACCTCCAGGTAGGTCCAAAAAAATTCGAGGTAGTTTCTCTAGGGGTAATCCTCATGGTGTTTAGTAATGTAGTGTATAATAATTTCTTTTAAAGTGCATTCACTTTAACTTTGCAACAGAATCAAAAATTATATACTCTAGAAGGTTGCTCTTTAGAGTCAAAAACCCTGTTCTTCACATTAGCCGACCACCTTCTAGAGGCTCTAATTTTTAAAGCAATATCTTTTATATGCAGTTGAAGAAAAGTAACTAAAGCTAACCAAAAGGTACAAAATACAAGTTTTTCATTCCAACTTTTTCATAAATTATGTTGTTACCTTTGGACTTGCTGAAACTACTTGCAAAACTCACAATTTTAAAAAGAAAATCCAGTAAAATATAAAAATTGAATATCCTTGTTTAAGTTCAAGTAGTTCTATTCTCAAACTATTTGGTTTCCGTCCTTTCCAATAATAAGTTAATCCCATATATGAAAAATAAGTTTCTCAGTGTAAAATACCTGGAAAGTTTGTTCAAGGCTGGCATAGATATGGTGAAAGACAAATCATTCTCTGTTTGATTTCCTGGTTGCAGGTGTTTGGCTGGGAGGTGGTTAGACTGGTGGCAAGGCGAAGGTGGTAACGCTTTTAAGTTAAATATCGGTCAAAGCAGTTTTTTTCTGTGAGACGGAAAATTTCCTAACAGAGAATTTTTTGTTATATAGTGACACCCGCAGGCCCCCCCATGGTGGGGGCCGAGGGCCAGACATTTTTCAGATCCTTTTACCCCCTAGATTGGCTAAAATGGGCACTAAAATTCGTTAATTAAAACAACTCAGAATGTTCTTAAAATGCCTAGTATACAGCGAAAATAGGCTGAACATGACGTATACTATGTATATACAAGGTAGCATATAAATTGGTAAAACTTTGATAGAAATTTAAATAAAACGAGCTGCAACGTCATCTCCTATACAAATTTCATACCGCGAAAATATGTCTTAAATCGCTGTAAAATGAATAGAAAACAAAATATAAAAGTAGATATGAACGTCATATTGCGTATATACAAAACTTGAAGATGCGCTCAATTTGATAGAAATGTTAAGATAAAACGAGGCTGCAACGTCATCCATATAATTTCAAACTGTCAACTTGCGATAGACTTTTCGGTTTAGCATTTAAGTAAACAAAAAAACTATGAAACTAATCAGCCCTGTCGTAGACATTTTAAATGGAGTGAACAAAACAAAATACGATCCTCGTTGCGGATAAAGAACAAGCATTGGATTTAAAGGACTTGACTAGCTAGAGACTAAAGTTTGTTTTTGCTGCTTTTGAGGGAAGATTTGTTTCCAGGGTTAAATCTTTGTTTTTGTTTGGCAAACTTCTAGCTCGGTTTCTTTCGGATTTGAAACAGATTCTGCTGTTTACAGTGGAACTTTTCTTTCGTTTTCGCTGGCAAATTCTGACTCGGTTTCTTTCGAATTTGAAACAGATTCTGCTGTTACAGTGGAACTTTTCTTTCGTTTTCGCTGGCAAACTTCTGACTCGGTTTCTTTCGAATTTGAAACAGATTCTGCTGTTACAGTGGAACTTTTCTTTCGTTTTCGCTGGCAAACTTCTGACTCGGTTTCTTTCGGATTTGAAACAGATTCTGCTGTTACAGTGGAGCTTTTCTTTCGTTTTCGCTGGCAAACTTCTGACTCGGTTTCTTTCGGATTTGAAACAGATTCTGCTGTTACAGTGGAACTTTTCTTTGTTTTCGATCTCATGGATTTCTTAACCTTTTCACAAATTTCTTCCCGAATGGTTTCAACAACTTTGTGCACGCTTTGCTTCTTCCTTTCAACTGGAATTTTCTAATATGAAACAATAACTCATTCAAAATAAGCAAAACAGTACAGAGAAAAATTGAAAGTTTTGATCACGTCATTCTTAACAATTATTAATTGTAGTCATCTCCTTATTCAACATATTCATCGATTCAGTAAAATGTCAGTCGGTAATCAGTTAGTCATACTGTCATGCTGTACTGTAGATAAAGTCACTGTCAGTTGCCGCTTGTTGAAATTTAATTTTACCTTTGCCCCTAAAGCTTTATTGGAATCACTCTTCTCTTTACGTTTTTTGGCGATTCGAGTTTTATATCTTGCGTTTGCAGTGCGAACAAAATAAACGGCGTTTGAGTTGATGGGATCATACAAGGGTCTTTGCGATGGTAAATTTCAGAGGAAGATTTCGACTGTAAGCTGTATTTTACGGTCATGATACCATCGTAAGTTTCCACATTCATGTGGTTTGATTTGCGGTCGATGATGTCATTCATTTTGCTGAAAGATGACTCCACTTGAGGGCCGGTAAAAATTGACAGACAAGCTTTCACTACTTTCGATAAAACAGGGTATTTCTTGGTTAAAAAAACCTTGTTCCACCAATGATCAAGACGAATATCTTTTCCTGCTTCGTTGGTAGTTGATGGAAGACCATCGTCCAATTGAATGCGGGAAACTTCATTTAGATACAATTCTCGATCTTCTTCGCTGCCAAGGATTGTGGGAAAGAAGTCGGAAAGGGTTTTAAGGTGAATGTAAGACTTTCCAGATACGATGTGGTTAGGATCAAGCCCAGCCAAGCATTGTAAAACACGATTAGATAATGGAAAGTTCTTCTGTATGTACATTGCTGTTTCAACGTAGGCTTCCTTAACACATGCTTTGAATTCGTTGAGAGTCTCAATCTTTTTTTCTTCTTTTAATTTCTTACCGAGCGTTCTCGTCATTGTGCCTGTATAGATGTGCTTGCTTTTTCGTAAATTTCCCTTCACGTCAACTTTCTGAAGCTTTGACCCGGTGAGACCTTTAAAAAGAATTCGATTCATTTTCTTTAGGGAATGTCATGAAATCAAATCCTAAACACAATTCTTTAATTTCTAACCCTTAAAAGTAGCTTTAAACAGACTGATTTGCCAAAATATCTTACTGGTGAAATCAAATCATTTAGATAACCGGTCAAAAGAAGTTAGAGATATGCATTTTAAGGATATCAACCATTTTGGAAAAGAATAGATATACCTTTGATAGTGCTGTGCTCAATGAAACATGCAAAGAATTCGCGAGTGACAGAGGAAATACTGCTATGAAGTCTATGCACTTGTGGTGACTTCTGTTGAAAGATCAGGACAAAAGATTTGAACAAAGGAAGCACTGCTTGATAGAATTCAGCCACAAGCTTAGTCATGTCACATCTATGTATCAATTTTCCAAAGATGCGTTGTTTTCGTTCCTTGCCTTTTTTAGTTAGACCTTTCTTTCGCATTGTGCTTTGAATTTCAATGATATTTTGTTTGCCTTCCTTGCTGGCATCAACTGTGAGTAGTTCTTTCTCATCTTTGTAAAGAAGGCGATCTTCTTTGGTCATCCAACTGAAATACAACAACCAGAGTGCACTAAACATAGGATAATTTTGGGTTGTTGAATTATATGATGATAACCACCGATGTGCAACTGGTTCGCTAGGCTTGTGGTATTCAGAACCAATGATAAGACAAATATGTTGGAGAGCTTGCTTAATATCCGCACTGAACTTGACGTCATTGTGAATATCACGCCATAAACTTTCAATGTGTTGTTTGAAGGGTTTGCAAAACACTTTAACAGCATTGTGAACTTTGTGGCATAAATCTCCGTCAATATCAAGCAAATGCAGGGCCTTATCACGGAGCCTAAAAGATGAAACATGAAGCATAGTCTAAAACAAATACTGTATTGAATAGAGTTGAATGATTAGCCATATAAGATAAATTACTCGAAAATGACGTGATTAACTTTTTCTTCAAACAACCGAGAGGAAAATTATCAATAAACTAAGACAAGACGAAACCATACACCTTCATAAGACATGCACCTTCATAAGACATACCTTTTCTCGATTCCACTTTTTACACCACGCATGTAAGCTGCTGAATCACTGAGGTCGGAAATCAGATTATCAAATGGAATTTGGTCTTTGGCAAATACATCACAGATTCCTTCGAACAACTCTACAGCATTGGTTTTGATACATTCGAAAGAGCAATAATGTTCTACAACACATTCACCAATCGATTCATCAAAATATGAGACAAGAATTGTAAAGACTTTCATACCACTTGATGCGGTGCATTCATCAATGTTAATGGAAAAAGGTGATTTTCGTAGATTACTGATTATTTGTCTTCTTTTATGAACACCAAGACCATCCACAATCTTGTAAGTTGCTGAAGTCGCACTGATATTTACTGCATTCAGAGCTTTTGAATCTACACTCAAGTCTTTGCATAATTGTGTTAAGTGAGGAGCAACCGAGAGTGGTAAATTGTGTTCACAAATAAACGATACTATATACGCTTCTATATTACATTTCCGGTCGAGAAGACTTACAAGGGGTTTCTTCACAACAACCTTTCCAGAGTCGCAAAGTTCTTTGTCATGAACATTATCGGCTGCTCCGTAAGGCAATTGGCATGTGGGTTGTTGATCAGTGTTCGTTACAGGCTCGTAATATGATACTGGAAGGGATGTATTACTAACTCTAACTTCTCTCTCCTTCTTATGTTTTTCCTTAGTCTGTGCGTGTTTTCGAAGGTTATTTTTACCCGCAGAACCGTATGATATTGGCGTTTTGCAATATGTACAATATGCATAGCCTGGTTTATTTATCTTGACGATGTAATCTGACAAAAAGTCTTTGTGCGGTCCCAAGTCTCTCTCCTCTAACCAGCACCAACGCCATTTGTTTTTTACTGTACCTTCCAAGTCGCATTGCTCTCCTTTACGCTCTAAAACTTTGTATGTCACGTTGTCTAACACTATGTACTTTCTGAATCCATTCTTCAAACTTCCGTTAGTAGATATTTAATATAATTTATATTCATCACTTTTTCGTAATTTAACTCTAAAAAATAATAGAAATGACTGTTATAATATTTCGTGGATCAAAATAACTTTTGCTTACCAACTTACCATAAATCAAACATAAAAAGCCAAGGTTGTGTGAATCAGGAAATTTCAAAACAAAAGATACATATTTTTTTAAACGATATTTCGATCTTTACAGATCTTTATCAAATTACCAACTTACCATAAATACTAGAAAACAAATGTATATCAGCCATAAACAGTTTTAATACGAGATTTCTTTCTGAAGGAATTATCAGGGAGTAAAATCACTATTTCTTGCTAAATAACCATTTCTAACTGAGACGGAAAACTTTGACAAAATTTCTGTGAGACGGAAATCCGTCTGAGACGGAAGAACTTTGATCACTGGAATATGACATCAAATTAGCTGCTTCTGATAAACCTATAAAAATCAAAAATTAAAGATTGTAATTATATTCAGTCTTGATAAAGGCAAAATGCACCTATATAGTTTATAACTCATTCTAAACTTTAAAAGGAAGGAAGTCTTTGATGCTTCTTATAAATTCAAATAATAACATTGCAATTAGGGTTATTTTTGATTTGGGTATGGTAATCAATCTTGATTCTGATTGGTCTTAATAAACTTAAATCAAGGTGAACAATAAAAAAAGTGTTTACAGAAAGACACCCCTTGTAATTTATGAATGTATGTTTTAGAACTTAAGATTTGTACTTTTAAAAATATTGAATCTGATTTACTTACAAGATTTTAGGGTATTATGCCCATTCCCAAATCTTTTCAGAAACATTTTCTCTTGAAATTCCATATGGTCTAGAAAGCCATTTGATGTCCCACTGCATTTCAAACCATCCAAGGTGTAAGTTTGAGCAATTTGATTAACTGTCAATTCTTTCTTTTTGATTGTCTTCTTATCATAGGGTTGATGTAAATTACGTAATGACAACATTTTGATATCAGCAAAATCACCATAACAAATATCAGTTCAATTTGGTGTCGATATTCACTCTGTTTGAATGAAAAAAGACATTGCATATTTATATTAAACAAGCTTATAGTTTGGAGCGTAAGAACCTTTAATCACAGAGAGATTGAAGGTCTTGTCACCCCCTATACCTGAGATCAAAATTTTCTATCACCCAGGCTGCTTTTCCAACCTAGCTCTGAAAAAATCTTGCTCCCCCCCCCCCAAAAGGAAAAAAATCAGAATTAAAAAATTTCAAGGTGCCTATCATTTTCCTAGGGAATTATGAAATTAACAGGTTAATGGAAAGGATTTGAAGGATTTAAAACTCTATATTTCTTGATATTGCTGGTTTAACAAGTGTGCATAAATAAATCAATTCACCAAGAGTGCAATGGTTGCATGTAACACAACCAGGGCGAAATCATACGATTTTAAGAAAAAGTAAACAAGAATCAATTTAGTCTACTGTCAGTTTCATCTTTTACGAATCATCAGCTAATTTGTTGAAAAACTACATACTTCTTACTTACTTATTGCTGGTCAAACAAAATAAAATAATGATGAATATTGATGACTTCTCATATAGTTTCAGTAATTCAGCTTTTCAATTCTGAGCTGATATTTAAGAAGTGTCCTCCATATTGAACATATCCTCTATTCCCCTTCTTTGGTTGCTCTCCACCCTCACTTCTAAAAGTTTTCTTCCCCATACCAACCTTTGGCCTCAAAACCTCATAACCATTGAATGCAAGGGGAAGGACACTGGTTGTTTTCCTATTTTCTATTTTCAGAAGTGGTAAACAGACAAAAGCTTTTTCTATTTTCCATGGGATAATGTAGAAAAGGGCATATACTACCGGTTGTCCCAGAAAAAAGTTCCTCTCTTTGATGTGAGTTCTATAAACTGTAAAAGAATCAGTCTTTTTGCATTGGAAAGATGAAGGATAAACTTAAATTTTGAGGGGACGTTTGTCAAATTTGGTCAACTCACCTAGATCAAAAGTTAGTCTAAAATGCTTAAACATTACTTTTCAAAAAGGTCGAAAAAGGCAAAAAATGAGGGTATTAAATTTATTGTATGACAAGAAAAAAAGCTGCAACATTTCTGATTAAAGCTTTCAATTGATTTTAAGGGTCTGGGATTGAAAAATTCTGAGTTGCTTCCAGGTTTCTTGTTTCATGTAACCCCACAAAAAGGAAACACATACTGTGAGATCAGGCAATCTTAGGGGCCACTCAACATCTCCTTGATTGTTGACAACCTTTCTTGGAAACTTGCCACAAAAAGGACGATGAGACTTTGATTGTTAATATATTGATAAAAGAAGATTTAATAGCCTTTTTTTTTAAAGTAATGTAAAGTAAACCTCTTTAGGAAGAATCTCTTTAAATCTCTTTGACAACAAATTTGTTTTGGTAACTCCACCAAGTTTATCAATCAAATCATACTTTCTGTCATAACATGTCACGATAACTTTCACTGATAGCGCGCCCTTTTTAACTTTTTTTGCTTTCATTTAAAATGACCGGACGCCGATTGGAGAATTAGAGAACGGCCATCGCCTACCCTCCTATCCCCAAATGGGATAAACAAATAACAAGTGTGTAACTTGCCGCGTGAGTGATGTCAAACGCTTCATTGTTTTGCCACTAATTTGGTCTTCTTCGTTCCAGACAGTCGCATTTGCTCCACTACATATTTTTTTCATATTTCGATTTAATAGCATGCTCAGTGCGGAAGTGAAATTGTGTATTTTTTAATACGCTGTTTATTTGCTCAAATAAAATGACTTTGGAGGTTGGGTGAAATGGTGGCCGAATTGCTGTCCCATGTTTTGTCAGATAGTCCTAAGTTAGTGCAGTTGATAGTGCTGAAAAGGGGAAATTAGGGGAACAATTCTATATCAAAACTTATTGGCAATGAAAGTCACCTTTTGACGTGGAAAATATGGTTTTTCTTGCATAACTTTTTATTGCAGTACCCCATCTTATCCTGGTTTGACAACCAGTAGTCAAGTACATATCAGAAACATACGGGAATGTTTACACATGGACAGGATGTAAGTTTCCACCAAGCCCCAGCAAGAACAAAAGGATTTGGCTAAAAATGGCTGAAATTGGACCTTCAGGAGCAGCCAGCGGCGGAATTTTTCAAAATATCTGTTCTTTTTTTTTCCAGGAAAGGAAATTTGGAAGTAAAATCCAGGGAGCCAGCTATTTTTCAAGCACTTCAAAAAATCTAGAAAAGAGTCAGAAATACCTGTTCCGAAAATCCAGGAGCAGCAAATTAGATAAAATTTTATTTACTTTTCCAGCAGGCCACAGACGTCCCCTGTCTAGAGAGTCTAGGGACAAGTTTAAACGAAGAGTAGATGCTGTTTTTCCAGGAGTCTGGCAAGAAAAGAACAGAGAAATTTGCCTTTCATGACAGATAATTTTTAATTTCTAGCTGTTGGTTGCTCTTGTTCCTTGTCAAGATAATTCTTATTTGAGATTGATTGCTTTAGGCCAGGCCCAATTGATAGTTTGGTTTGTGTCCTCTGACCGACGATTCTTTAGAAAAGGTGTTTCACTTTCAGTTGGAAAAATCAAAAAAAAATTACCTCTTTTCACATGATAACTACCGTAAGTTGGTCTAATATCGACATCCCTCGTCTAATTCCGACACCCTTCTTTTTTTTAGAGACAGGAATAGTATAAAAGCTTGAATCACTGATTGAAAAAGGATTATTCCTCTCCGACCACTAAGCAAAGAAAAACAGTTTCAACCTTTCTATCAATTTCAGCTGATAAAAAGGGTGTCGGAATTAGAGGAACGACCCACGGCATGGCCCGAACATGTTCAGGCCTCTTGATTAATACTTTTTAAAAATGGCCCTCGTAGTTTCGGACCATGTTCAGGCCAGATTTTCGAAAACTTGCTACGATCGCGCGTGTAATTTCAGGACCCAATATTTATATTTTAAATTCCTTATTTTAGCAAACAAATCATAGTGTCCTCCCCCCCCCCTTTTAAAAGGGTGGGGGGAGAATTTTTTTTTCAGAAAATACTGGAAAATAGGAAAAGGTGGGGCAAAATGGTTTTCAAAAATCTAGGGGGGGTAATCAAAAGGGGGGGGAGAAAAAATGGCCCCAAAAAGACTAGGGGGGGGGAGAAAAAATCTGGGGACATTATTTTTTCTACTGTTAGTAGGGGGAATTTTGTTCGATTTTTTGGAATAGGGTTAAAAATTAATGAAAATTTTAGCTCGAGAAAACAGAGACCTGTTGTATATTTTTGGAAAGCTCTCAAAAAATTAAGATTAGAGATATATTGCAAGAGATATTGAGCTTCAAAAAGCGCAAAAACTGGACAAAATAGCTGTTTCTGGCTGAAAAACACGGTTTTCAAGGGTTAATATCTCGAGTTAGGTACAGAAATCACCTATACTTGCAATATATCTCTAATCTTAATTTTTTGAGAGCTTTCCAAAAATTTACAACAGGTCTCTGTTTTCTCGAGCTAAAATTTTCATTAATTTTTAACCCTCCCATGATTTTTGCCTGAGACCGTCGTATTTGTCAGAAAATCACACCAAAGTGTCCGAAAAAAAATTAGAAACATAGTAATTTCGATTCCCCTACCCCTTAGCCTTCCAAAAATGTATAACAAGTGCTTCTAACAAAACAGTCGAGCGATTTTACAAAATGCCCTCTACTATGTGGAAATCTTTCTGGTGTGGCCTATCGCTTTGTAAATAAATTGATTAGAAGTTATCTTTCACTATCAGTTCATTTTTAACTTTTCATTTCACTCTGTGGAAACTTTTTTTCAATTTTTCATTGTATATATAACAGAGATAACGTGAATAGAAGCATCAAGAGCAAATTGAAAAAAAAAATTTCTAGGGGGGGGGGGGGGGGGAATTTTTTTTCAAATCTCAGGGGGGGGGATTTAAAAGGGGGGGAGAGGGATTTTTTTCCATTTTCTAGGGGGGGGCCAACCTACTAGGACACTATGAAATTTAAAAATCTTCATCTTTATTCAAATATATATTGTTCAAATATAAAAGTTAATCATCTATTTTCCAATTAAGTTAGGAAAATTATTAAAAAGAATGATTTGAATCTTACATAATATGGTCTTCTTTTTATTCTTTATCCTGTTCCCTTTTCTCATGGTCTTCTCCTATTCGAAGCAGAATTTTTCTGGATCATTTTTTGTACTGTTATACAACTTTGTGAATCAAACTGGTATTTGGAACTTTGAATTTGTCTAATGAAAATATCTAACAATGGATGATGATAAACCAGGAAAGGTAAATACATGGCCCGAACAAAATGTTCGGGCCGATTCAATAATACTTCCGGGCCATGCCGTGGGTCCTTTAGAGGAGGGATGTCGACATTAGACCAAGTTACGGTACTATCTCTGTGGTTCTTTTTTAACTGACTGCTTTGATTCTCCTATAAACAACATCCACTTCGAGCACAGAAAATGCCCCAGTGTAACCCGTACTTAAAAACAAATATTAAGCATCTAAAAACTGGGCCTTATACCAATCAAAAAGATATTAAAAAGTCTTAACAGGCCATTTCGTCATTTTTGTGTCATTTTGGTCAGCTGAACGGATTGACGCATTTCCATTGTTTTGCCTTTTGACAGTTACATCAATATGCCTTCGTACCTGTCTTTAAAAATATAAATAAAAGTAATCACGAAAAAGGACGCGAAAAAAAAAGACATAAGTGTGAGAACAGAGTAATCAAACTCGTTAGAAAAAGTACCATTAGAAGTCATAAAAAATCAACCTGAATAAATGCAATCGGAATTCCAGAGAACTTCATAATTCCCCAAACAACATTATATTACTATGTCAAACTCCCATTACATAAATTTTACAATAACGTCAGAGTAGACTACGCGTAATTACATTTTATTGTTCGCTTCTTTTTTAAAGATTGGCCAGGTTGGAAAAGTATGAATTTCTTTGTACATATTTTACCTACCCCAAATATTTAGGAGGCTGAGTTTTAAACGAATCGTCAAGTTGAAACGAATGATAAATGTATCAAGGTCTGTTTTATTTACCCCCTGGTGACTTAACAAAAGAGACTTGACTCGATGTGTTACAATCCAATTATTGAAAGTTTGTCTCGGCCTTTTTATAATGAGCGAGACATACGTTCTCTGATTAGGGGACCCATCCATATTCAATTGACAACGCAAAACGTCAAATTGACGTTATCCTCTGAACCCCCCACCCCCCACAGATAACGTCAAGCGATGTACTCATGTATACCAAAAGTTGTAGCCATTTTTCATCAAAGTTTTCCCGTTTCGTCGCAAAGTCCGTACTTGGTTGTGCCCGTGCGTGTATGTATTCTTTTAACTAATGACCTTTATTTAAAAAGAAATTAAAAGCTCCACTTGGCGCTAGGTCCGTGCCGTGCTTTAGGCGTACCGCCTTCTTTGCCCACTTGTGCGATGTGGTTCGCTCAATCGCGCAAACAATAAAAATATGATGTAATGATATCATAGCGCGAACCAATGGGATTATGCGAGCAGCAAATTTTCATGTACTTTATACACGAATATGTTTTCGAAAGCTTATAAAAGTAAAGTGTGGTTGGTGGTTACAAATATCTGTGATTTTCACAAAAAGGTATACCTTTGATTTCTTATAACGTCAAACCTAACTTTTGAAAACCCCCCCACCCCCTCATAACGTCAATTTGACGTTTTGCGTTGTCAAATGAATATGGACGGCTCCCCTTACGCAATTTTCATATTGACATTTTCGAGGCATTTTGATGTAACTGTTTGAAACACGAGTGCATTTGATGTAAGTTACCCAACTTCACGGTATGCAGGCAGTGCGTATAGTATAGTAAAGAAGTAATATAATAAAGTTAAAGAAGTTCATTAATTTTAAAACAGCTAAATAAGAGAAAAGCAAAAGTTATAGACCTCTTTTTAAAGAGGCAGCCATATTGAATAATTATGTACTCCAGCATAAAAACAATGATACAGCCATGCAAAATTTTTAAAATATGCATGATACAGAAATTATGCATGGCTGTATCATTGTTTTTATGCTGGAGTACATAATTATTCAACATGGCTGCCTCGTTGAAAAAAGGTCTATTGGGATAGAAAAAGTAATGCAAGACAGATGGTTTGGCTGTGTTGATCAGTCAGGTTTTTATTCTATCCAAACTAAAAAAAGACCAACAAATGTCAAACTGTTCTCTGACTGTTTCTGGGACATCATACACATTCGCTTGATGGAACTTTGTCTTACTATTCCTCAAAATTTCATCCAAGTAAAGCTTTATCATTGGGACTCCACACCAACAAAAGTAATTCATTTACCTTAATCTATCAAAGATTTTCTTGGTTAATGATGAAAAAATCTTCTAAAAATTGCTGCCATGTGAGTGCGCCATTTTCAATCGATTGTTTCGCGTTTGTTTTTGTATATGACGACATACCCGGAACGTTATCATAAAATTTTATCCCGGAACTTTCAACAATAACCGGAAAGATGTAAACGCCCTTCTTAACGCCATCGCCCTTGCCCGCCATTTGTTGACTTTCGTTTTTGCCTGACCACCACAACAAACTTTCAAGGAAAGCACATGGTCAGATGGTCAAGCACATTAAACCATGCTGACTGAAAAAGAAAAGGACATTGAAAGTTTAAAAGACTTGACAATCAGGTAAATGATTTTTCTTCTTATTATTTGATGCTCCTTTCCCTTTTTATTAAGATTTTTGTTATAACTTTTGATTCTAACATTTTTCCAGCATCCACACACGTTCCTCGTTCGATTGCGTTCGATGTTCGAGTGAGATCGTCTAGATTTTTCCCACTTTATTAGTCCTGGGGATCTCAACCAAACCCTATCAAACCAATTTTTTTAATCGTACCACTTAGGCAAATTAAGGCCTGTCCAGATTTTTTAAATTTACCTTAGTTTTCTCCAGTCAGGACCTCATCTCACTTTATCGATATTACGCAAACGGCAGTGTGCGCTGAATATTCTTGGTTTCGCTTTCGATTACAAGCAAAGATCTTAGCAACAGGGCGCGCGTACATAGTAACGGGGCTGGGTAGAAAAATCTAAACATAGAATTCAAAAAAAATACCGATCATCATATAGAGCACTAAAAAATACCCCCTTTCTATGTTTAGTTTGTTCTACCTTGGATTATAACTGAAAATATCTTCAAAAAAACCTTCGTCCGCTATCAGCCGCGCGGTAATCTTTGTCCGCTTCAATTCTTAGATAATGAATAAGAGAGGTGCGCTTAGCTAAGCTGTGCTCGCGGGCGATAAACTTATGTTTACTTATCTTGTATATTTTAGTGGTATTTATCCAATGAAAAGGATGTTGACAAAATATGCACGGCATTGATTATGACATCATTAAATATGTCAATGGCGATTCAACGCCCGTTAAAGAAAATAATTCGTAGATAGTTCTTTTTATCTTGAAATTTAGAAATACGAACAAAAAAAGATCAAATTTAATATTTGTTTCCTATCTAGATTATATTAGCGTTAGAATACGGTAAATTTTCACGAAAAATATTTCGCGATGGCGATACGCCCAATCGCGCCCACGGGCGAAAGTTCCAATTTTTAATTATCGGGAAATCGGGGAAACCGGTTCACCACGTGGATAAACAACGTACGGAATGAAACCTGACAGAAGGTTTTCAACCAGATTTAGTCAGATAAAGCTATAGTATAAGAGGTTCATTACTTGTGGATTTTAAACCTACATAAGCAAAAACGAAAGTTGTTGGGATGGAAAGAGTAAACGCAAGACAGAAGGTTTGGTTGTGTTGATCAGGTATGTTTTTATTCTATCCGAACTAATGTTAAAAAAGACCAAAGAGGTCCTGACTGGTTTTCTCTATCTATGTTTATACCATATAAGCCAAGCAAACTGGAGGGTTGGTGTAATTTAAGATGCACGATTTACGATGCACGATTCGCGATCCGTGCATAAAATATATTAATTCATGCGTAATTATGCTAATCATGATAAAATATTTAGGCAATTTACAAACTTTCCTTTCGCTGAAACTCAATTATTTTTAAAAACATCATTTATGTAAGATTATACAAATTATTCTCTTTTCAATTTAAATTCAGTTATAGATCAAAAGAAAGTGAAGGCCACGTGCATTCACCTTCTGTACTCTCTCTTTTTCATAACTTGAATCAATATAGGGGAATTGTTTACCGAAAGAAAATTCTCATAATAGAGCACCCGTTTTTTACTTCGTACATTACGGTGCACAAAACATATTGTTCGCCAATATATTCTTTTATTTGCTTTAAGAAAGAAATTCCTATATTCAAATATGATTGTTAAAACTGATGACTGAGGAGAGAAAAAATATTTCTTGTGCATTGTTTACTTTCACACTCTGTCTATTGTAAGATGTTCACAAGGTAGCTTCCATTATCAATATTATGCAAGTTAGTTTTTTTCATAATTTTACGGTCGGAATTATTCGTAGTTCCATTGCTTGCTCATTTCTTTTTTGTTGCATGAATTTACTGTGGTAAACAAAAGCGAGAAAAGATTATGCCATTGTTTTAGAATTATGTTATATAATTTAAGTTTTATGATAATTATTAGGAATAATCAGCATACTTTATGCATGGATCGCGCATCGTGAATCGTAAATCGTTAGATCGTGCATCTTAAATTACAAGTTATTCAAAAAACAAGTTTTGCTGATGTCAGCATTTTTTGGTTTTTGCCTAATATCTTTTTTTGGGTGAAAAAATTAATTATGGCACAGCCATTCCAGTGACCTACACTCTAATACACTTCTTTTGATGTATGAAGTGATATGATATGACAAGTGGAAACGGTGATAAAAAATTAAGGTAAATTTGGACATGCCTTAATTTGCCCGAGCATCAAACTCGATCAAACTTAATCAAAGGATAGGACATTTTAGAGGGAGCACACTGGCGACGGAGAGCGTTCAAATTTGACACAATTACACTTAACAACATACTCTATTCCAGACCCAATCAATCGAACTTGTCGAACCAATCAAACAATCGAACTAATCGAACTCCATCGAACGATTAAAGTTCGATTTAAAAAATTAGTCAAACCTAATCGAACACTCACAATTTTTGAAGCAATAGCAGTTCGATTAGTTCAGTCAGTAAAAATAAGTTCAATTAGTTTGATGATATTGAATCCTTATATCTTCCCTCACCTTGCGTGCAAAAACTTTGTCCTGGCACGCTATTGCCATTTCAACAGTTCCCGGACTTAACAGCTTAACGTTGATTGCCATTTCGCGTGCGGCCAAGTGGCGGAATACTACGCCCCAACAAACCGCCTCTGGCGTTAAAAAAAAAGATACAGGAAAAGTGTGTAATCCGTTATCGGAAGTAATTTCCCGATTTACTTTCCGAATTTGGCTTTGAAAAGAAGCTAATATACGGTGGCGGAGCAGCACAAACTTGTCAAACAAAATTGGTTTATCGAACTGATCGAACCAAAACCCATTGATCGAACTTAATCAGACACTCACAATCTTTTTAAAAATCTTAAAGTTTGATTAATTTTTTTTTTAATCGCACTTTAAAAATCGTTCAATGGAGTTCAATTAGTTCGATTGTTCAATTGGTTCGACAGGATTGATCGGGTCTGGTCTATTGCCTTCGATATATTCGATGATTATTCAATACTGTCAAAGTATGAGAGAGCCTGGACTAACAGTATAGCCCTAATTGTTCATATAAAAGTTACACGAAACGCATATTTGGACTCTATTCCCAATGCTCTGCACGCAAGCACTTAAACTAAAGTCCCGCAAGAGCGTGGTAAAAATCCGTTTTTTTTAAGTTAGCAAAAAAAAACGCCACATAAAGATCTTTCATATTCAGTACCGTCAACTGCTCTAACTTGGGGTTATCTGACAAAACATGGGATGGCAATTCGGCCACCATTACACCAAACCTCCAAAGTCATTTGATTTTAGTTAATGAACGGCATATTAAAAGATACATGATTTCTCTTTCGTATCGAGTAGGCTTTTAAATCGAAATATGAAAAAAATCTGTAGTGGAACACACGCCAATGTCTGGAACAAAGAAGACCAAATTAGTGGCAAAACGATGGAGCATTTGACGACTTGCGCAGAAAGTTACACACTCGTTATTTGTTAATCCCATTGGGCGATAGGTGGTTAGGCGGCGGGCGTTCTCTAATTCTCCAATCGGCGTCCGGTCATTTTGAATGAAAACAAAAAAGTTAAAAAGAACACGCTATCAGTGAAAGTATAAGTTATTGTGACATGTTATGACAGAAAGTATGATTGATAAACTTGGTGGAGTTATCAAAACAAATTTGTTGTCAAAGAGATTTAACAGTAAGTGAAAATACAGGCAAGATATCAACAGTCCCATGTTTCGACCAATCGTTAGAGCAGTAGAAGGTATGTGAATAGAGCAGTAAAAAATACGATTTTAAAATTTTTCCTTATTTTTGCAAAAGTTCCAGAATAAAGAAGGGATAATGATTATAATTGAATACTATCCACTATGTGACAGGTATTTTACTTCTAGTCTTTAGTTTGCACCCACCTTTTTAATTGGGGGATGCCAAAAATTTTAAGGGCCTTTGTAGCGGATACCATCAACTGCTCCAACTTGGGACGAGTGTACGCAACATGGGACTTGTTGATATCTAGCCTGTATTTTCACTTACTGTTAAATCTCTTTGACAACAAATTTGTTTTGATAACTGCACCAAGTTTATCAATCATACTTTCTGTCATAACATGTCACGATAACTTTCACTGATAGCCCGCCCTTTTTAACTTTTGTTTTCATTTAAAATGACCGGACGCCGAATGGAGAATTAGAGAATGCCCGTCGCCTAATCTCCTACCACCCGATGAGATTAACAAATAGCAAGTGTTTAACATGCCGCGCGAGTGACGTCACATTCGCGTGTGTTTTCCACTACGGAGTTTTTAAATATTTCCATTTAAAAGCCTACTCGGTGCGAAAGAGAAATTGTGTATTTTTTAATACGCGGCTCATTGAACTCAAATCAAATGACTTTGGAGGTTCAGTGAAATGGTGGTGGAATGGCCATCCCATGTTGCGTAAGATAGTCCCGAGTTGGAGCAGTTGACAGTACCAAGATTTGCCTAAAAAACAGGGGGGTGGGAATGTAGTGGGGATCAAATAAGAAGAGAGAGGGGTTGGAAATTTTGATCAACTTTATCATATAGAAATGGACACAGTCTGTTTTAAAGCAAAAATATGTACCATCAAAACACAAAAAGAGTGTATCATGTTATTAAAGCGCTAGTAATATTTTTATATTGTGAAATTGTTGACTCGTTACTGTACACATTTTGTACACTTTGGTAACACATAGAACAAGTTTCCTTCGAAACAGATTTTTTGCAAAAAATGGGGGATAAATTAAACCTAGGGGAGTTCATACCCCTCTGCAAACTATGTAGCCCGGGGTCCACTTAAAGCTTTTTGATAGGCTGGATGGCACAATTAAGTGGCCCGGTAGTATATGGTAATATGCTTTTGCTTAGGCGGACTGTAAAACAGTCTGCCAGATTTTAGTTGTTTTTGGAAGGTAAAAATAGTATGAAGCAATTTTTTTATTTGAGAATAAGGGATTGCAAATCTGTTATTGACGATTGTTTCTCATTTTTGATTATATCTTTCAACTCCAAGTAGCTTTTTTCTTATTTGGATTTTAAAACATTCTTTTTCAAAATGGCGACCTCGCCAAACGCTCCTAGTCTACTTCACTGGACTCAGCGTCATCAAAAATTATCAAAAAGCAAAGTTCAGCCAGAAGTAGACTCTAGTCTACAAACTATGTAGTACTTGTGATTGTTTTCAAACGAAAAAACAGAGTAGGTTGTACAGACAAACTTTGACCAAATACAAAACAAGGACCGTGTCTGTTACTTGACGATTTCGTAAATCGGGAAAATCATTCCAGGTATTTAGAAATTCTAGAAAACACAAGTTGATTCCAGTTCTCTGAATTCAGACTCTTTGACAACTATGATGTATCCTTTAAAAGGGCCAGATATGCTGATGAAGATCTAATAAAAATGTGAAATGTCACAAGCAAATCTTAGTACTGAAAAGAGAGATCTACCTCTTATTGCCTCCCTGACATATGTTTTAATCCCAAACTTTAACTTAATTTTATCACTATTTTATGCATAGTTTTACTTGTTAACATTTCAAATGCTACCATTTGTTCCACCAATCCTTTGTGGTGAAAGTAAAAAAAAATGTAGTGTTTCCGGAATGCGGATGAATGAAAAAAGCTCTCTCATTGAAGTAGAACTTTAAAGATAACTTTTATGTACCTTAAGGGGATTAATTTTCGCGGGATTATATTTCGCAAATTTCGCGAGTTTTTACGAAATTCGCGAAAATTAATCCTCGCGAAAATTTTAAAAACTTTTGAATTCGCAAAATTCGCAAAATATAATCCTCGCAAAAATTAAGTTTTTAGAGATACGTAATTTAAGGGGTGTTTTAGACATAATTTCCCTTTGTTTAAACAAAAAACAAGCCAATTTCTCGCAAAACTCACAAAATTTAATCTTGCAAAAATTTAGAATTCCCGTCTAAATTATTTTGCGAAAAAATTGTCTCATGAAAATAAGTTCCCACACAAATTAATCCCCTTAAGGTACAAACAGTATGAAGTAAACACCTACTTTTTTTATTTTTGCTTAACTTAGGAAATTTTTCAAAACATTGAAGAAATAATGAACAATTCTCTTTCTTTAGTATTGATAAAGAAGAAAAGATCGATATTTCTTCAAACCTGTTAACAGATCTTGATGGAATAGGTAAACAAAAGGGTTTTTGCATGTAATATATAACGTATTATTTTTATTTCAACCTATTATTCCTAGTCAATCTGGATGATAACAAAGCTGCCTGCAAGATTTCTATATTTATATTTTTCAATAATATTTTAGAGTCCTGTGAGAAGACTTTGAAATGGTTGAATGTATCACACAATAGAATTTGCAGTGTGAAACATTTAAAAGGTTGCACCAACCTCAATGGTAAAACACTTTCTCTTTCTTCTGTCTTTTTTTTCAACAATTTATAAATTCAAATTGTGATTGCTAGTATTAGTCAGCTGTTATTTGAGCGCAATTTTAGATATACTATAAGATTTTTTCAAGATTTCAAAGCAAAAATAATTATATATACTCACATTTTCCAAATTTTCTTTACTTTTAGTTTTGAATTTGAGCAACAATAAAATCACCAGTTTGAAGCACCTCAAAAAGTTACAAAGTATGCTTTACTCATTTTACTTGGAGTTTGGTTATTTTAGAATCAATCTTTTTATCTTCAATCAATAGACGGTATACAATTCCTAGTTGGTTGAAGGGCAATCTATTAATATATACTGTAGGATATACTGTTAAATTTCACAATGGTTTTGGACAAATTTTAAAGATATTTGATTGTTGTCACCTAACAAAATTCGTTATATAATTTAAAAGACGGTATACAATTTGTGTTTCTATTCACTTTTATGAAAGGTTTCAGTTTAACATAAGTGTTCCCGTTTCATATCAGACAGGTATCTTATTTTATGCCGATCTTTTCCTCTTTCTGACTAATCTTGCTCCACATCTGTGTCAATTCAATGTGAAAAAGTTTGTAAATTAAAATTGATGCGTAAGCAAATGGTATCACTTTTATTTTAAAACAAAACCTTAAAGTCATTGATACGCATGACATGCAACTCATATAATTCTTATAATATATAAGTATTCCATAATGCAGTCTCAAGGCTAGACTTGCATTCTGGCTCAAAAAAATTTCAAGACCGCCCTTATTATATACACCTATCGACCCTACAGCAGCGCGGTCAGCCTTTGAGGAGACTGGTAGAGAAATTAAGTCTTATTGCCGACGGTTTTCAAATTATAAAAAGAAAATTGAGGCGAGAAAGTGACGTCAATTGAGTAAAGTAATTCGAATGTTAAGAATTCATAAATGTAAATAAAATGAATGGAAATACATTAGAATAAATATAAATATTATAAGACTAAATCAGTTAAAAATTAATTGCGTTTCAACGCAGAAGAAATGTGAACTCAGTTAAAATATATGTCACATTCAATATATAGTTTTGACAGAAATTAAATTGGTTTTAGAGGTAGGCTGAAACAGCTTTTCACCAAGAAGAATTTTCGTAGAATTCAATACCCAACAGTCTATTATTAATAGGTAGTTGGGTAGGAACCTTATACTGTATATCGTTGGGTCAAGGGCTATTGTTTTCCATTTTTAGATTATTTAGAAAGCTTTTCAGGGCTCTTTTTTGAGATTATTGTCTTTTTGTATTTAGGTTTGAAAGCAATCATTTTGAATGGAAATGAGCTCTCCACTCTTGATGGTATCACTGGACTGAAAGAACTCAATACGCTCGGTAAGGTCTCAATAATATCGGTGAGAATTTTGATACTCTCTGTAAGCAAAACCCAATCTTAATGCAAGTTCAATACACTCCTCTTCAAATTAAAACCTTGTTTGCCACATTTTCATAGTGTTTTTGCTAACTATACTTCATCATCATGATACACAAATATCGTTTATATTAGAATATTATTTAGTTTTGGGTCTTGTAAATTTTTTGAAATTCAATTTCTTTTCTAGTGATATCGAACAACAAGTTCACTGAGTTAGATTTGAATGGATGGCCAAAGTTACAGAAATTCTCAGCTACCAATAATCACTTTGAAGCTTTTCCTAACTGTCAGGTAAAATATAACGTTTTTGCAGTTCTTATTTCTTTCTAAATAAAAGCACAAAGAAATACCTTTAAATGTCAATAAACAGAAATTTTATTATCGGTTAAGATGCCAAATGGGATTAGGTTTTTGCCATGTACTGATGTGAAACTGATTATATAATCTCAACGGTTAAAGTTATCGATTTACGGAATCGTGAAAATGAATTCTCTTCTATTGCTATTCAACTGGCATTATCAATTGTTTTATGGTATTAACACTTATTACGTGCTACCCAAATCTTTGAGAAATTGATTTTGAACACTAATTAACTCTTGCATTTGACAGGCTTTGAAATCGATCGGTGATATCAAATTAAATCACAACGCCATCTCAGAAATTCCGGAATGGATCAAAGGTTGTTCCAGGTATTTCAGTGTTAAAAATTCTACCGTCTCAGACAAAAAAACCTGGCTTTCTTAAGCACTGAAAATAACCGTCTCATACCACAGTAAGTAGTCAAGATAGGTCACCTCGCTAAGGTAAAACACTACAAAGACAGTGGTTTTCTGCTTATAGTTCAGTATCAAATTAATCCCCTAGACTGATGCTAAAAACCTTTGCACAATTATTTTCTATACCTTAATAGTCCGGGAGCTGGGGGAGGTCAACTATGACAGTCGTAGAGGCGCGTGCAAACATATATCATCATATAGCAGTATGTCTGAAGTTTCCTAATTTACTTGTTTGCTGTCCGAAATTTTCTTGTAGGTGTCTATTTTACGGACCGGAATGCAAAAATAGCAATATTTTTTTGACGTCATTTGTGTTTACTAAGTTATATCTAACTTTTAAACGGTTTATTGAATTCAAATGAAACAAATTTACAATATCCATCAAAGCGCCCGAAATTCTGCGAATGACAACATTTTTGACATTATTAGTATCATCCCTCCGTCAAATTTCATTGATCGTTTTTATACTAGATTGAAGATTTTGGACCTTGGCAATAACAAATTGGAAAATTTTGAGTAAGTTTCTTTACTACTACTCAATCATAATACTCTTCTAGTATAGTTAACAACAGTTTCGACTTTTTGGAACTACCCCTGTGGAGGTCCTATAAATTAACCTCTGTCCGTTCGTTCGTTCGTCCGTTCGTTCGTTCGTTAGTTACCAACTTTTCTCGAGATTGGCTCATTAGTTTTTTCTGATTTTTTGTACAAAGATTGTAACTATAAACCCTCAAATGTGACGGAGCCCGATTTTCGAAAAAAAAAATTTTTGGGGCAAATTTGTTAAACGGCTAAAAAACGGGTTTGTGAAAAATCGGATCATTAATTTTTTCTGATATTTTGCATGAAAGTAGGGTACCATCATAGGTAAAAGATGGCTCAAGCAGATTTTTGCAAAAAACTTTGTTGGCTCAAAAAACGCATGTTTATGTATAAGAATCACTATTATTAAGCATACGTCAATGTTCTTTGTCAAATTACTCAATTTTTTGGACCTACCCCGGTGGGGTGGAGGTCCTATAAATTAACCTTTGTCCGTTAGTTCGTCCGTTTGTTCGTTCGTTCGTTATTAGCTTTCCTCGTGATTGGCTCATTATTTTTTTCTGATTTTTTGCACAAAGATGTGTAACTATAAACCCTCGAATGTGACGGAGCCCGATTTTCGAAAAAAAAATTTTTGGGCAAATTTGGGCCAAAAAACGGCTAAAAAACGGGTTTTTTGGACTTTGTGAAAAATTGGATCATTAACTTTTTCTGATTTTTTGCATGAAAGTAGGGTACCATCATAGGTAAAGATGGCTCAAGCAGATTTTTTCAAAAAAATTTTGTTGGCTCAAAAAACGCATGTTTATCTATAAGAATCACTATTAATAAGCATACATCAATGTTATCAGCCAAATTGCTCAATTTTTTGATGATATAGATGTTTTTTTGCTCACGAAGCCTTGAATATGAAAGAATATTTCAAGACCATGAAATTTTGGTTTCTAAACGTTTTTTTATAAGAAACAAACGACTAATTTTAATAGATCGTCACTATTTGTGTTCTGAATGATTGTTTAATGGTCACGCTCACGTAGATATCAATTATAAATGTGTTAAATGCATAACCAGGTCGGTCCATAAAAGTATTACTTGTTTTCTATCGGATGCTCTTAGATCGGATGGCCAAAAGTTACCTTCATTTTTTTTTTTTTTTTTTTTATCCACGGATCGCTGATAGTCACCTTTCCGGGGGTTTTGTTGTTTGGAATTGCTTAGGTCAGGATTGCTAGTAACGGCTTGTCACTGTGCCGGGTGCATACTCGGCGCCTTGGGCCCCGCAGGGTTGCTAGTAACGGCTCGAATTTCAGTCAGGTTTAAAAAAGGGGTACTTTTACCCATATTATAATAATATTACCCCCGTCTTTTGCCAGTTCGGTATAATATGTTATGAATTGCGTGATTTTGCTGTGCGGCGATGGTGTAGAGAAAAGCACTCGGGATTCCATCAAAAATAAAGAATTTAAACAATAGACCTAGAGAATTCTAGCCAATCACTTCACGGGATCATATTGCTTTATTTTGAAATCCCGCATTTTGATTGGTTCACGGCAAAATTAGAGAATTCTAGTGATCTGATTTGTTAAAAAAAATCAAAACAAGATGTCTGCCGAAGTGGATAAGCCTTCACAGCTTCAAGCAGAATTTTTGACTGAAATTTCTTCATTTTCTATGAATTATACTACTAAATCAACGATATAAGAACATGAAAGGTATTAAAAATTGTGATAGAGTAGTTAATTTCTCTAATCCCAATTTACTGGGAGTTTTTTGTTCTTCTTGCTGTGGAATTTGAATGTTTGATGCAGAACTGATTTCTTGTACTTGTTTGGTTGGTCACTTTGATTTTACATCATGGACATGATTTTATTCAGAAGAAAACCTAACTGGATTTCGATTGAGCATACTTCATTACAGCTCCTGTAGAAATTTGAGACAGATTGCTCCATTTTTGAAGGAGTTATGATGCACCGCTGGAGACGGCCAATGTTCATGATTGTACCAGCTATTTTACTTTGATTTTACATTTCTGACACAGACTTATGTAGAAGAAACTTCTTTTGGAATTTGACTCAGCATACTTCAGTACAGCTCCTGTATAAATTTGAGAAACATTGATCAATTTTTCATGAAGTATTAGGCCAAACTGGACTTCAACAATCCTAACCGTGCTTTTGACGGCCGTCACCTTTATTTTACATCATGGATACAGATTTATTTAGAAGAAACCTTTATTAGAATTAGGTTCAGTATACTTCAATACAGTTCCTGTAGAAATTTGGAAAATATCGACTAAATTTTCATAAAGTTATGGCCTAAAAGAATGAATTGGTACCGTGGAGTATGGCTAGAGTTATGCTTGTTCCGGCGGACATTGTCATTTTGAATAATGTACAAGTAGGAAGAAACCTTTACTGAAACTTTATTAAGCTTACTTCAGTACAGCTTATGCAGAAATTTGGGAGAAATTGACTCATTTTTCATAAGGTTATGGCCCGTTGCAGGTATTAGCCGTTTACCATTTCCCTTGTTTTGTGCTTGACCGGTGCCCGCCCGACTACTGTGGTTTTTATAAAATGGAGTATAGACACATATTCATTCAGAAAAAACCTTTACTAAGACTTCAATCAAGCATACTTTAATGTAGCTTCTGCAGAAACTTTGTAAATATTGGTATATTTTTCATAAAGGCATTGCCAAAATGATAAATGGTCAAGTTGGTCGATTTTCTTGCTTAAGCCGGCTGTCTACTGCGCTGTCACTTTGACTATTTACTATAATATAATTAAAAACAATTGTGGGGAAAATTGTGCCAATAATATATCCTATATCGTATAATCACACATGAAATTAATCTAAAATATATATTTTTTATTTTTCAATTTCAGTAGGAATTGTTGGAAAGCCGACAACAATGAGCACTTTGGCATGTGTGATAACCCGTCTTGAGCGGCTAATTCAGGGAAACATCTCTGGGGACCGGTAGCCTACTCTATTGTGCTTTGTAATAAACTCTTAGAAAATGACATATTAAAATTTTGACTTGAAAGAGTGTCATCATGAAAACTTACCATGAATATTTTTAGATTGATTTTTAACCTAAAAAATCTCTTCTTTGGGATACTTTATTCTGTATGTTAGGGTATAACACTTTATAGAAACATGTTTCTTCTCATTTATTTAATGTTTTAGAAAATAGTACTCCTACAATACAATGACAAACTCTTTCTCTGATGTTTTTTACACCCCACCATATAGAATTCTCTCAAATATCTAAACCAGATTTGCCTCATATTTCACTTATATCAAAATAACTCTGTTGTGGAGCAATCTTTCAAAATTCAATTGCTGAGTTATTTCGTTTTATCCTTTCGATTTATTATTATAAGAAAACATAAACTGTTGTTGCAAGTTATTAGTATGTTTTTTATTTATGTCTCAAAGTGCTTTAAATGTTTTCAAAAAGTTTAATTTACTCCCAATTTACTCTACTATCACCGTATTCAGAATAGTAATACGCATGAATATAATACAAATAGCCGAGAAAAAAACCCGATACGTTGTTTTTTTATGTGACATGTGAACCACAAGTAGATATTTGGCAAGAAATACCCTGTCTTTGAGGCAATTTTTCACCACACTCAAAAATCCAGACATTTATATATTCTTTGACAGAGGATGTATATGTTTTGGTACGCTGGGATTTCGTTAATGTCATAGCGTACCTCGGCATTCACAGAGAAAAGCCTTCTCTTGCTACCATTTTGCCTCCTTTCGCGCCTCCAAAACGAAGGCGTTTTTACTTAAAATGAATCCACTCTGCCCGTGATTGCGCAACTTCTTTTTTCCCCCTTTTTACTTCTTTTCCCCCGTTGAGGGTGGCGAGCGTGCATTTTTTCCCTTTCATAAATTCGTCTTGCAGTTTCCCCAATGTAGGTTTCTCCACAATCCTATTGGGGGCATAGTACTTTATACACTACATTGTTTTCGTGTAAAGCCGACGTTTTATCTTTAATATTAAACATTGATGATAGCCTTGTACTTTTGTATGCAATTTGTGTTTTGACTTTTTAAAGTCTTATTTAAGGATTTTACCAGAGTCTCACCTCGTTTTCCTCTCACCTCTTTTTATTGCAATTTCCCTTTCCTTTTATTTTCTTTTAAGAATTTCAGAATAGCTTCTTCTTAAATTTTTGGGATGAGATGGAGTTTTTGCAAGCTCTCATTTGACTTGGTTGGTCGTTAATCAGTAATAAAACAATTTTGTTACTTTTTCTATAGAAGGTGTCATTTTTATTACTTCAAATGACCAATTATCAAAGTGTATCTTATAAAAACTCTATCTCATCTGAAATTGTTACCATTTTTTCTTTTCCAATTCAAAATTTAATAGTAAAATGTCAAAGAGAATATGTGATGAGAATAGAAGATTTCTTCATCTGTTATAGCATCTGCTACCGCGTGTTTCTTTCGAAAAAACGGCAGTCCTGTGATTTATGGTTGGTGTATAGTTTAGATCTGTCGAAAAATGGATAAAACGATAGATATTTGCAAATCATACGTTATTAATCATTCTTAATATAGTCTAGAAAAATGTCATGCGACGCAATCTTAAGCACGTCAAACTATGGTTTTAATGTGGCAGCTACCATCCTATTTGGTTTGTCAGCAATTATTACAACCTTGGGAAACACTTTCTCTTTGATGGTTCTTTGGCAGCCGTCACAACGATCAAAATCAAACAAAATTCTAACATCGTTAGTAAGTACTGATTGTTTGGTTGGTTTGTTATCAAATCCCATGGCCATATTGATGATGTGGACTGGTCTGGAAATTACACCCTCAATTTGTAGAACAAACACTATTGCACTTTTCTTTGTTACCTGGTTTAGTTCTTCATCAGGCTTTACAATACCTTTTATTACCTACGATCGCTATATAAGCATCACAAAACCTTTCAAATACCATGACATTATCACTGATCTTAAAATCAATCTAGTTCTTGTGACGATTTGGGTTGGTAACTCAGTAACGGCACTTTTAAATGCATTCAACAAAACATTTTTACTGTATTTTATTAACATTGGTTCTGTCATCGCATCTACCATCTTAATCACTGGATATTATCAGATCTGGAAAGCCGTCAAGCAACGGCAAACAAACATCCTATCGCTTAGTAGGAACGACCAAGAACATCTACGGACCCATATCCGACTCTCTAAGAAAATCTTATTACTTATGATCGCGTATTTTGGTGCTGCCCTCCCAGTAGTTGTTTATGCAATCGTTGTGTTGTTTTTTGATCATTTTACACGCCCTTATCAACCGTACTTGTACGTTGTTGGGATTTTCGTTTTTCTTTTTAACTCTTGTGTGAACCCTTGCATTTACATTTGGAAAGATCTTGAATTCAAACGAGCGTATAAAAGATTTCTTCGTAGGAACACAATCTTTGCTTGGCTTTTCAACGGTGATACGGTCAATCCAATAGCAGTAATTTCTTGATAAATCAACTTTACTCAAATGATTTGACATGATTCAAACTGCATTCTTCCCTACAGTATTCACGTGGAAAGCCTACTAAGGGATGACTTTCGCATTTCCTTAGATGGATTTCACGGGCTCTATGGTCCTTATATTTAAGCGTATATTTAAACTGTGAATTTCATTTTATCTAACGAAAACATAGAAAGACACTAGGTTATGGTATACTTGTAAACTATGCTAGCTCTGATCATGATTATTTATGTAATTCGAGGAAAAAAGCAAGTTTCTGCCATTTTTGGGAATTCTTGTTAGATCATCACCCGCATATTGCTCAGTAGACGATGGAAACTCTTGTAATAACGATTCTTACTGAGCTAACCTTTAAAGGAATTTACACTAAAACTCGGTATATAAAATCATACAGCTAGTGACTGTAAACAGTAAATACTATTTCCACACTTTTGAAACTAAAGAAAAATAGTTCAGGAACTGCAAGTTCGGGCGAGAATTGCTATTTTAGTTTAGATAGAGGTTTCCGTCCTAGACTACTCTCGGGTACCTAATAGCCGGGGGGTTTGGAATAAGCAGGGGGGTTGGAAAAAATCTCAAAATTTAATTAGCGAGGGGGGGTTGGAATAAAAATGTCCTGGTTGGAAAATGTTCGAAAAGGAGGCTGATACAGCAGAATTAGGGCAAAAGAGGGAACTTTCAAAAAAAAAATTCCCAAAAATCAATAAGCGGGGGGGGGGGTTGGAATAAGAATGTCCTGGGTGGAAAATTTTCCAAAAATTAATTAGCGGACCCCCCCCCCCGGCTATTAGGTACCCGAGAGTAAGAATATCTTTTCCTAACTAAGATCTCCACAAGCACAAGTAAGTCCAATTCATCTGCCTACATATTTTGCACATAGATGCACATTAGTACTGCCGAAAAGCAGTCGAAAACCGTTTACCGAAAAAAAATTTTTTACCGGTCTATAGAACCGGAAATGTGCCGGAAATCGTCGTTTTTCATATTTCCATCTCATTTTTTCAACATATGTAATCGTTCTTTACAGAAAAAGGTTCGTTATCATGATGCCCAAAACTTAGCATTGTTTGTTATCCAAAAAAAAATCATCCTTTGAATCCGGAACTGAACACGCCGAAAACCGGCGTGAACAGCTTGAAAATCGCCTGAACAGCTGAAAACCGGCGTAAAAGAGGTTTCCCTCGTTTTTCAAGTTACACTCGACAGATTTTCATGGTTTATTGCACAATGATGTAAAATAGCAATGCCCAAAATGTGACGGGCCCAATTTTCGAAAAAGAAATTTTTCTGGCCGGTAGAACCGAAAATGTCCCAAAAAGCGGTTTTTTGAGATTTTCTCGAGATTTTATCATTAGATTTTTGTGATTTTTTGTTCACAGATGCACATTAGTACTGCCAAAAAGGTGCCGAAAACCGTTTACCGAAAATTAAAATTTTCCGGTCTATAGAACCGGAGATGGTCCGGAAATCGTCGTTTTTTCATATTTCCGACACATTTTTTCAACTTAATTTTTAACAGGATTTCGGGATTTTGCTAAAGATTTAAGCATGTAGTTTATTTATGAATTATAACCCTAATTAACATAAAAATGAAATCAATTTTGTTCTTACTTCAGTTTTAATTTATTTCTGAATGATTAAACAGTGTCAGTATTTTTTTGCTCTTTTAATAAACACTGTTTGTCTCTTTCAAGATTTAATCACTTTATGCTCTGTGGATTTATACCTTTCATGTTTTAAAGAATTTATTGCTGCCTTAAATTTTCATTATTTCATCATAATGTTCATACTTAGATGCAGATGTATTACCAGGTAGGTCCATAAAAGTATCGCTTGTTTGTGTTGAAAGTAGTTTTGTCTTCTTTCTCCTTGTCTTCCTGTTTTGTGGCGTTAATATTTATCGATATGTTATTTCTTTTCTTTTCTAGGTCAATTGTTTCTCTGAAGGATTTACCGAATCTAGAAAACTTGAATTTGAAAGGAAACCCACTGTGTGATGATCCAGACTACATTATCAAAGTATGTGGACTGCTCGCAGGTTTTGAAAAGTCGTATATTTTACGATCGATCCCATAAAAACATTGAATTTTTTTTAATCAGATAAAATGTTCAGGTTATTCAATCTAGCGTTTTCGCGATTTTTTTCAATTCTTTTTTTTTAAACATATCAAAATTAATTAATCTTGGTAAATCTCTTTAAATGCTGCTGGTTGTAGGTCTTGTTCAGGTCCTTTGAAATTGTTTTCACATAATGCACGCGGGCGTTCGCTTTCTTTTCAAAGAAGAGTTTAAAAAAATGTTTTGGTAAGAAATGTGTCCTTCTTAGGGACTACCTTAAGGGAACTAATTTTTGCGGGAATTAGGTTTTGCGGATTTGTCCTTTTTTGGAGAAGTTTCTATTCATTTTCGAAGGGATTCTTATAATTTTTCGATAAAATTGGCAAAAATTGTATTTCGCGGTTCAAAATTTTAGTTCCCATGAAAATTAGTTCCCTTAAGGTATGGTTTTATTTCCAATTTTCGTTTAACTTTCCAGGTGAAAGAGGCTTTCCCCAAATTGAAGACATTTGATTTCAAAAAGCTTTCCGGTAAAATTATATTTTCTTGTCTTTAACACAAATAAAGTATAAAAGATTTGCACCCTGTTGTACCTTGTAAAGGAAGATATTTTGGCAGAAAGAAAATTAGGTGGATTTCGGTATTTAGTGACCGCTAAATCTTTTTCCCGCCAGATTTAATTTTTGGCCAAGAATATCATTCAACCACCAAAATAAATTTCGCGCCAAAGTTATTTTTTCTTGCCGTCCATCAAATTAAATTCCTTTCAAAAAAACGATTCGATCATCCATCAAAATAAATTCCCGCTAATTTTTTTCCTTTATTCATATATTAAATGTTTTCTAACGGATATCGACCTTAACCATCAGTTATAGTAGTTGATTCTAATGGTCGTTCTTCTCCTCTGGATTTTATTCTCCTAAGCTCTCATGGAACTTTTATAATGACGGAAGTACAATTAGTGCAAACTGTTTCTTGAAACCGTTTAACTGCTCCAAATCAATATCGTCAGGGTTATTCCAATTCCATCTTTCCTCACCACATTGCTAAATGATAAAGTATGTTTTTTTTAATAAGCAAGTGCCTACCCCTATCTCAGGCTCGCATTAGCATAGCATTCTACTGTTCTTAAACAATATATCCATTGTTTAGGTACCAAAACTGAGCCTGTATAATGCTTATAAACGTTATGCTTATAGAAAAAATTGTATTTTGACGTACTAATTAATTTTATGTTACATCTATTCGGATCTTCTTTTTTAGAACTTTACTTCAAAGCGATAACAGAGAGATCCAAACGCGAAAAGAAAACACAAGGATCGTCAAACGAGAAAAGCGAAGTCAAGGATCGAGGCTTCAAAAAGTCCGTTGTAACCTCAACAAAATCTGCGTCGCCGCAAGAAAATGAAAGCGACGAGGGCGTGAAATCGGAAGACGACAAAAGCGAAGTCAAGGATCGAGGCTTCAAAAAGTCAGTTGTAACATCAACTAAATCTTCGTCGCCGCAAGAAAATGAAAGCGACGAGGGCGTGAAATCGGAAGACGACAAAAGCGAGGGCGGCAAGAAGAAATATTCTAAGAAGCGTAAACTTGATGAGGATAACATTGGAAATGAGAACAGTTTGAAGAATGGGACTGATTCTCATGTTGAGGATGGCTCTCCCACGAAGAAAAAGCCTAAAAAGAAAAAGCACAAAAATGATATGAGTAGTTTGACTGAAACATCCAAGGGTGAAATCCTTGGCGAGAAGAATGCTTTAAATGAGACAGATTTCCAAGCTGAAGAAATAATATCAAAGAAGAGAAATAAAGAGACATTTGAAAGTGAGAGAGAAAAGGCTGATTCGAAAAATACAGATGAAATTTCTTCAACCAAAAAATCGAAAAAGAAAAAGAAAAAGTCTAAAGACGGCGAAGATGATTCATCAACAAAAAAGGTCGGACAAAAACAGACGGGGGTCGTGTCAGTTATAAAAGTGAAAAAGAAAAGTAAAAAGACAAAAGACGGAGGGAAAAATAAAGACGTATTAAGCGCTGTCGTTGAAAATGAAGGACTGACTTTTGGGACTGGGACAGAGAGTTGCTGGTAATATTTTTTAAATCTTTTTTTATCGTTTCTTTTAAACACTTTTTATATTATTTAGAGAGTACTTACTGTCTAACCAAAAGTCGAACATGCTTTTAAATTTTGATTCTACCCCCTACCATGATTTTACCGATGAAAAAGCAAAACAAAAAATTCTCTTACCTCCCCACTTTCTGAAATTTTTTAAACATCGCTACCCCCGCTTGCGAACTATGTAAATTTACTGAACTCGCTCACATCATAATTTGAAAATTTCTTAAAATAATAGCGGAAAAAGAGCATTCATAATTTTCAATGAAACAAGGCGTCTTTTTGTATCTATATGAATTTAACCCCAAAGCAGCCCCAAAATCAAGTTTTACAATGTTAAAAGATTTTCTTGGTGATTTTTTCGTCGTCATCTAAAGAGTTTATATTCATTTGCCCATTGTTTTGCTTGATTCATCCACCCAGTATTTGGTAAGTTGGGTTTGGCCTCGTTTTCAATTACTTCTTTTGCGTTGGTTTTTATGCCTTCGTTCGTTTCTTTACTGGCTGAAAAGTTGTTTTAGATGTCTGTGTTTTAGCTTTTAGTGCAGTTTTGAATATTTTGCATATTATGCATATTGAATTTTGTCAACAAACGTTGTATATTTATAAAAACTTCATCGTCCGTCTTGAAAACAAACTCATAAATGTCCAATATAAGGCTGCCATAACTTTCTCTGATCGTTTATGGAAATCTTCAGGAACATCTAAAATCAACATATCACCGTGATTCTTAGATTCCTCAACAAGCTTTTGCTGGACTTCCGCAGAATCAACAGCTCCTACATTGAATATTACTTGCCAATTTTCCACACTTTCATTCCAAAATGTTTGGTTGCCCCACGCTTTGCGGATCCACTGGCGGCGCTCGAAATTCTTATCAAACGATATGTTACGAGAACGATCACTTTGTAGTGTTTTAAGAATCTTTTAAAGTTACTGCATCGACCATGACATTAGTGCTAAACTTCTTTCTATCCTTGCCATCAGTAGATTTGACAAGTGCTTTGACCTTTTTTTATGGAACTGTCGATAATTTTCTCACTGTATTGTACTATATGTTCAATACCTACATACATGTGTATTTGAGAAAAAGGGAAATTCCCACTAAATCTTAAAGCCACAATCGATTTGGAAGCGCTCTAAATTAGGTTGGAAGGGTAGAGTTTCACCTCTGAGTTTTAACATGAGACTTAGGACCTTAAGATCTGAGGATCCAAAAGTTCAAAGATGGTCCAATAAGGCTCATAATATAGTCTGGAAGTCTATAATCCCGAGCCAAATTGAAATATCCGATTAAATTTAAGAGATAGCCCAAAATCAACTTTCTCGCCCGAACTCCAAATTTCGAAAAACGAGGAAATAAGCTCAATTCTCAATAGATTTCGTCCATGATTGTACATTGAATCCAGTCATACGGATATCGAAATCTTTTATTGTTTTTTTGTAGATTCCTTGTAGAGTTTTCCGTTGTAGTATGAAGCTTTCCAGTTGTACGGTCTTCGAATTCGATCATAATGTTTCTTATATCGTGAAATTATTTTAGGACGGGATTTTCAGTTGTACTGTGAATGCTTCTATTACCCATGGTCTTCTCTGTAGCGGTTAAAAGTGGTGTATTTGTAGTATGAGTGCGTAAATTTTTTATTATTGGTCTCAGCTCCACTCTCTCATCGTCTATAATTGTAAGAACTCATTTGATATTTTGTTATTTAATACTTTGTTATCTTCTTCTTACTAGGTTTTGTTTGAGTTAGCTTTTAAAATGAGGTTATCAGAAAAAACTGTGTAAACCGTTTAAACGGGGAGATAAGATTTGAAATCCCAGCAAATACCTTTAAGGTTATTGATTTTGACGAATTTGTTGTATTTTGCCAAACAAATTTAAATCAACTAGGCTTAGTAGCTCTAGCCGTGGACTACCAATTTTTTTATGGATCAAAGTCTTAAGTATTTAAAGTCTGTAATCGACCACCCTCAGCCGGCTTGGTCCCAGTTTCTTATAAAAAACGGTACATTGCCTGATGATACTACATGATTTTCCTATTAACAGATTCATGTAGAAAAGTCACGAATAAACGTCGAGTAAAGCTCTGATTGGCTGAGACATGCAAAGATTACCTCATAATTTGGAAATTTCGATAAAAATATGTTTATGTAAGCATTCTTTTAGCCAATCAGAGCTTTACTAAACGTTTTTTTTTGTTACTTTTTCACATGAAAATTTGTATATTGACTAATAAGCCAAGCAACTTCCAGTGTAACCAATCACTCCTGGGGAGCAGTAACATTTTTGAAAGAGACTTGCTTACAAATCTACACTGCTGTTGAAAACTTCTGACTTATGCTCCTCGAAATCAAGCAATTAACTAATTTGAACATAACCACAAGTTTTCATCCTGTAAGAAAAGTAATTAGTCATATGACACACTTTTCTAATTTAAACAAATTGATTACAGAACAAGAAATCCGTTTCCCTTCTTGAACTGACTGAACGTATGAAAGTCACCAGCACCGTAACAGAAAAAAGCACATCTTGTTGTTCCGAAAAATACACTCTTTTGCTTCTTCTTGTCATATGCAATATAAATTTAACGACATTCTAACGATATCTGCAGCAGACTAGCTGAAGGTGCTTCTGTCATTCCTAAACGGATTTGGAAAAGAGGCGTGGAGTTTGATAATCCCACTTTTCCTTTGTGTTTATTATTCTACTACTTCAAACACTCTCCTTTCTATATTTTCCTTTGCTTCTTTTGAATTTCATTTTGATTACGCTTTTGAGATATTGGTCGGTTTTTGAGAATACTATATCGCTGACACCGTTATGTGACGTAACAGGATTCAAAACAGCACTTCATTGCCATCCTCCCCTCTTTAAATTATTGAAATTTACATAATACTGACACCTAAAAAAATGAATTTTGGTGAGAAAGAATATTGGCGAATGATGCACCTTTTTAGGGAGTAGTATTGATTAATGAATTTGGTGAATATTTAAGGGACAACAACGTTTCTGTGTATTCCAGGCTTTTTTTACGTTACTGATTGACACTAGAGAAACGTATTCCTACGCGTTAAAAACAGACAATGCCAGGGTTTTACGTATTATCTAGCGCTACCAGGAAGCATCAAAAAGCTGATTATACGCAGGGAACAAGATTTGGAGTAGTATTGACGAATTTGGCGAATATTTAAAATCCCCAGATTTTCCCCTCAAAAGAAATACACTTAACTTTGTATATATAACCCTGAATAGGAGACGAGATATAAGCAGATCTTCAATCGTGGCCGCTCTCTGGTTAATAATTCATTCTTACTTCAATTCAGGACCTTCTCAGATACCCTGCTAGCCAATGTATCATGAGTTATCAACGATTATCGGCGATCCAAAAAATATCTGCAATCTGATTGGTTAAAAAGAGTACAATATATCTTGTATTTTACATGTAAAAATATAAATTGACGAAAGATGTTGTTGCATTGTAGCGGTAGAAGCAATCTAACGTCACTTTGCTACAAAAGTATCCTCTTAATATACGAACTGAGCGTTTTCGTAATACTTTTTTTCCTTACTGCATATCACAGTGGAATGTCCTGGGCGCGAATATAAGAGATCTACCTTCTGTTAAGACCTTTAAGAATGCAATTTTAAAATTTTTGAGACCCAAACAATCTCGTGTTTTTGATGTTTCTGACAATCAAGGTGTAGTCTTTCTAAATCGACTTCGGGTAGGGTTCAGTCATCTGAACGAGCACAAATTTAGGCATGGTTTTCGTGATACTTTAGACCCTTTTTGTGGTTGTTGAACTAACTCAGTTGAAAAGACTCAGCACTTTTTTCTGCACTGCTCTATATATTCCCATGCGAGACAATCTCTATTCGACAAACTACAAGACTTAGGTATTATTTTCCTGCCACTAAACCCTTCTTATTTTTGTCGGTTTTTATTATACGGTGATGAAAGCTTGACTTTAATTTTAAATCAAACTATAATTCTTTATGTCGTTGAATATATCCATGAATCTGGAAGGTTCAGTGGTGCGTTATTTTAGTCTACTACAACCATAGCTCTCTCCACGTCACACCTTTTTTTACTTTTTCCTTTCTTCATAGCCTTACCTCTGGCGATATAACTTAAGTTTCTAGCGGAGGGAGGGACTATATTAATGTTTAGTAGTATTTTATATTATATGTTCGTAATGTACCCTGTGTTTATGTTTCAATAAAGAAAAAAAAAAAAAAAAAAAAAAAAGTGTCCTCCAACACAAAAAGTGCATTTTTTGGGTCACCGATAAACCAGTTATCAGACATTTGCTCGTACAATATGGAAATATTTTACTCGTTCCGGATTTTCCGTATATTTTCCTCGCCTAAAGGCTCGGAAAATATTGTACGGAAAGATCTCGGAGCTCGTAAAATATTTCTCATATTGTACTCGCAACTGTCCGATAACTATTACATATTATCTGGTATTCGATGTAGAATTCATTTTCCTTGAAGCTCTGATGATCATGACAATTTTCAACTAGTAAGATTTGGATTACGGGATTTTGCCAGATCGCGTAAAGGAGGCTGGAGGCCTGAAGCCCAACCCTCCTTTTCGTGGGGATCTTCGGGTCAAACTAAAATATTTTAAGACTTATGGCATCACATCATAGACCGACTTTCGTTCCTCTCCGAGAGGGAATCAACCCGTCCCTTTAGAGGTTCAGTTCGACAACCAGTCCACCCTCTAAATATCAGATTACATCGACTGTGACATTATAAATAACGCCAGGCTAGAAAGGGAATGCTTGTGTAATCATAGTCACTTTAGGAAGAAATGAAAAGCAGAATATAGAAACAGAAGGGTATTTGAAACAAAAGGAAAAGAAAATAAACAAAAACATTTCCACGCCTCTGAAATTCCGTTAAGGAATATGTAATCACCCGAAATTACTTGTAACTTGTCTAATATTTTATCCTGTACAAAAATTCTAAATTGGGAAACAAGCAGGCTTTCAGATTGTCCATAAAAGCGAGTAGGAGTACAGTTTGAGTGGAGTAATCTGTATTGATGTATATTTTAAAGTCGCAAATACCAAGGAAAAAAGATACGAGATGAGAATGTTAGATTTCTTTATTTGAAGCTCTGATCTTTATTCCAAATCGAAAAGGTAAACATTTTAGGTTACTATTCTAATGCTGCAATCTTGAACTTTAGATATCCGGAGGAGGGGAGGTACTGACCGTGACGATAAAAGCCACCCTGAATATTGGTTGAACACAAATACAATTTCAATATTACAATGAAGTGAATACAGTCGCTCTCATGTTGTCTTTTGACCAGCCACCAGAACAATTTCAATATAAATACTGTGTCACTTCACTATTGTGATATTTTTTATTGTATTATATTGTTTTGGGTCATCGAGACTAATCGAGGCCTATTTAGCGCTTTTGTTAATTTTTTTTTTTTAACATCTCTTTTATCACCAAGAAAATCAATGGTATATAAATATCTAAAACTAAGTATAAAGCTCTTTCCTTTTATGTACATTTAAAAATTTTCTGTTTTCGGAACAAAATATATACTATGTTTACTGAAAATAAAGACTGTAAGGCCGCCCAAACGGTAAGGAGATAAAGAGAGTAAGATAACAGTCTAGCATGGGAATCATCAAAGTGTCAAAATAAGAGGCCGGCTGAGATCATCAGCGAAGGAATCACCAAGCAACTCGAAAAAAAAAAAGCCAGAACAAGAAATTACGGGGAATCAGAGTCTGCAAAATGTATGAACGATGGAATCAAAACAACAACAGAAAATCTAGACTGGGCTGCCCGTTCTAAAAAGATATCATTTCAAGAGAAAAGGTGGAAGAGAGAATATTGTATGTTGTAGATATAAGAGCAAGGCAGTGAGAAAATCTACGACCACACAATATTTTCTTCCAGCTTAGCTCTGAATGAAAGTCTATTTTCAAAAATATGCCAATTTTTTATATAATAAATGCATTCCTGAACTTCATCAGAAATTTCAATAACTTCAGTTTTAAAAGTATAACTTTTATTCAACAGCAATGTGTAAATGTTCAAATTTTCTCGATTTATAATTCTGTTAGTAGAGTGTACGTAGCTGAAGTCTATGTTCATATTCGTAGTTAGTAGATGAAAGATGTATGGAGCAACTGATTTGTTGTGAATGATTTGGCTGAGTAGCCTAAGTCTTCTGCTATCTATGAGGGTGGTAATGTCAGCTAGGTTGTATAGTTTGTTCAGTAAGTTCCTTGATCGTTTAGATACACCGAAAAGTGACTTAAGACACATTCTTGCTTGGGTATTAAGATGTTCAGCTTCTGATTTTGTAAGAGTCACAAGTTCTAGACCGTATAGAAGTTTGGGTACAACAATGCTATTGAATAGTGTAACAATCTGATTGGGATGACACAGTCGAATTCCAGCTGTGATAAGTGAAGTTGCAACGGACCACATGCTAGCTATTCGGTCAGTCTTATGTCGGTCGAGAGAGATAATGTTATTTTTCAGTTGCCAGTGAAATCCAAGGTGTTTCAGTTCATTTTGTCTATAAATAATGGTGTCATTGATACGTATATAAGGATTTTGTAGGTAGTTTCCAGAAACAGTGAATTGAGTTTTGCTTTGGTTATATTTAAGACAGTTGCTGATGCCATGGTTGATACATTGGTCGATCATTGTTTGGAGATGTGAAAGGGTTGGACTCAATAGGATAATGTCATCTGCGTAAGCTATGATGGCGGTATGAAGATTGTTCGGAAGGTATGTGCCAATTTCGAGAGACCTGATGTGTTGAAGCAGATCTTCTGTATAAATGTTATAAAGAAATGGAGAAAGAATGCCACCTTGACGAACACCCTGGGTTAGTGTGAAGGGCTTTGGTGATTGATGAGAAGCGTAATGGACCACTGCTGTCCCATTCAGATATAACTTGACAAGCAGGGCAACAATTTCATTTGGAATGTTCTTTTTTGCCAGTTTCGAGAAGGGGGTATTCCAGTTACAGCAGTCAAATGCTTTCTCAGCGTCTAAGCTGCAAATGTAAACTGGACTACCCCTACTGTTGTAATGTTTAATGGTGTCTGAGATGAGAAGTTCTGAGTGGAGGGTTGACGAACCCGGAACAAAACCAAATTGTGAGAGTGCATGGTCTCCAATTTCAGGACATTTCACCAGTACAACAAGTTCTAATAATTTAGTAAGTATCGGGATTAGACTGATACCACGGTAATTGTTTGCATCGTTCATGGATTTCTTATATGATTTTACCAAAGGTATGAGAATTGATGTTGATAGATGATGAGGTAGCTTTGGTGATATAAATAGCTTGTTGACAAGTCCTGTGAGATAGGTGATGAAAGTGGTATTCTTGGCACAAAGGAAATGCTCTGCATTGATTTGGAATGGGTCCCTGGATTTGCCAAATTTGAGTTTATCGAGCGCTTTGGTTAGTTCTGATTCAGACACGTTGAAATTGTTTGAAAATTTACTTTCAATTTGTGCTAGTAGTTCTCTGAGTTTCATATTGCTTTCATCATTGTCTATATGAGCAATACGAGGCGTATTGAGGAGGTTATCAAAGTGGTTGTGAAATTCGTTTGTAATGTCAGTTTTCTTTGTTTTCCCATTTATAGTGAACAGTTTTTGATCTTTATTTTTCAATAGTCGAAGATTTTTCCAGTATGATTGTGGTTTTATATTCTTGAGTTTATCTGTGTTGATATAATGTTCTACTGTGGCATTGTTTTTTGCTCTCCTGACGTGATAGCGAAATATCTTCCGTGCAAATCTATACCGATGAAATGATGTACTAGATTGGTGCTTCGGGAAACCTTCATCTCTCCAGTAGTTAAACATGTGACGAAGATTGTTATGGGCCTTGCGGATTTCATCGTTCCACCAAGGTTTGGATTGAAAAGTGTATGTAGACTGTCTGAAATCTATACAAGCTTCACTTGCACAGGTGCGAAGAGCGGAATGAAGTTCGTCGATTGCATTATTTGAATTGAAATCAAGATGTTTGATAGCATTATCTACTTTTACCTGGTAATGGTTGACAAATTTTGAGTTCTTCCATAAGTAGTTCGGTATGAAAGCCATCTCCGTATCAGAATGAATATCTTCCTGATCCATGATAGTATGCGATGAGAGAAGACTAGTTGTCACAGGTAGATGATCACTGGTGTTATCGTGGTTTGGATAAAGGACAGCAGTGTTGGAGAAACATTCAGATAGTGATGATGGAACCAGGATGTGGTCAATATAGGAAGAGTTTGGTAACGTAAAATGTTGATAGGTATAGGATGGACCAGAACCATCTGTCAGATCTATAGGTATCAAATCGTTTTCTGTTATGAAGTTAGATAGATGACTTGATAGAGCGTTTGATTTTGTAGAGCGGCTGTTGGAGGGGAGATCTGGACAGCATTGAAAATCGCCCAAAAGAATCGAATCGGCAATGTCAGTAAATTGGTTCATAATGCCTGTGATAGAAGCAAGTTGTGATTGGTATGTTTGAAGATAGTCTGATTTGTTATTTATTGACTGTAAATACAGACCCATAATGATGAGGGTTCGATCACCAAGTGTGGTCTGGACAGCAGATATGTAGTCCTCTTTTAGGATAGTGGTTACGTTTTGAAAATAGTTTTTCTGAGTAGAAGGACAGTGCCTCCGAATGGACGACCATGTTCATGTTGATTTGCAGGGTGAAAAATGGTAATAAAGTCTTTCTTGAAGTGGTTTAGTAGGTGGACTTCACTCTGAGTGAGCCAAACCTCTGAGAGTGATAAACAATCATATGACTTTGCAAGTTTATTTACATATATACAGTTCCCTTTGTAACCATAACAGTTCAAGGAGATAAAGTTCGTTAAAAATTCATTGGAGGCATCCATTTTAAAATTGGTCATAACTATTTAAATGTTCATCTGAGTACTTATTGGCTTTGTTGGATTGGTATCGATCGTTTGGGTATTTGTTATTTTGGTTGAACTGGTATCGGTGATTTAACGTGTTGTTGGAAGGATGCTGATGGGTTGGTCGGTTGTTAAGGTCACGGTACGACTGCCCGGGAAACCCTTCTGTGTGGTGGTTCGATCGGTTCTGAGAACGAGAGAGGCGAAAAGGTTGCACACGTAAACCTTCAAGCCAGAGTGATGAGTCGAAAGCTTTGTGGGAATCGTAAAAGTTAATACCAATTCTAAAAGATTGGTTAAACTTATTTTGACGAAATGCAGAAATTTCAATAACTTTAATACCAACTTCATTTTCAACATAAGATCTCACAGATTGTGGGCTCAATTTGAGGTTGAAGCCCCCAACAAATAATTCGAATGGTTTGCGTTCGCCGGTGATGTGTGGTTTTGCTGCTTTGTTTTCCCCATAGATAAGAGCGTGACTGTAGGTAGGTTTTCCTTGGGATTCAGTTGACGATGGGTCCTTGTTCACTAGTGCCTGACGTTGTAGATTAGGGTTCTGGAGCTTTGGCTTTGGGGTAGCATGGTAAGTTGTGTTGAGAAGTGACTGGTCGAAGGGTAGGTCCCTTAGATAAGCCGGATCTGAAGGTTGGGTTGTTTGTGCATTTATTGGAGTTGATGGAAGCTCCTGTTGGCTGATGGTTGTTGTATTATCTTTCGGTTTGGAGAAATTGTTGACTGTGGATTTCGGGCTGGGTTTGAAGATTCTGTCAACTTTCGATTCAAGAGATGAGAGACGACCTTTCAAACTATTGTTTTCTGTGATTAATTGTTCGTTAGATTTCACGAGCTTTTTGTTAGTCTCAATGACTTCGTTAAGTTTTTTAATAATCAACGCACTGTCCTTGTCCATGATGGGAGGATTAGCTGGTAATGAGTTGGTGGTCGGGTACTTATGTATGTCAGAGGCTAATTTCGGACCAATTCGGTTGTCGTGTATAGCGATTCCAATGTTGAAAATATCGATATTTTGTTTATCACAGTCCTCTAAAGAAAGTCATTGAGACAACACGTAAAATATTTCATGGTCCACACGTGCCGCATATTAAAAAGAGAAGAAAAAAGTTAAAGTGTGTGAGTGTTGAGAAAAATAAAATTGTAAGAAAGAAGAGAAACATAAAAATTAAAAAGTCGAAACAAGAAAATACATAATAAAAATTGAAAAATTGTTGATGTTGAGAAACTTGGCAAGAAGCACAGGAAAAAATTAATAGATCACAAGCTTTGTGAAATGTCGTTTCCAGATTTGGGAATAGGTGGGTTTCCCAAACTAATCACAAGGTTGGGATCCTGCAACTCTTCACAAGGTTGTCAAATGCAATTTCACAAACTTTAAATCTGTATGCGGATATTCGGATACCCTGGTTGGGAATCTCAATTTCTGGAGCTTGTGAGTCACAGTTTCACAATCCAAAAATGACAAAAACCTAACCGATTTATTTTTGTTCAGACCTTTTGTTAGCCTAGATTGACGCTGGGAACCAGCAAAAACGGGTCCAGATGTTACGTTTACCAAACTTTGTGAAACATCATTTCCCAATAAAATATTACGTTTCCCCCCATATTTGGAATTGTGTTTGAATTAGGGTATGGTCGAAAATGGATCTAGATTTAACTTTTCCCAAACTTTGTATAAAAGCACTTCCCAATGTAGAACTTAGCTTATCCAAACTTGTCCTGAAACTGTTTGAATTAAGGAATGGTCGAAAATGGATCTAGATATTACTTTTCCCAAACTTTGTATAAAAGCACTTCCCAATGTAGAACTTAGCTTATCCAAACTTGCCCTGAAACTGTTTAAATTAGGGAATGGTCGAAAATGATTCTAGATTTTACTCTTCCCAAACTTTGTAAAAAAGCACTTCCCAATGTAGAACTTAGCTTGTCCAAAATTATCTTTAAACTGGCTAAATTAGGAAATGGTCGAAAATGGATCTGGGTTCTACTTTAAAGCACGTTTGAAATGCAATGTGAATATAGGTTTCTTGCTTGTTTCTATAATATCTAAAATACAATTATATTGAAGAACGATTTTATTAAAATAAAGTAACAAATACAGTACTTGAGCAATTTTAATACATGTCCAGAAAATATATCCCAATCATTTACGTGTTTTACGTGTTTACATAGATTTAAATTTCTAACGACATCCACAGAGAACCTTTAGGAAAAGATGAATCAATGAATAGCTCCTGTAGTTCAGTATCGTTTGATCGTTCAGCAACTGACATAACTTCCATTCTCCATTGATTTTTTGCAATTTTCAAGCACAGCTTTCTCTGTAAGTCGGTGGTTTACTACGTCATCTCAGTCATCTTGTCGATTTTTACATTGCCTTCAGTCAATAACATTAGCTAGTAATTGCCCCCGCAAGGAGCGTAGCGACTGAGGAGGCACTCATAGCTTCACGCAATATATTGGACTGGAATCTCGATTCTTTGCGAATTGTTTTTGTTTTTGCGTCGTAATCGGCTTTCCGGCCAATTAAGTGTTCCGCAAAAATATGGCGGTAATTTATACAGCGGTAAATGTTATACATATTTTCATATTACGTTATATGCTATTACCATTATTGCGTATTACATTTTATTAGTTTTGATTTAGCATTGAAAAGCTGAAGCGAGTGTTATAAATGCAAATTATAGAAAAAGCATAGTGATTACACCATAACACGAATTACAATATTACTTGTGCAAATCAAAACAAACAAAATGGCAGACTGGTTATGATGGTGAGCTGATTCAGTGATTGGAAAAAGTGTTTTGTATGTCAAATTTTGTTTCTTGTCTTTGAAACTGAATACTGTAATTTAGTCAGAAGTTCATTTCAGCAATGATTTCAATTCTTTTTCTGGAATCTTTAAAGAAGTTTGCTCAAGTTTTCAAATGTACATTTGATATTTTTGTTCAAACTGTAATTTATCTTTGTCTGTTATTATATTAATAACTAGCTTTATTGTTTATAGAGCTTCTTAAGCTTTAAAGACCATCATATGCTCGTAACTCGAGAAAGTCCTTCTTAACTTGGTAAAACAAGATACCGGCAAAATACAAAAAGTTGAATCCAAAAGTGGTTGAATGTGTTGAATGTCAATCAATGTTTTTTTTTTGGTCTTCAAAATAGATTTACCTCACTTAGAGTGTTTTCACTGTTTGTTCAGTGTGGTAAATCTATTTTAAAAACCTGAAAAAAAGTTTGCTTACATTCGTTTAACTTTGCATGCGCACGTTCCACTTTTTCATGCAGTTGTGATAGCCTAAATAACTTACGCTCTAGGGGTTTGGTGAAATAGCTCCAATTCAAGCTTACCGAGTTAAGGCATTTAACGGTGGTTAGACTAGGCACACAGACAGTCATACAGGAACACCATAAAGTGAGAGTATATAGCTAAAAACTCAAAAAGTCTAGTTTCCTGAAGGGCCGTCTCTTCATTGTCTGCGCTGCAATAATATCTTAATGGCTTCAATCCTTTCAGCTTGGACAAAAGATTGCATCATGAAAAAGTACTATGCACTTTAAAAAAAAATTAGGCACATTTCAACTTTTCGACTGTACGTCTGAATGGACCACAATGACAAATGACGTTTCTTTATTTTTCTTTTGACTGCAATCACAGCATACGCAAGTGGAGCCCGGGCCTTAACTAGGATTGGTCTATTTCAGATGGCGCAGAAATTTTTGATAAATTTTATACGCAGTATCATCTTATCATCTTACTATTGTTTATTAGGCAAAGTAGCAATAGAGAATTGTTGAAATATATAACAGCCAATGAAAAATAAACAAGCTATTTCTGATTGGTTTCCTTGTTGATTTATTCACCGCTATATATTTTGCCTACAATCTAAGATGTCTGCAGCATTATCGGAAAAGGTCTATTTAGTGAATGATCATTACATATATTGTTGTAAGAAAAAACAAACAAACAAGGAGATGTGACAGGATGTGAAAGTCAGTAACATAATGATACCATGATTTTCGAAATATGTTTTTGAGAAGCTTTTCCAGCTTTTCCTTGAATTCTATTAAATTGTCAAGCTGCATGAAGGCATGAATTCTTCAAGTATTTTGTTAATGGAATATCATTTTTTTTCAATCAATCAATAAATAATTAAATTAATCAATTATTCCTGATAATTTTTTATGCTTTAATTTTGAAAGCATTAAAAGCTTTATAAGTGCATGACATGACCTTTCTGTGGGGGCATTTAGTGAAAGCTATGACTAGTTTGATAATTAGCTAGTAATTTGTATACAGTAATTCTCATCAAGGAACTGAAAATATCGATACAACCAAATTTCTCTTTCCAACCAAGACATTGCGAGCCAATGATGTCGTTTTGGCGTCTTTCTTTGTTTCCATAATAGTAATTTGCTGAATTTTTTACGGTAATATTATCTAATCTAATAGTCGCGCGGCTGAGGTCGAAAAAAGTGGCTAGAAAATGATTTTCGTGATACACCTCTTAGATTCCACTTTTTTCGATGGAAACTCTCGAATTAGTATATGTAGATTCCAAAATCAAAAAGTTTCCACGATATTATCGTGCAAGTAACGAGTAAATGGCGATTTTTTGCGTTTCCAGGCAAAATTGCAAGGCTTGGAAATTCATGATTTTTGGGGGGTCTTCAAATTAAAAAAAGACCTATACCACATGATAGAGCTCTTCAAACTGAGCAAAAAAGTGTATTACACCAAAGTCCCAACTTCTCTAGATCAAAAGTTATGGGCCTATTTGTGGTAAAAAACTGATGGAAAACAGGGAATTTCCCCACAATCTGCATTAATTTATGCAAAATTAAACACCTTTTTGACCACAAATAGGCCCATAACTTTTGATCTAGAGAAGTTGGGACTTTGGTGTAATACACTTTTTTGCTCAGTTTGAAGAGCTCTATCATGTGGTATAGGTCTTTTTTTAATTTGAAGACCCCCCAAAAATCATGAATTTCCTGGCCCCTTCCAGGCCTTGCAATTTTGCCTGGAAAAGCAAAAAATCGCCAATTACTCGTTACTTGCACGATAATATCGTGGAAACTTTTTGATTTTGTAATCTACACATACTAATTCGCGAGTTTCCGTTGTTTTTTTTGGAATCTAAAATATGTATCACGAAATGAAACGTTTTTCGACCTCAGCCGCGCGACTATAAAGAGCAAAATAAAAATTAATGGTAAAAATGAAACTTATTTCAAATTTATTCTATCAAAAAAACTCCCCTCCATGCTGTTACCCCGCTCAACTAAAAATATATAAGACAACAGACTAACAAAAATATTGTATGGAAAAAAAATATCAACGAATAATGAACAGAATTTGAAAATCTAGCAATGAAAGCTGATTGGACAAATTCATTTTGAATCTTAAAAGCTGATTGGAGTAGATTTTCATTACGTAATCGAAAATTTCTCTCTTTATATATTTTTCCTATAAAAATCTTATGAAATGAAATTTTGCTATCAAATTTGGTATGGAAAAATTTCTTTTTTAATTTTAAAATCCATAAAATTGAAATCAAAGTAATAAAACTTACCGATAAAGAAGTTTATATTTCTTGTGATGTTTAATTTGTCTTTCCATTGTTGCTCCGGCCTAGGAGCCTTAAATTCTCTCTCGTCCGACGACGACGGTCAAGACATTTTTTGTTTGTTTACAAATTCCGATTTTCCCGATCTTAATAACTCGTGGTATCGGGATATGAATTGCGTTCGATGCGCTAAAATGCTACAATATTGCATCAGCCACATTTTATCTCCCTTATAATGCGCCACTTTTACCGAAAAACTGAGTAAGAAAACATTGAATTTGAATTAGTTACCTAATAGTTGGCCAATACTGTTTCGTGTTTCGTGTTGACATCGTGGCTTGCTGGCTTGTCGCAGTTCGCTTGTACTTTCTTCCAAATTATTGGGTAAGACAGAGCTCTCCAAATCTTTTTAGTTCCTTGTATATTAGTCATTTTAAAAAACGAAACGATAGCAGCAAGTGTACACTGGTTAATTAACCTCACTTGTTGGTTATCAATAAAAGATAGCATAAGCTTGTCTGTGTTATATATCAGACAAGCAGCTACACCCTGGGAGGTTGCATGCGAGCTCCTTGCATCCTCTTGTTTAACTTACTTAACTTGCTTAACTTGCTAAACCTGCAAAACCTACACAACCTGAAAAACCTACACAACCTGCATAACTTGCACAACCTACATAATCTGTCATTTGTTCTAGTTAATTTTGAAAGCATCAACCTAACACTCAACGAAAACCTAGCAATTCAAAATACTAGCAAGCGTCCCAAAATGCCAGCGTATCAAGTTTCAAAGGCTGTTTTAGGTTCATTTAACCAAGCAAATGAGGACTTGTTTGGCAATACAGCTGGAACACAATGTAGCGTAAATTGTCTGTATGCTCTTTTTTGGTCAAATTTTCGACATGTTTCTAATTGGAAGACAACAGACCTTGACAAAATCTTAATTGAAGGAGATAAGTTGTACAAACAATTAAACACTAATTCTTATCTTTCCGTTGATGAAATGCCGCGATTCATTGAAACAAACAGCATTGTAACTGACATCAATTTTTTGAATTTTACGAATGGTGAAGCTAAACTTATTGATGGTTATCCACTACTTCGTACCACTTTTAGTTCCTCTGAAAATCTAGATTTCAATGCATTAATGATTATTAAAAATTTCACTATAGCAATTATGAGTCGAACTCAAGGCTATTTCATCTTTGACTCTCATAGTCGAAATGAACGTGGTCTGCTTCAACCATCAAATGGAAAGTCGTGTCTATTAAAATTTGATAATATTTTCGAACTTGAAAAATATATCCAATGTTTTTATTTAGTAGAAATGGAAAATGAGAGTGCTCACTTTGAAATCCAATTTGTTCAAATTTGCGGTTTGAGAGAAGAGCTAAAAGATATATTGCAGCAAGACTTTTCGGCATTTTTGAGAAATTGTACCCGCAAAAGGAAAAACGATTGTGGTGATGGAAATCATTCTACTAAATATCAAAAAACACGTAAAGAAACAAATAAAACATATTATCAGAAAAACCAAGAAGTGCTTATTGAAAATAACAATATTTATCGTTCCCAAAACAAGGAAAAAATTCAAGAAAATGACAGAAATTATCGTTCCCAAAACAAGGAAAAAATTCAAGAAAATAACAGAAACTATTGTTCCCAAAACAAGGAAAAAATTCAGGAAAATAACAGAAACTATCGTTCCCAAAACAAAGAAAAAATTAATGAACAAGGTAGAGTTTATTATAAAAAAAACAAAGGTAAGATAGCTGAAAGTAGAAAGAAAGTACACAAAGAAAATTTAGTGCAGAAATTAATAAAACTTGTTAATGAAGGTCCATTTTACATATGTGTTTGTTGCAATAGATGTCTTTATCGACAAACTGTTATCAAATATTCTGCTGATAAGTATGACATGCCAGAAGAAGATTATTATTCTGAAGTTGTTTCTTTTGATGGTCAGTTGTACATTTGCAAGACATGTCATAACAAGCTTAAGAAAGGAGACTTACCTTGCCAATCTGTCAAAAACAAGCTTTCGCTTGACGAATTACCAAAAGAATTTCATACTCTTCGCAGACTTGAAAAGATTCTCATTTCGCGCAGAATTTTATTCAAAAAGATTGCAATAATGCCTAAAGGCCAGTTTCCAAAACTTAAAGGGTCTATTTGTAATGTGCCAATCAATGTTGAAGATGTTGCTAATACGTTACCAAGAAGTACAACTGATAACGGTCTGAAAAGAAAACTAGAATATAGAGGACATGTTGTTTTTGAACCAATCAGGCCTGATTTCATTCAACGTATACTCAGTTATTTGAAAGAAAACAATCCTCTCTATCATGATATACAAATTGATATTAATAACATTAATGACGAGTCAATGGTAGAAAATGCTACAAATGTTATGGAGGAAACAAATTCTGATGTAGATGAGGAATCTGATAAAAGTGTCTCTGGTGAAGATGCAGATGAGCCTGTTGGAGAACAAACTGATGATTTAGCCTCAGATGATCTTGAAACTGCTATCAACCCACTTGATGCTCACCGTTCAAGCGCAAATGAAACAACTCTTATGCCCGACACTCCAACCGATGCAGAAGTTGATAATGAGATTTTAACATTGGCACCTGGTGAAGGCGAAACACCTATTTCAATTCTGTACGATGAAAATTGTGAGATGCTTGCTCATCCTCATTTATTTCCGAAAGGCAAATTTGGTTACAAAGTTGAGCGTGATGTTAAACTTAGTCCGTCCAAGTATTTTAATCAAAGGCTTTTGAATGAAAAGCAAAACTTTGCATCTGACCCAGACTACATTTTTTATGCCTGTTCTGTCCTTCAGCAACTTAGACTATCAAATCAAATTAATATAGCAATGAAAAAGGTTTCTGCTTCTAATTTAAGTGCGGGCATGTTTAGTCAAAATTTCAAAGAAACAGTGAAGCAATTTATTGCAAATGATAAGGCTTTTGCTTTCATGAGTACTATCAAAGGAACACCAGCTTATTGGAAAAAATTTCAACAAGAAGTTTTAGCCATGGTTAAACAACTAGGTCCACCAACTTTCTTTAATACCCTGAGTTGCGCTGATCTTAGATGGAACGAGCTGATCTCTATTATTTACAAACTTAAGGGTCAAAATGTTACTGATGAATTCATAGACAATCTTTCCTATCATGAAAGATGTGAATTGTTAAATAGCAATCCTGTACTTGTGGCTAGACATTTTCAATACAGAGTTGAAGTATTTTTTAAAACAATCATATTAGATGGCCCTCTTGGTAAAACCACTTTTTACGCTATCCGTGTCGAATTCCAAGTTCGTGGTAGTCCTCACATTCATTCATTTCTTTGGATCTTAAATGCACCAGTACTAACTAAAGAAACAAAGGTAGAATACATAGAGTTTCTTGATAAGATAATCAAAGTTGACTTACCATCTCAAGAAGAAGATCCTGATTTATTTAACCTTGTAAAAACTTATCAATTACATCGCCATTCAAAAACATGTCGCAAATATAAAAATACTCCTTGCAGATTTTATTTTGGTAAATTCTTTTCTGAGAAAACAATAGTATCTGAGCCGTTGCCACTAGAATTGCCGCACGAGGAAAAGGAAACCATACTTGCATTGCGTAAAGAAGTCTTATCTAAAGTAAGAGATTATATTAACAGCAACCTTAATCCAGACAAAAGAAACTTTTTCAACCCGGATGAAGAAAATTACAATCCAGTTCCTAGCATAGATGAAGTACTTGCTCAATTAGATATTCCAAAAAGTGATTATGAATATGCTCTCTCAGTGTCTGAAGATGAAGACTTTCACATTTACTTAAAGCGCGATACAAATGCATGTTTTGTAAACAACTACTTTACTGAAGGACTCAAAGCATGGCAGGCAAATCTAGATATTCAGCCAGTGTTTAATTATTACAAAGCTGCAACTTATATGTGTGCATATCTTTCTAAAAGTGAAGATGAAGTGTCACATGCCATGACTCAAGCTGTTCAAGACGCCTTTGAAAACGGTGGTGATAAGTATGAGCAAATGAAATCTGTTGCGCACGCATATGTTTCAAAGCGAGAAGTATCTGTGCAAGAAGCTGTCTATCTTACTATGCCAGAATTATGGCTTCGAAAACTTTACCCTGGTGTAACCTTTGCAAATACCAATGTCCCAGAAAAAAGGTTCAGAATGTGTCTCAGTGAAGATGAAATCAGCCAATTACCCGAAGATAGCACTTCAATCTTCAAAAAGAATATGCTGGATAGATATTGTGATAGACCAAAAGATACAAGTGGAATTTACAAACCCGTTGCTGAAATGTGCTATGCAGAGTTTTTAAGGTTTTATACTGTTGTCTATGAGGAATGCAGTGAAAATGATTGTCAACCTAATCAGCTTGAAGATAATTTGGTAGAATCTAATCATCCGTCAAATAATTATCCGAAGAATATTAAATTAAGATCAATGAAAGGTAAACTTAAATGTCGCAAAGTTCCACTAGTCCTTCGCCTTTATGAACCTAATAGAAACAAGAACCCAGAAGATTATGCACACCATCTCCTGATGTTATATTTGCCATTCCACGATGAAAATGAATTGTTGTCAGAAGTAGAAAAGACTTACACTGCAAAGCTGCTAGAACCTGGTGTTATTGAAACTATCGAGAGGAATAGAGCTTTGATCCAACCATATGCCGGTTTGGTAGATGATGCCTTAGAACGATACAGAACTGACTTGATACTCAATATGAATGATTATGAGCAACAGGAAAATGACGATACAAATGCAGAGCTTCAAAGTAGAAATCAAAACAATGAAGATGAGTCAGAGGATGAAAGTAACAATGACACTTCTGGCCTTAGAGCGGCTATTCCAATGGAATCAATTTTGCTCCCAGACAACGAAATCAATGTGCGCATAAGATCTTTAAATCATCAACAAAGAGAAGTATTTGACATTGTTCACAAATGGGGAAGAGATTTTGTAAAGAACCTTTCTTCGAAAGTACCAAGAAATATTGAGCCATTTCGTATTTTCTTAACCGGCGGTGGAGGTGTAGGAAAAAGCCATTTGCTCACAACCATTTATCATTCTTTGTCTAAACTTCTAATGTACAGAGGAGGAGAACCAACTAAAGAAAGAATTCTAGTGCTTGCTCCAACTGGTGTAGCAGCAATTAATGTGAATGGAACTACTATTCATACAGGATTGATCATTCCTACAACAGAGTTCTTTTCATTGAGTGGTTCATCTAAAGCAAATTTGCAAAAAAAGCTTGCATGTGTTGAAGTAATTATGATTGATGAAATTTCTATGGTGCCTAATCGTTTGTTCAGAAAAATTGATCAAAGATTGCGGGATATATTTAATATGAAAAAGCCATTTGCTGGAAAGTCAGTTTTATTATGCGGCGATTTATATCAACTTCCACCTATTTTTAAGGATCCCATTTACAAAGTTCCTATTCTCAAAAAAGATCCCAATAATGGCAATGAAAATAAGAAACGTGAATCCCATGATAGACCTTCCCTTATGGATGAATTATACGGGTTTGAACTGTGGAGAAGTTTCCAAATGGCTGAATTAACTGAAGTTATGAGGCAAAGAGATGATATACATTTTGTTGACCTTTTGAATCAAATTCGTGTAGGTGAACTAGATGATGAAAAAGAAGAGCTTTTGAAATCAAGATTCATTTCTAAGGACAGCCCAAATTACCCGGCAGACGTGACTCATATTTTTGCAGAAAACAAACCGGTTGATGCTTACAATTTGAAGAAACTTAATGAACTATCAACGGAAATGCATTTGATTACCGCACAAGATGAGGTGCCAAAACATTTGACAAGTTCAGATATGAAGTTTATCGAAAGTGCTAAAGCAAGAGAAACAGGTGGTCTAGCGCGTGAGCTTGAATTGAAAGTTGGTGCACGCATTTTAATTTCCAAAAACATTGACATAACAGATAGACTGGTTAATGGTCAAGTTGGAACAGTTATGGGTTTTAAATTTAATTCAATTAATAAGATATCAGGTATCTATGTTAAACTTGATGATACAAAAGCAGGTAAAAAAGGATCAAATTTAGATCAAGTATGTAGAGAAAACAGTTGGACTTTGATTGAAAGAGCAGAATGTACCTTCAACACAAGGAAACAAAGGAATAAAAGGAGTAAAGAAAAACCTTTAATGGTCAGAAGAACACAATTTCCTCTAGTCTTGTCTTATGCCTGTACAAGTCATAAAGTCCAAGGATTAACACTACAATCTGCAGTAGTAAGCTTTGAATTATTTGCTCAAAAAGCTTTCAATGAAGGCCAAATGTATGTAAATTTATCCAGAGTGACAAATATAAATGGGTTGTTTCTGATTGGTGAATACAATAGAAAGCATATCCGTGTTAACAGTGAAGCAGGCATTGAATATGAACGATTAAGGAGAGAAAGTTCTTTGCAAAAAGTTGAAACTTTTTCACCTGCTTTGACTTCCAGTAAACATTTGCACATTTCACTTTTAAATGTCAGATCTTTCAAAAAACATGTCATTGACATGGTTCATTCAGATACTTTGATCAGCAGTGACTTGATATGCCTTACTGAAACTCAACTGTCACCTTCAAGTGAAACAAATGACATTGATGAATCCTTGCAAAATTTCAAAATTGATTACAATAATAATTCAGTCAATAGATTTCAAAACACTGCATGTTGTGCAAATTCTTCAATAGAAATTTTAGAATGCCAAAAAGCAGCTGGTTATACACAGATAATGTTTAAAAAAGAGACATTTAGTGAGCAACCTATTACACTTCTACTCTTGTACAAGCCACCTAACTTTTCAAGAAATACTTTTCTTGAAGAACTGAGAACACTTTTATATGATGAAGTACAGATTATCCTTGGAGATTTCAATATTGATGCTTTGGATGCTGCAAATGAAGACCTTGCTGATGTGCTCTCGTCATACAAACTGATAGTGAATGAACCTACTCATTTGGCAGGTGGTCTTCTTGATCATGTGTATTTGAAAAAGACTTACTTAGATAAAAAAGAAGTACAATGCTTTGTAAAAGATATATATTTTTCAGACCATGATGGAGTTTGCTTCACTCTATTGAACAATTCCTAAATATTCAAACATGCATAACCATATAGCTTACTTAGCCTGCTTATCTGGGGAGGGAGGGGATGGGGGTAGGCCAATGAATTTAAGCCAAAGGCTAGAAGTGAATCTGTGTGGTAGGAATTGAAGCAAGTTCAATCGTACCAAAGTTATGCGGCCCGCATGCTTTTCATACAAGATTAAAGATTCACTTCTAGCCGTCGGCTTAAATTCAATGGGATAGGCAATTGGGGTGTGAGGGGGATGCAATATTCTTTTTGACTCGATTAGGCATTGCAGCTCTCACCTTGTCCGTGTATGTAAATTTTTAGTTGATTAAAATATACAACAATCGCAGGTTGATTTGTAGCAAATAATTAAAAACTAGGTTTTCATGAACTTCAAAATATATTTTTAACACTGAAAATTTACATACAAAGGCAATTAATTTGGAAGAAACAAAGAGTTTTTTGCATCAAAGATTATTTTGAATATTTCGAAGCAATAGGAAAAAATTAACTCCTCAGTATTTTTCTCTTTTAAAGTCACTTTTTATGATATTTATATAATAAATTTTTTATTTTTGGATTTGAAATTTTTATATAATTTTATGCCATTTATTATTTTGATTTTTTTATAGCATTTTGTAGATAAGATTTAAAATTAGCATTTTTTGTATTTTTGGATTTGAAATTTTTATGTAATTTTAAGCATTTATTTATTTTTACAAATTTTTTAATAGCATTTGTAGATAAGATTTGAAATTATATTTATTTTTGTAAATTTTATACTTCTGTTATTTTTCTGTTTATTAAATTTACAAAATCATTTCATTTAACAACTATTTTAAGATACAAAACATTTAAAATAACATGAACAAAAATATTAAAATGCTGGACTTGTATTGGATTGATTTATAAGTATTGTAATGGAATTCGTCTTTGTCAAAATCGTCAATTATTTGTGGTTAAGTATTGTTATTGGTGTCATTGTGATGGAATTTATGTTCGTGAAATGATTGTTAATGTGGATCCATTGCTAACCATCTAAAGAAGCAGCCAGTTAATTTGAATCATCATTGGTATCATGCATAAGTTGAATTGGTCCAAAAATACTAAATCAAAGTATATACAGAAAAAAAAACACCAAAACAGGTTAGTGCATCGCAAGTCTTTTGAACAGCAACAACAATATATTGTATTCTTTCCTCGCTCAATCGTATCAGGCTTCATGTTGATTTTTTTTCTCTTTTACAGAGCTATTCAGGTGTTATAACCTTTTATAACTAGTTTAGCACAAATAAAAATGAGTACATATTTTTTTATTAGAACACCAAATATTTCGGCTAGATGGACTTATTTTCTTGCAAATTTCCAGCCTAAAAAATGTTCTTAAGCTTGTTCTTAATTTCTTTCCAGAACACTTAAGGTATGTTCTAATAAAAAACGTGTAAGCTAGCCTGTCTATGTAATTGCATAAAATCATTTTCCTTTTACAGGATTACGACCAAATTTCTCCTCGATCAGTACCAAGTCATGAATGTATGTATATATTCACTAATTGCAAAATGATTATATCAGCTCTCCCCTACAACAAACAACATTGATGTTCTTCAATTGAAAATCAGGTACTTTAATTTTCAGTTATTTTCAAGCTTATTTGCCCAGTTCATTTGATAGATATTATAAATATACTTTTATAGAGCTCTACTGTATACCGTGAACTTTGATTTGTTTTGAAATCGATCTGCATTGGCATTTGAAATCATTGCCAACCGTTTATAGTGTGCTTCTAGCTCCATAATGAATTCTCTATTTTTCTATTATGCATTAGATCTCGAATCACAGATGGTAGTTCACCGTTATACTGTTGCTTTTACTGTGGATAAAACATTACCGTCAGTTTGCTCACATTTAAAGATTTCATTGAAAATTTGATTATTGGAAAGGTTGCTGATGTTAACGTTTTCAAGAAAATTCTACTTGATTTAAAGTGATCAAAAAATACTACATCGTTAAATTAGCTTGTCTGTTGTCTGGATTGGTTTGCCCTTAGTTTATTGGAAAATCATGTGTTTTTTCTCTACCAATGTAAATCAACGTAAATAAATCCCTTGGTTTGGTTTGGTTTGGTTTGTATTCGTTGTTGAAAATCATTGCTTGGATGGACTTGTACGATTAAAAAGACTTTAATTTGTTACCAGCTGAATGATTAAACGAACCCTTTTTATATAGACAAAATAATTGAACTGTAACTTTTCATGTAAATAAATCTATATTTTTAAAGAGTTAAAAAATGTTTTTAAAATTCTCCATTGTTATATTTAATATTTTACTTGTTTCAAAAAAATTGTCAATCATTCTGTAATATTTATCCCTTTGATTCCCATGACTCTACTAATTACTCTTCTCTCTCCGATTAGTTGTGAGTGATATTCAGCGCAGCTAGCTCATTTTATCCTTAGATACCAACTCCGAAACAGATTGGAAACCACTGGAAACGGGTACAAACGAGTAAGGGAATGAATGAAAAACGACTTAATCTTGTCCTTTCAAATTTTAAATATATCATGATTATATTCAAAACAGATCAGGGAAAAGTTCATATTCCTCAAGGTGTTTTAAACACTACTTTGAGTGCTTTATATTAAAAAATTGTTGCAATAGAACGGCTGTGTCTCCATAATAAATTATGGAGATTGGTAACGTCCAGCCAAACATCAGATTCGATCTGACAGCTCACACTGTACCATTCTTAGTATCTGGTTTTTAGTATCCACGCATTTTATCTTAAGAAACTCATCCTTTGTATCTTTTAATCACTTAAGCCGGAGCTTCCAGCGCAGCTGGTTTATTTCCTTTGCAATAGAAATGTGTAAATCACACACAAGTATTTTTCACACCTCTACACCTTTCCCACACATATAAGTATTGAAGAGAACAATTTGATTTCTTTCGCGTTGATTTTGTCCGTTATTCCATGTTTGCAAATTTCCTTATATGGAAGGGTGGAGACAAAACGCAGAACGGCGGAATGCCGGAACTGGAATAGCTGTTCCGGCCGGAATAGCTATTCCGCGGAATATGATTTTTTTTATTTTTTTTATTTTTTGTAATAGCTATTCCGCGGAATATGGTTTTTTATTATAATGATAATCTTTCTCTTTTATCACCCTTGAGGGTATATCTTTGTACATAATCATCCATAATCACCCATTACCACCCATAATCACCCATAATCACCTATAATCAGCAATCGGCTACCTCATTGGCTGTTTTTCGTATATAAAGGAATGCACTCGTGCACTCGCTTGTGAAGTCATTCTAATACACCTTTCCCGGGGTGTTGTTTGGGATTTTATGTTTGAGTGTTTCCCTTAGATATAACTAAGATAGAACTAGATTAACTATACCTCACGTAAAATTTGACCGGCTAAAAACGTCGTACGACCCGGCAATCGTCCGTACGGGGGCTGTCCTGCAGCGTAGCTTGCACCGGTAACAGTGGAGTGATGAAATTTGGCATGCTCCCCCCCCTTCGATATGCTTGACGTCTCCAGAAAGTTTCAAATCGTGAGACCTACCCAGTCCGGCGCTAGGGGAGGGGGTCATTCACGATTCCGTACGGGTCCTTCACGGTCTCATAGCGCCCTTCCGTCAACTTTTCAGGACTTCAGACCTATTTTTTCGGAATCTACACCCAAAAAAACATGAAACATCAAAACCTGGATAAAAATTTTAAAGGTGACTCTGACCCGCTTCGATCCGGGGATCCCTAGTGCGTGAAACCAACGCTTTAAACCACTGGACCAACTTCTAGCCGTGCTTCACAGAATTTTTTCAGTGATGTCATACCTTCGTTAGCTTGACTTGGCCCAGAGCTCAATAGGGACTCAGAGTGTTTTTTTTATTATAGGTGGTTATGGAAAAAAATATATAATCATATTCCGCGGAATACAAAATATAAAAAAAATCATTATTCCGCGGAATAGCTATTCCGGCCGGAACAGCTATTCCGGTTCCGGCATTCCGTCGTTCCGCCGTTCAGCGTTTTGTCTATACCCTATATGGAAGACTTTTTCATAGTTTTACAGTTGTATTTTTGATAGCGCGAAAATTCGTTTTCTTTCAAAACTTAAAAAATATCGAGGAATCAAGCAAGAAATAAAGTGCAAGATACTGCTGGCTATCAAAAAGCAACACTTCAACTCAACAAAGTAAGTCAACTTGTAATTTATCAAACAAATCCAAGTATTTATATCGTTTTGTAGCTGAAAATAGTATAGGTTGGTGGGCTAGTCTGTCACTTATACGACTTATACACAACAATTGACATATGCAGCCGGCGGAGAGATTTTTTAGAAATATGTGCTCTTATCTTCTAGGAGACCACATGTTATGAACTTCGATTTTCTTATACAAATGATGTGTTCTGATTTCTAGAAAACCTTTATTGCACTATTTGTCTCCCTAAACTTTTTGATATACTTGTAAGATATTTGATTTTTTCCACGGAAAATGTGTTCTGAAGCTTTCTAGGGTTACCAAGACAACAAGAACACGTTTGATGACCATGGTTATACCCCTGTCTCGTCAGAACACACCATTATTTCTAGCTGATTAATTTTCGAAGATCTTATCAGAACAGATCAAAATTTCTAGCTGAAACATACTCTCAAACACAACGGAAAAAAAGGTCGCCTCGCCGGCTGATTTCAAACTGAGTGTCTTTTTTCGTATTTATTAGTTCTAGTATACTACTACAGTCGACCAGGTCGACTCTCCATAACTCGAATGTCTCCTGATGTCTCACAATGTCTCACTCGAACAGTTTTTCTCGTTCCTTTGAGAAAATCTTAGGCTGTTTTTCTTCTCTAAAACTTGAACGCCCCATAACTCGAACGACTACGTAGTCGTAGTATACTGGACTCTGCTTGAGCCACAAAGACTGGACTGTTGTACCAAAACTCATTACTTTTTCTACTTTTCACAGCTTGTACCTAGTTTGGAAGGTGGCGAATCCTATGTTATGGAAGTAACAATCCAGTTTTCGTCTTCATCGGTTCAATTTCAGTAACGAACGTTAAACTGGTCGATCAAGCTCTCCAGGAAAATTATTTGGAATATTTGGATTTTCGCAGTGTATCAATGGACAATATATCAAAACCGTACTGCCGACTAAGCTAATGACGTCCTTTGAATTTCACCATGGAGTTTTGTAAATACGTCAATTTTCATCGGTGAAGTCTCGTTTATCTTTATTTTTTGGGATTTCTTTAGTAGGGTGTGTTTGGTTTTAGCAGTTTCTTTTTGTATGATAAAATTTTGGATAGTCGTAATATCCCTCTTTATCGTAGAGATTCTGGTGGAATTCCAATGATCGATATTGAGTCCTTTGAACTGTGACTTTAGTCCACCTTATTCATTTGTTCTTTTGATTATGGATATTACGATTATCACTTCAAGTCAATGTACTTATGACAATTTACGAGGAAATTTTCGAAAGGGCTTTATGCTACTTTTGGCCAGCATTTTTTAAACCGAGTTTAATTAAGTTAGGATTCTGGTTAGCCAAGTATACTTGAAAACTAACAGGTAAACGCTTGAACGTGACGAAAAACAAGTCACGTGCGAGGTGGAGGTTGACCGGTGTTTTTCCTTCACAGCAAGTCATTTAAGCAAGTTTTCAACTTCACTTGCCCTCGGTCGGTTAAGCACTCACGGTCAGTCTTCACGTAGCAGGTTGAAATCCAGCTGGGCTACGTGTTCGTCGATGGCTGTCTTTACGGTTCCCGAAGGAATACCTCCCGCCAGATCTTAACGCTGTTCATTACTTTTAAGAGTATACTCTTTTGAGTAATGACGTAATGTTTCGGTATCAAAAATACACATTATTTCAATACAGTTTTACGTATTTTATATATCAAAAACATACTATTTCAAAGTCTGACCCTAAACCAAAGCTGCACTTAAACCAAACCATTTCACACATCCAGGTTGCTTGATTTTATTAATGTAACATTAGAATAATTATCTTTGCCTTACATGCTGAGAACAAAACTAATGATGATTTTATGGATGTTTTTTTAAAGTAATTACTCTTTTTTCAATGTTTTTAGAATTTTGCACGAGTTCAAACTCTAGTAATTGCATTTACTAAGTTATTTCTTCATTTTTATCATTTTTCGTCATTGTACATATGTATATTTTTTTCATTGTAAAAGTTATATATAATATTAGATCATCAAACATTCGGGATTCACAAAATCCCAAATTAGGCTATAGGAGAGATACAGAAATGAATTTTTCCGAATCGGGTGTCTAATTAGTGAATCCATGTTATTTCGCATCGTTATTTTCAATATCCCAATCTATGGTAACCACATAACTTAACCTTGTGAAATGGAATTTAACAAGCTTATTTTTGAAACTTGTGAAAACAATTTTTACATTGCAAAGACTAAATTAAAAAATTTGTCATAGCAAAGAATAAAACATACCCAGGATTTGAGAAATCCCAAATCAGACCAAAGAAAATGTCTTTGGGGTCGGAAATTGACTTTTCCAAACTTGATATCAGAATAGTTAATTCATATGCTATTTTACATTGCGATTATCAATATCCCAAAGATATTATGGTATATGCAATTAACAAACTTGTGAAATGGGTTTTTACAACCTATTTTTCTTAAGCTTTTGAAAATAAATCTTTTTAACTAAAAAATACCCAGGATTTGAGAAATCCCAAATAAGACTAAAGAAAATGTCTTTGGGGTCGGAAATTGATATTCCCAAACTTGGTACCTTAAGGGAAGAAATTTTCGCGAGAAGAAATTTTCGCGGAATTTAATTTCGCGAATCAGAGTTTCAAAATGGCAAATTTCGCGGAATTTAATTTCGCGAATGAGCCGATTTCAAAAGTTTCACGGAATTTAATTTCGCGGTTGAGGGAATTATTTGTCTACGAAAAGCCCTATTTAGCCCTAAAATAACCAATTTTAGGGGTGATTTTTTTAATTGTGAGAATATTCGTGTTTCGCGGAATTTGATTTCGCGGTTTAGCCATTTTGGTGTGTTTCGCGGAATTTAATTTCGCGAATTACGCCCAAATTCGCGAAATTAAATTCCGCGAAAATTTCTTCCGCGAAAATTTCTTCTCGCGAAAATTTCTTCCCTTAAGGTATCAGAACAGTTAGTTCCTATGCTATTTTACCTTGTGATTGTCAATATCCCAAGTTATGACGTATACAATTAACAAACTTGTTAAATGGAACTTTACAACCTATCTTTTTAAATATTGTGAAAATTAGTTCTATCATTGTGAAAATCAAATTCACGATGACCTTGTGAAAAGAAAACTTCAATGTGAAATAAGAAAACCCAATGTTCACAATATCCCAAACTTTATTTCACAAACTAAATTTTGAAAATCCGATTTTTAAGGGCCGGAAACGACGTTTCACAAACTTGTGATCTGCTAATTTTTTCCTGTGAAGCGCAACGCTCTCACATCATATGTTAACAAGTTGATTTTGGAGTGCGAAGAATGGAACAAGGATGCTAAAAGTAACAAAAACGCTCTTGAAACCACTTGTAAAATTTTAAATAAAAAGTTACAAATTATCATTGAGATTACAGATAACATCGTGGATGAATTAGACGATGAAGAGCAAATGGGAATACAATATGAGAAGTGTTCCAAAGTTGAGCGTCGAGTTGAGTCGTTGATTTTAGCCGTCAAAAGTGAATTGTCAAAAGAGAACCCAAAAATTGCTGTTAGTGATAGTAGTGTCACAAGTACCCGAGAGAAACAGCGGAAAGCTGATATTCGTCTACCCAAATTGAGTTTGAAACCCTACGATGGAGATCCGTTGAAATGGAAAACATTTTTCGATACATTCGATTGTGCCGTTCATCAGAGAGATGATATGACCAACGTCGAAAAAATGACATACCTCACCAGTTTACTTGAAGGAGAAGCGGAATCTTGCATCCAAGGTATAACATTATCTAACGAAAATTACGATATTGCGCTCAAAATGTTAAAAGAAAGGTTCGGTGACGAACAGATAATTATTAGTGCGCATATGAATAAATTGTTAAACTTAGAAACAACATCAAACTTTATCGATATCAAAGAACTGAGAATGCTTTACAACAACATCGAAATTCAAATTAGAAATCTTCGTGGAATCGGACTGGAGGAGAAACGTTACGGCCCTATGCTCGCACCAGTTATTATGTCGAAATTGCCACAAGAAATAAAATTGTTGTTGACTAGAAAGTTCGGAAAGGATGTATGGGCAATCGATAAGTTACTCGAAGCCTTACAACAAGAAGTCGAAGCTCGAGAAAAGGTCCTTCTTACAGAGAATGAAGGTGTCGAAAATTACGAAAACCTAATGAGTACCGGTCGTCCTACAGACAGCAAAAGAAGACAACCGTTCCGTACCTTTCCATGCGTTTACTGTGGAAACGCTTCACACAAAGCCTATCAATGTTCCAAGATATCGAAACCAGAAAGTCGAAAGGATTTTCTCATCAAACAGAAACGATGTTTCAAGTGCTTGAAAATAGGACATGATAGTAAAAGTTGTAGATCGATGCGCAGTTGTTATCATTGTCGAAAAAATCATCATAGCAGTATTTGTAAAACCTTCAAGAAAGAGGAAGATACGCCAGAAGATACTCAGTCGAATTTAGCAAGCAGTTCGTGTACCGTTTTGCTACAAACAGCCAAAGCCAAAATCGAAAATGTCGAGAAAAATCGTTCGTCCGAAAGTAGAATTTTCTTTGACCCTGGTAGTCAGTTGAGTTATGTTACACCCACATTGAGTCGAAAGCTGAATCTAAAGCAAATTGGAAAAAAGGAACTTTGTATCCAATCGTTCGGAAACAACAAAACCGTCAAAACCTTACCCTTGGTCGAATTTAACGTGAAAACTTCGAAAGGACAGGTTCCTGTGCAAGCCTACGTATCCGAAATCAGTCAACCCGTTTCGAGACAGAACACAATCGAATGTCAAAAACGTTTTGAACATTTGAAAGGTTTAAAACTGGCAGATCCAAATCATGAAAAAGCCATCGATATTGATATTTTGATTGGCTCAAACTTTTATTGGGATTTTATACACACTGAAGGTGCTGTTACTGGGAAGTCTGGCCAGCCCATTGCTTTGAGTTCGTCATTGGGATACGTTTTGAGTGGCCCTGCTGATTTAAAAGAAAAGATTTCGTCCGGAATTTTTTTCTCACATGTTTTGAAAGCCGTCATTAGTGAAAATGATCGATTATCTGAAACCGTTGATAAGTTCTGGGACTTGGAGAGTCTTGGAATAAAATGTGAAAACTTTGATACCGAAAAACGTGAATTTGTAAAGGAGTTTGAGAACTCATTAAAATTTAACGAGAAAGAGAAAATGTATGAAGCAACATACCCAGTCAAAGAGGAGAATTGGTTGCTAGGAGATAATTATGAACTGTGTAGAAAAAGACTTCAATGTTTATCAAAAAGCTTCGAAAACAATCAACAATTATTGAAAGATTATCAAAAGATTTTCAATGAACAGTTAACAAAAGGTGTTATCGAAAAAGCGCCAAATGATCAAGAGGTTGGAAAAACACATTACATTCCGCACCACGCTGTTATCAAACCAGAAAAATCAACAACAAAGGTACGCATTGTTTATGACGCGAGTGCAAAGGCAAATAACAATGAGTTATTTTCTTTGAATGAATGTTTAGAGGCGGGTCCTCCATTGAATACAGATCTCTTTGAAATTTTGTTACGTTTTCGAACAGACAAAGTCGCCATTGTCGGTGATATTGAAAAGGCTTTTCTACACATAAAACTAAACAACGAACAGAGAGACCTTACTAGATTTTTATGGTTCAAAAATTCAGACAGAATTGATTTTAAAAACTTTGAAGCAAACGAAATTGTCGAGTACCGGATGTGCAGAGTTTTGTTTGGGATAAACGCATCGCCCTTCGTTTTGAATGCCACCCTACAACATCATATCAGAACAGCAAACGACGCAGAGTTCGAGAACAACCTTATCAAATCGCTACATGTGGATGATTTGACAACAAGCAGACGAACTGTTGCTGAAGCTGAAGAGTTTGTCGAGAAAACGAAAGAGCATTTATCGAAAGCATCGTTTAACCTGAGAAAATTCCAATCCAACTCGAAGGAACTTGAATCCAAACTCCAATCGAAATACGGAGAAACCGAAAACCCTACTGTGATGGGTAAAACGAAAGTCCTTGGTGTATGGGACAAAGAATCTGACGAACTTTGTTTCCAACTCAAAAGCTTATCGAGTTTGAAACCGACGAAACGCAATGTGTTGAGAGCATTGGCGTCCATTTATGATCCGTTAGGACTGATTAACCCTATCGTGTTAACGTTGAAATTGTATTTTCAGAAATTATGTCTAAGTAAAATTGATTGGGACACGCCCATCGACGGTGATTTGCTTTGTGAATGGCAAAATTTGGTGAAAGACTTTGAGTATACACAAGAGATCAGAGTCGAAAGAGCTTATTCGAGTGTTAAACAAAATGTCAAGGAAATTCAGTTACATGGCTTCTCAGATGCCTCTGACGACGCACATGGTTGCTGTATCTACACACGAATCGTATCAAAGGATGGTGATATCAAGACAAGCCTCGTCACATCAAAGTCACAAGTGAATCCAATCAAGACGAAATCAAAAACCAAACCTGATGACCAGAAGTTGACGATACCCAGAATGGAGTTGGTAGCTATACTTATTGTATCACGTCTCATGAATGTTGTTAAGAGACACTTAGAAATGAACTTTGAATTTGAAAAATTTACTGTATGGAGGGGGGGGTTTTCACTTTTACGGTATGACGGTATTGGGCCTTTTTACCCCCGGTAAATCGGTATTACGAGAAAAAAACGACGGGATTACGGTATTTCATTTTCTACCGGTATCGGTAAATTGCCTGTTTTTTTGTCGGTATTTCGATATTTTTATCAATAAAAAACGGTATTTCGGTATAAAACTATTTACCTTTTAGTTTCTTCATGAGTTTCATGCAGAAAAATTTTCAAAAAAGATAAGTCTCTTCCGCTATTTTAACCAGTAAAATTTTCTTGCTCGCTTCGCTCGCACAATCTAGGATGTCCTATTGAGTTATTGTCATGGTGAGGTTATTCAAAATAAGCAAAGCTTTACGATAACTAAACAATTTTTGTTATTTTTCTGCGGGCGCATTTTTTTAATGACAACTTTTGTGATGCAAATACTGCATCCAGTAGTTCTAAAAGCATCTTGTGCAGCATCGAACGATTAAAAAATAATTCACATCATGATGCACATGATGCGTTTTCAGGCAATCTAGGCATTCTAAATTTTAAATTTTTTCTTGGGCGAAACTCTTGGAACGCCGCACCGGGTACGGCAGGTGCGTCGCTCGCCGTACCATATTTTTGCCAACAAATGGTCAGTGTTAAATAAAATCAAAAATTGTATGACCAAACAAGGCATACTTGGCTAACAATAACGTATTAAGGCCGTTTTTCAATAACAAAGGAGAGCGAAAATTCTCGAAAAATTTTCGAACTCGCTTCGCTCGCGTTCTTTTTTATATTTTTTTCTTTCCTCTGATAGGGGGGGGGGTTTAACTTTAGAATTCGCGTCCTCTAGTTGCACCACATCACCACCTCTATGAAGCCTGTGTTGAAGTCTACGGCTTCTCAGACCATGATTGGCCCAAAACCCCGGGGGGGGGGCAGCTGGGCAAAAGGACTGACGGGTATGTGCGGGTCCTAAGGGTACCTTTTCCAATATGTTTAAAATGCACTGTAAGGGTTGGAAAAACTAGAGACGCACTGTAAGGGTAGACATTTCAGAAAATTCTTGAAAAACCTAGATATTTTGACCAAAAATGCTAGAATTTTGACCATTTTTTGCACGAAAGGGATCGGAAATTTGGGGGAAAATGCACTCTAAGGGTATGATTTTCACTTATTTTTGCTGCACTGTAAGGGTGCAATCTAAAAAGCCAATTTTTGGCCCGCACATACCGTCAGTCCGCAAACCCAGTGCCCCCCCGGGCCCAAACCTCGAATTTGAATTAATTCTCAATATAGAAAACATCTTATGGGTCTGCGAAGAAGAAATTATTGGGGGAAAGGCTTATTTTTGCATTTGCCTCCCGTAACAAGCAAGTAACTTTGGCGCGGCAGACCTAAAATATTGCTTTATGAAAGCTCAAATAGCTGTAAAAGAGGCCTTGAAAAGTGGACGATATCGAGAATAAGGTCACAAAACTAGCAAAAAACTTTATTGGCGAAAATGTTTGGTATAAGAATGGGACAAGCTGGAGTTTTTACAAGCTCTCGTTTGATTTGGTTGGACGTTAACCTGTAATAAAACAATTTTGTTACTTTTTCTAAAGAACGCGTCATCTCTATTACTTCAAATAACCAATTAGTGAAGTCTCTTGTAAAAACTGCAGCCCATCCCATAAGAATAGGTCAATCTGTTTAAAAGAGACCATAAAAAGGTTAAATTTAGCCCAATAAGGTCACAATCGTTTAACCAAAGATGTAAAAGCAAAAATGGTTTTTTTCGCGCGTGAATACGTGAATTGGCAAAAATTTGTGCGTGAATACCTGAATTGAGGGTTGACTGGGGGGTATGGCGCGCCAAAAGGCTTTTTAATACCAACTTTTTTTTATAATACCAACTTTTTTTTATAATACCAACTTTTTTTTATAATACCAACTTTTTTTATAATACCAATTTTTTTTTATAATATCAACTTTTTTTTATAATACCAACTTTTTTTATTATAATACCAACTTTTTTTATTATAATACCAACTTTTTTTTTATAGTACCAACTTTTTTTTTAGTTCGAAGTTTTTTCATAACACCAATTTTTGTCTCGCTTACTATGCGTGTATAATCGATCAAATGTAGAAGGAGTCTTAGCGCGATTACACCTAGCCTGGAGGCCACTTAAGGTTTTTTGATAGACTGGATGACACGATTCTCTAATTTCATGATATGCACCACTGGAGTCTTCCGAGAATTTTCAAAATATTCAACCCAATACGTCACTTAAACAATAGAAAAAGTGACGTATTGGGTTGAATATTTCTAAAAATGTAGGAAGACTCGCCAGTGGTCGGCCATTGGTGCACACAGATCTGTAAAGCCCGAAGGGCTAGATTTGGGGCTTTTATCAAAAAGTGAAGCCTAGGTTTGGAAGGATTTCCTACCAAAGTCACGTGACTAAAATATGCAATTTCACCGGTTTAAGAGATGTGAAATAGCGTTTGCTGCCTACTTTTTTTGATCTCGCGCTCCGAAAACAATTAAAATGCTAGATCCTATCCATCGGCACGAAATTTAAAAAGTCAAATGTTTGCTTCACTTTTTTTTGCTGGAGAAAGCTTAAAGTTGCCTATCTAGCCCTTCGGGCTTTACAGATATCTGTGGTGGTGCATCCACATTCTTAGATTTTCCAGTGAAGAACTGTAAAGGTCCGTCTACATGGTGAAAAAAGAAAATTGACTAAGCGAGACCAAAAAAATTGATATTATAAAAATGAAATATAGTGTTATAAAAAAAAGTTGATATTATAAAAAAAGTTGGTATTGTAAAAAAAAGTTGCTATTAAAAAAAAATTCTGATATAATATTATAAAAATGAAAGTTGGTATTATAATAAAAAGTTGGTATTATAAAAAAAAGTTGATATTATAAAAATGAAAGTTGGTATTATAAAAAAAAGTTGATATTATAAAAAAAAGTTAGTATTAAAAAGCCTTTTGGCGCGCCATAGGGGGGGGGCCTCATAAAGTACAAAACTTGTTTGTACAATTTCTCATTTGTTACTACACAATAGATTTGATAACTGAAAATTCATTATTTTCGAGAAAAAAAACATAAATATAATATCGGTATCGGTATTAGGCTTCCTTCACCGACGGTATTACGGTATTTGACCCAAAATCTTGTCGGTATGACGGTATTTAAGACCCCTGAAAACCCCCCCCCCTATGGACTGACAGTAGTGTTGCTTACTGTTGGGTCAAGAACATTGAAACTTCGAGAAAACAAGATAGATATATTAAGAATATTTCTGATGAGATTAGACGAAATTTTGAATCTCTCTCGATTGAACTGAAATTAGTTGCTACAAAGCAAAATCCTTCGGACATTGCGTCCCGGGGGTCTAAGCCAGCACGTCTAGCTGGTTGTAAATTATGGTTTTATGGTCCTGAGTTTCTAATTATGCCTGAATCTCAGTGGCCTCGTTTGAAAGTCGGTGAAAAATTTTCTGAGGTCCCTGATCCTCTAACTATACCTGAGAAGACGGGAACAAACCTCAAACCTTTTAGTGATGGTGTCAACAAGGGTCCTAATCTTCTAAATATACCTGAGGAGAAGGATACCCTTTCATTCAATATTAGTGATGGGACTGAGTGGATAACTATACCTAAAGCTCAGTCCAACCTTGGTGAAATTATTGACGTTCAAAGATTTCGGTCTTTTGAACAATTGTTACGTGTTACTGGGTATGTCTTCAAATTTGTGGAGAACATACGTTGTTGGAAAAATAAAAACAACAAACAAATAAATAAGAAACAAATAAACAAACAGAATATTTTGAATGCTGATGATTTGCTATCAGCCAAGAAGAAATGGTTATTGGATGCCCAAAGAGGTATTCCAGACGAAATGAGAAAATCTTTTCTTGGAGGGGAAGTGTACAGATGGAAGGGAAGATTGAACAATGCTCCAATTCCCTTTGACGCAAAGCATCCAATATGGTTACCTACGAACAGTCCACTTGTTGATTTGTTGATCAAGCAAGCCCACGACAAGGTAATGCATAATGGCCAACGTGAAACGTGAACGAACTACGATCCCAATTTCAAATTCCAAGATTGCGTCAACGCGTCCGTCATTTTATCTACAAATGTACGATTTGCAAGAAACATGGTGGTAAAGCTTATCGTTATCCAAAATCTTACGATTTACCAAAGTCTAGACTACAAGTTGGTGCCGCTTTCCAGAACATTGGAATCGATTATTGCGGTCCATATTTGGGTATAATGTATTCGACAAAACGAAAGAAAAGTTCAAGGTATGGATTTCATTGATCACATGTCAAGCCAGTCGGGCTGTATATTTAGACATTGCTACAGACTACAGTGGAGAGTCGTGCATTGAAGTATTAAGGAGATTTATGAATCGCAGAGGAATCCCCAGAAGAATCTTTTCAGACAAGGTCAACGTTCACTGCAGAAAACGTAACAAAACTTTGTTTGTTTACAAATTGTCAAATTCGATGGAAGTTTAGCCTCGAGAAAGCACCTTGGTTTAATGGGTTTACAGAGAGACTTGTGAAATCCGTGAAAACGTGTTTGAATAAAGCTTTGAACAACAAAACGCTGAAGTACGATGAATTCCTTTCGTTATTGATTGAAATTGAACGAACAATCAACAACCGTCCTTTAACCTTCATCTATGACGAATTGACAGAAGAACCTCTCACCCCGAATCATTTATTATACGGTAAACGTCTCGGACGTAACACAAATACAACGAACGACAACAGTGACAGTTTTGAGTTGTCAGAAAACACGAAGCAAGCAATTGAACACTTTTGGAAACGTTGGAAAACAGAATACTTACTCGAGTTGAGAGAAACACACAAGAAACTTGCACGAAAGAACTCAAGCGAAATGATCAACGAGAATGATATCGTTTTAATCAATGAGGAAAATGTTAAACGTAATGATTGGAGGAAAGGTAGAGTGAGTAAATTTACGTTACGAGGAAGAGATGGTAAAGTTCGTGGAGCCGAACTCGTCGTTGTAAACAAATACGGTAACGGAATTCTCCGAAGACCTATCAATAAACTATTTCCGTTTGAGTATCATCACTCACGAGTAAGTGATGACAAGAACAATCAAGAAGTGAAAATCAAATTCATCGACGAACGCGACCTCCCCTCGTGCGTGGGAGTGTGATATTTTTTATTGTATTATATTGTTTGGGTCATCGAGACTAATCGAGGCCTATTTAGCGCTTTTGTTAATTTTGTTTATCACAGTCCTCTAAAGAAAGTCATTGAGACAACACGTAAAATATTTCAACTATGGTAAAAAGTTTCACCGGGAGACAGGGGTGTAACAGTGAATTTGCGATATTTTCCACTCTGAAAAAAATCCTTTATCATATTTTACTTTTACCTGGAAGACCTTCATGGCACTATATTTCATATTTTCATCATGTAACCATTTAGGTATGTCTTGGTACAAGAATGGTAACCGAAAGTATGCAGTCAAATTCTTTGCTGCTGGTTTCATAGTATTAGTAGGATACACAGCTTTATGGTCTCGGTTCATCAGACTTCAGACTGAAAGAATTATTAAACTCAATTATGATCAGAAACCCCGAATTCGGAACTTACTTTTTTCAGGTACGTATCATTTCCCTAATAAATCATTAACAACAGTAAATTCTAAGCTTTTTTAAACTGCTTAATTCAATAGCCAAAGAGGCTATTCGTGTAAACATTATTTTTTCAATGCAAAGTCCATCTTGTTTTAGTCCATTTTTAAGGCTGTCAGACCACTCTTATAGATTCCTGAAACATGCTGTATTTGATAAGGGAGTGGTCAGAAAGTATCTACTAGGGGGGGAGTGGAGGATATTTTGAAAAATCCCAAAATACTTTCGCACCCCCTCCCCTAGCCTGGAAAAAAATTTCGAACCCCCCCTCATAAGGCCCAATATTTTTTCGCACCCCCCCCCCCCACTAGAAAAATTTTTACGCAAAAAAAGAATTCATACAGATGCGGTACAAAGAGTACACGCTTTTTTTTTATAAGAATAGTGTACTTTGGTTGAGGGTGAGCATTATTCTTATTTTTCTATTGTTCTAAACAATAGGCCTATTGTTTTAAACCCGAAATCTCACCCTGATATTCTTATAGAAGTTATTCTTATAAAAGAAAAAGCGTGTATTATTTGTTTGTATGACAGTTTTTTATGTCAAAATTAGGTAATGGAAATAGTTTAGCCCTGTAAAGTTGAGTATAGTCCTTTAGGAGATCTACCATTTTGATTGGCGTTTACACCACGGGATTTTTTCCGTCGATTTCCATGGTTACGACGGAATTTCTCTGAAGTAAACAAAAGAAAAAAACCCGTGGTGTAAACGTCAAGCAAAATGGTAGATCTCCTATAGGAATAGTCCAGGGTTAAAATAATAATCAACGAGTTATTTTGTCTGAGTTTCCCAAAGTTTTGGGAGAAAATTACGGCTTATTTTCCCTGATACATAATCTCCCTACATTACAGAGGCATTACTCAATTACTCAAAATATCCTGAGGGGCCACCATGGTTGGCCCCGAAGGGAGAAAATTTTGAAGATCAGGTACTCGAGACCCTACAATACAAGCTATTCTGTTGTTAAAAGGAGTCTGAAAAATAAAATTCTCTGAGTTTGAAATTTCCCTATAAACCTATATTTTCAGGTTTTCCAGGGTCTGTCAAAGCTCTGTGTATATAATTTATAAGATATTAGTAGAGACTAAGGAGGCACAACCATGGTTTGCGCGGACGGGAGAAAATGTCAATGTTTTTCACCACCATTTTAGCTAAAAGACACTTTGTTCTGACAAATTTCTTTCTAAAAAGTACTTTTTCAAACCACTCTGATGAGCTGTGAAAGCTAATCTACTTCCCTCATTTAGCTCAATCCTACAAACCAAAAGGGCAAGGCGATGATGCCCAAATAATGTTAGTATGAAATGTACATATATCAAATAAAATAAATTCTGAGCTGTCGGCCGTCAGGCCGAAAAATTTTTGAAATCTTGAAACGTAAAACTATGAAATTAGACTTCCTACATTTTCTCTTGAGTTACCCAAGAACCCCCCCCTAAACCCTCAAAAAAAATTTGAAACCCCCTCCTAAACCCTCAAAAAAGTTTTGGACCCCCCCTAGAATCCTCCACCCCCCCCCCCCTAGTAGAATACTTTCTGACCACTCCCTAAGATTCATTTAATTTTGGCTCGCTTTCAGCTTCATCAATTCTTAATTTTTTCGAAATTTAGCCTCAAAATTGTTCACATGGAACAAGGTCCCACCATAAGAGTTTTGGTGATACATTATCAACCTTTACAATTATATAATCCTGCACAATGACTGAATTTTCTGAGCTGAGAATGAATGCGGAAAATCCTATACTTTATAGGTGACAAGGGTGAAGTTATTGGTTCAAATTTCACAAGATCACAAACAGCAAGACCATCAACCTTACCGACAAACAACTCTTCAAGTCACCATGGCAACACGACAACAGATCCAATTCTAAAAGATATCAAAGACAAAATGGTAGAATTCGAAACTGGAATGGAAAAGCTTGTTCTGTGGGAGGATCATCAAGAACACCAGAAAAAGTTGAAAAAAATTTTTCGCATATCTAAAGGAAACGCTGATGAAATGTTCCACCCTTATGTTTTAGTGGAAAAAATAAAGTTTGATAACAGTGCTCATTACAAAGTAATCATCTTGGTGACATCGTTTGCTAAACATTTCGAGCGCCGCCAGTGGATCCGCAAAGCGTGGGGCAACCAAACATTTTGGAATGAAAGTGTGGAAAATTGGCAAGTAATATTCAATGTAGGAGCTGTTGATTCTGCTGAAGTCCAGCAAAAGCTTGTTGAGGAATCTAAGAATCACGGTGATATGTTGATTTTAGATGTTCCAGAAAACTTTCATAAATTATCAGAGAAAGTTATGGCAGCCTTATATTGGGTTTACACAAAATTTAGTTTTGAGTTTGTTTTCAAGACGGATGACGATGTTTTCATACATATGCAACGTTTGTTGACAAAACTGAATACGACTATGTAGGTAATCGAAATTACAACGCAGTACCAAGGAGAAACAAGGGACGTTATGGTGTTTCTAGTAAAGAATGGCCAGGAAAATACTATAATCCTTATTGCAGTGGTGGTGGATACGTTTTATCGCACTATATAATCGAACGAATAATACCTCATTTCAATTGGAAAAACCCTTTGAAAATAGATGACGCATATATTGGTCATTTGGTCAAGCTAGCAGGTGGAAAGGTCTATCCTGATAAAAAGGGCTTTTTAATGTACAACGAATGGCTGGAATATACACCAGAGTTTGTTGTAACACACCCAATAAAGAAGCTTGAATTCCGTGAATTCGTGGAAAAGAAAGCTGCCATTGAAATCGGAAAACGCAAATCACACAAAGTGCAAAATTTCTATTCATTAAAGGATTTCCAAGAATATGAGAAGAGAATGAAAGCTACGGTAACAACTACACCAAAAACATTGAACAAAACATTCAAAACTACACTAAAGCCAACAACACAGACATCTAATACCACTCTGAAGCCAGTGAAGAAACGAACGAAAGCATCAAAGACATTGAACAAAACATTCCAAACTACACTAAAGCCAACAACACAGACATCTAATACCACTCCGAAGCCAGTGAACAAACGAACGAAAGCATCAAAGACATTGGGCAAAACATTCAAAACTACACTGAAGCCAACAACACAGACATCTAATACCACTCTGAAGCCAGTGAAGAAACGAACGGAAGCATCAAAGGGAGCGTCTCCAAATATTGTTTCAATTTTTTCGTTTCAAATTGTTTCATGAAACGAATTAAAACGAAGCTCAAACGAAGTTCAAACGAAGCTCAAACGAAATGCATAATTAGCTCTAATTTAGAGATAATTATCTAATATTATCTCTAACTTTTTTCTTTTTCGTTTCATTTCGTTTAGAGAAATTTCTCAATTAAAATTTTGTGAAACGGATAGGACAAAGAGTTCATGTTTAATTTCACAAAAGCATATACTTTATTTTCAACAGAAAGATTTGGTTGAAGATCAATCCAAATTAAAGTCTGCTTTCGTTTTTTATAATGTAGACTTTTCTGAAATATGTTTTTCTTATTGTTCGGGGCTATCTTAACAGGGATATAATTTATGAAACAATTTTAACAGGTCTTGACGGTGTTACCGACTCAATTTGTAATTAATTACCAACTCAGGTGTAATTAACTACGATATTCCCGTATGAATTATATTGAAGTAATTTGCAAAGTGTTTCGGGTTGTTATGTCGGAAAGTATGATATTCTTGATCCTCCTTTCGCAGCCTTCTATCATAATTTTTATTTTTTATCGGAACCAGGTTTAAAAGAATTCTTAAATCGAGGCCAAAAGATATTAGAAAACTTGTTAAGCTTGAAAGCAAGAAACTTCAGAAACTGAATCCCTTTAAACATCGAAAAAAATATTACGCATTTTGAGGAAGTAAGAACTATCTATTGTTGCAGTAACAAAATCAGACTATTGCTAAAAGTTCTAAAAAGCTTTGGATGACATGGAAATTATATGAAATTCAGAGAAAAAATTTATTTCGTTTCACTATTCGTTTCAAAATATTCTCTTTTTTTCAGTTCAATTATCTTGTTTTTTTAAGTAATTAAAGTTAATCAGACATCATTATCTGAAACGAAGTCGAAACGAAGTCAAAACGAAAGCTAAACGAAACATAAACGAAGCATTCGTTTCATTTTCGTTTAAAAATGAAACAATATTTGGAGACGCTCCCAAAGACATTGGGTAAAACATTCAAAACTACACTAAAGCCAACAACACAGACATCTAATACCACTCTGAAGCCAGTGAAGAAACGAACAAAAGCACCAAAGATATTGAACAAAACATTCAAAACTACACTAAAGCCAACAACACAGACATCTAATACCACTCTGAAGCCAGTGAACAAACGAAGGAAAGCATCAAAGACATTGGGCAAAACATTCAAAACTACACTAAAGCCAACAACACAGACGGCTAATACCACTCTGAAGCCAGTGAAGAAACGAACGGAAGCATCAAAGACATTGGGCAAAACATTCAAAACTACACTAAAGCCAACAACACAGACATCTAATACCACTCTGAAGCCAGTGAAGAAACGAACGGAAGCATCAAAGACATTGGGCAAAACATTCAAAACTACACTAAAGCCAACAACACAGACATCTAATACCACTCTGAAGCCAGTGAAGAAACGAACAAAAGCACCAAAGATATTGAACAAAACATTCAAAACTACACTAAAGCCAACAACACAGACATCTAATACCACTCTGAAGCCAGTGAACAAACGAAGGAAAGCATCAAAGACATTGGGCAAAACATTCAAAACTACACTAAAGCCAACAACACAGACGGCTAATACCACTCTGAAGCCAGTGAAGAAACGAACGGAAGCATCAAAGACATTGGGCAAAACATTCCAAACTACACTAAAGCCAACAACACAGACATCTAATACCACTCTGAAGCCAGTGAAGAAACGAACAAAAGCATCAGATGCCCCTGTAAATAGAAAATCTCAAAAACGTTTTTAGCACGGACATGTTATAGCTTAATGAGCTTAAGTTAGAGTTTGAAGATAATATATTTTTCAATAATTTCTACATAAATAACTTGACTTTGACCCTCGAGCAACAATTTTATCCCATGAACAAATATTACTCAAAAGATTACACCTAAAAAGTGCTTTTCCGGACATGACAAGCTCTCACAATATTTTTCTATAGCCGTACCAAAGATTTATTATACACTGGATAAACGACTCATAAAACGATGGAGAGCGATCATTGTATTTCCTTTGTTTCAGAAAACAATTGATGTTCTAGCTTTGTCCGCAAAGGACAACTGTCATGGCGGCTCGAAGATGTCTGATTTTTAAAAATGTTTATCAGTCTTATTTTTAAAAAGTTCTCTAGCTCTTTCTTTTTGTACATTTGCAGAAAAAAAAGTTTGAAAGTAAGGCTAGCATTCCAAGCCGGATACATTTGTGAAATTTAATGTGAGAAAAACATCATTAGACGAGAAATTCAGACAAAATGCTTATAGTGACACAAAATTTTCAATTGGAAATATCTTTCCAAGACTGTCCCCAGAAGAGCTGAAATTAACATACATAAGACTTTGAGTGTCTTAGCTCCACTGTGGTATGAAAATCCTTTAGAGGCACGTGGTGGCAAGGTGCCTTTTTTGAGGTTGAAGTTTGAAAATTTCCGGTGTCAACATTATATTTCTTATACACAACACGTCTTTTGCATCTTTCTCACAGCTTGAAACGTCATAACGACTTATAATTATCAATTAAGTGGAAGAATCTAACTCTCACAGGAATGTTTTAAGTCTCTTTTGGGAATTGAATGAGTGATTTTCGATAAGAAATGCAATAAAAATGCTTCAAAAAATTATTTAATGAGGGAAGGAGAGTGAACAACAATATCATTACTGCGGACATAGCTAGTACACGAGAAATCGGCAAAAATCTGTTACTTGTATATCCAGTGTATAATAAATCTTTGGCTGTACGGATAAATTATCTTTCATCAAAGTATGTACTATGATCAAAGAGGTCTGAACATTTCAAAAAAATTATCTCCAAAGATTCACCATCGAACATTCCCTTCGTCAACGAAAAATAGCTTCTTTTCTTGAATTTTCTTGAAACTGAAATTTGATAATACCAGATAAACACCAGAGAAAACCCGGATTTAATTTCGAAAAGTTTTGGATCCTTTTAGCGCATTTTATGGTTAAATAAAGAAATTGCGTTCGTTTGGAAATCTAGTCTCTCTAAAATAGTCGCGAATTCTTGGTGCCCTCATCAGCTGTCCAGTAAAATGGACCAAGAAGCATAGGTACTTCAAAAAGCGTACGTGGGGAGGGGTTCAATCAAGAAAATGTCAGTCCCAAAAATGTAGGTACGCTTTACAAATTTTTTCAAACTTTTTTACTTGAAAAGTCAAAATATTATAAACTTTGTCTTGAAATATTTACCTTATCGGGGAAAAAATGTCGGAGTTCTATTTGGTCGGGTTTTTTTTTCGTTGGGGGGAAATTTCATCACCTAGAGGCATTTTCGTCACTTTCCCCCGACCAAAATTCCAAATTCATCACTTTTCCCAGACGAAATTTACAATTTAGTCACTTTCACACAACTAAATTGTCCAAATGAAATGGTTTCCTTCACTGGCTGGAAAAAAGATCTTTTAATTCGACGTTTAAAGCATTAATTTCGGTTAATAAGGGTGTAAAAAATTTAGATCTTAATTTTGGTTGGGGCTTAAAAAATTGGGTAAAAGTTTTGGTCGGGGATAAAAAAATTGTGTAAAAGTTTTGGTCCGGTGAAAAATTCGTCGGGGAAAAATTTTGTAACCTCCTCAAAATTTTGTCACTTTCCCGCCCCCCCCAGCATTTTTTTCCCCGATAAGGTATATCATTAAAATCAAGACCGAACTTGTGTCAGTCTATTTCTGTTATAATTTATTTATTTTTCTTAGAGGAGGGGGAGGGGGTGATTGAATACTGTTAAAGCTAGACGATGTTATCGTCCGTTACAATGATGATAGTAAAGGCGGGAAAATATGGCGGTATGATGGCGTTATAGCGGTATACGGGGAAAAAAATCGGTGGTAGGGTTTCGAAGAAAGACTGGCTACCGACTGTAAACTCTTTTTTGGCAAAAAAAAGCCGTCTGCGAATTTTCTTCGGTTTATGCTTTTTTCTTAGATAGTGATTCGTCTTAGACTATAACATAGTCTATGTCAAAGCGTACGCAAGCGTACAAGGGGGAGGGGGTCAAATTTTACTTACTATTTGAGCGTACGTACTTTTTGAATGGCCCCTAGAGTGACTCAATGTTAGTGATCACATGATCGAATACCTTATCGGCCCTTTTTACGCCGGCCCTTATTGGCGCTATTTTTGAATGTAAATTTTAGTTAATACTTATTGTTTTGGAGCCTTAATAGCGATTTTTACAAGTTTTGGCGTTATTTACGGCCCTAATTAGCGTAAGCCTAAAATTAGGCTGTTGTGGAATAAGGGCCGACGTAAAAGGGGCCGGCGTTGAATTAGGGCCGGCGTAAAAAGGGCCGATGAGGTAGTGCCAATGAAATATATTTCCAGTAATACTAAGTTTTATTGCTGTAATAAATAGATTAAAATTTTATCTTAGGAATAAGGCGTAGTTTCCTGAAATTGTGCCGGTTGTGGTTAAAGTTTTATTTCGTTGGTGAAAATTTAATTTAGAGAATCTGTAGTTCTCAATGCTTTCATTCGTTTCTTCACTGGCTTCAGAGTGGTTTTAGATGTCTGTGTATTTTTAAATATTTTTTTTAATGTCTTCGGTGTAGTTTTTACCGTAACTTCCTTTTTCTTCTTATATTCTTGGTAATCTTTTAAGGAATAGAAATTTTGCACTACTTGTGATTTGAGCTTTCCAATTTCAATAGCAGCTTTCTTTTCGGCGAATTCGCGGAATTCAAGCTTCTTTATTGGGTGTGTTACAACAAACTCTGGTGTATATTCCAGCCATGTGTTACCCATTACAAAGCCCTTTTTATCACGATAGACTTTTCCACCTGCTAACTTGACCAAATGACCAATATATGCGTCATCTATTTTCAAAGGGTTTTCCCAATTAAAATGAGGTATTATTCGTTCGATTATATAGTGCGATAAAACGTATCCACCTCCGCTGCAATAAGGATCAAAGTATTTTCCTGACCATTCTTTACTGGAAACACCATAACGTCCTTTGCTCCTGTCCACAGGCTGCTTCATCATTCCTTGTCCTACAAAGTTCTCTTGTGACCAAGTCGTATTCAGTTTTGTCAACAAACGTTGCATATGTATGAAAACATCGTCATCTGTCTTGAAAACAAACTCAAAACTAAATTTTGTGTAAACCCAATATAAGGCTGCCATAACTTTCTCTGATAATTTATGAAAGTTTTCTGGAACATCTAAAATCAACATATCACCGTGATTCTTAGATTCCTCAGCAAGCTTTTGCTGGACTTCAGCAGAATCAACAGCTCCTACATTGAATATTACTTGCCAATTTTCCACACTTTCATTCCAAAATGTTTGGTTGCCCCACGCTTTGCGGATCCACTGGCGACGCTCGAAATGCTTAGCAAACGATGTTACCAAGATGATTACTTTGTAATGAGCGCTGCTATCAAATTTTATTTTGTCCACTAAAACATTCGGTCGAAACATGCCGTACTTTTTATCAGCTTTACCGTCAGATATATAGACAAGTTTTTTCAACTTTTCATGGTGATGACGATAATTTTCCCATTCAACAAGTTTTTTCATTCGTCCTTCGAATTCTAACATTGTGTTTTTAATGTCATGTAATTCTTTTAGAACTGGATTTTCTGTTGTGTTGCCATGGTGACTGGTGGAATAATTTGTTGATATTAATGGTGCATTTGTTGTTTGTGACTTTATGAGTTTTGAGCTGATAACTTCACTCTCATCACCTACAAATTATAAGTAATTGAAAATTACTAAGGGCCCGGTTGTTCAAAAGTGGATTAGCGGCCGATTAGCTTTAATTTTCGATTAAATCTCGATTAGCGAAGATTAACGCAAAACCGTCGGTTATTCGAAAAAAAAATTAGGCTTGTTTTGAAAACATTCGAAAAGTGACGTCAAGATTAAGATTTTTGAAAACACAGGCAAAATGTCAACGATTAGTTAATCTGACGTTCGAACAACGGAAGTTAATCGCCAGGATTAACTAATCGAAATCTACTCGCGATTACCGCTAATCGGAATTTAATCTAATCGAATTTTGAACAACCGGGCCAAGAGTTCTAATTGGGTTTATCGGGGGTTTATCCAATGATCAAGTCAAATTACATAGTTTGTGTATCCGTCCTAGAATTTCTTCTTTGAACTTTCTTCAACCTATGCTATGTTTTTACTGGAGATACTAGCTCGTTAGGGTGGCGCGTGGCCGGGTAGCTCAGTAGGTAGAGCATTCGCCTTACAATCTCAGGGTTGTGGGTTCGATCCCCGGTCACCGCCAACTCAGCGGATGAGTAGCTTAGATTGGGTAATCTGATCTAGGCGGTAAGTTACTGGGAGCTGAGAGTAGGTGTGGCGCTCCACCTCAGCATTCGATCTCCCAGGTCTAGCGCAAATAGAAAAGGGGATAGACTCCCTCACTCCCGGCTCCGCCGACAGCCACCAGATGAATATACTTACTTACTTACTAGCTCGTTGTATACTATAATAAACGATGGTTCGGAGTCTTTTATACAAAGCTGGTTAATATAACACGTACCTGAAAATAGTAAGTTCCGAATTCGGAGTTTTTTATCATAGTTGAATTTAATCATTCCTTCAGTCTTTGTTTCCGGCGGTAGAATGACGGATTTGATGATGAATAGAGACCATATAGCTGTGTATCCAACTATAAAACCAGCAGCAACGAATTTGACTGCATACTTTCGGTTACCATTCTGGTTCCAAGACATACCTAAATGGTTACACAATATGAAATATTATACTATTCCTGTGACAGAATAAAGACTTCATAATTTATTTGGCACCTACTTTCTATATCTGTCCTGAACCCAAAAAGTTAAAAAGCCATAATCAGAAGATCTGAAAATTTTTCCAATGTTGACAGGAAGGTTTTTTAATTTACAACGTTTTCTATTCCACCAAACGGCAGGTGGAAACCAAACACTACCTAATGGGGTGTCTATAGAGTGTGTCAAAAAAATCCAACCTTGACTTAATGAGAACCTTTTAACCAGCGTGGCTAAAATGAAGGAGCTCAATTTTAATATAGATGAAGAGTGGCTTGCACCCTGGTCTGTCATGACGTTATTATAACCTTAGGTAGGATAAGGGAGGTCAATAATCGTAATGGATGTACTAAGTGCGTCAGATGTTATTACAAAGCGCGTCAGCTTTTTGTATTACAAAGCAGCACGTCCTTTTTTATTACAAAGTTTGTCAGTTTTTATTACAAAGTGCGTTAGGTATTACAAAGTGTAGCGTTTATTACAAATTGCATTAGTAAAATGGATAGAATATTCTTAAGAAATCCTTACCTGCTTGAACTGAATGTATAGAAGCCAGTACCAAAAATGGAATAGTGCAATACAGAATTTTCATCCTCTGTTCTGTTTAGAAAAGAACTACAGAACAATTTTCTCTCTCTCTTTCATTTGCAATTTCAAACTATACAAACCAAATACGCCATTTAAGCTGTACTCACTTTTATAGACAATCTCAAACCTAGCCTGTATCTTTCTTTTTGATTATAGACATTCTGTAAGCAGATTTACAGTCAAAAACAAATAGCCTTTGGTACAGGATAAAATATTACACAATATATTGAAAATAGAAGTGATTTAGGGTGATTACATATTCCTTAACGGAATTTCAGAGGCGTGGAAATGTTTTTGTTTATATTCTTTTCCTGTGATGGTACTTTTGTTTCAAATACACTTCTGCTTCTATATTTTGCTTTTTTATTTCTTCCTAAAGTTATACAGAAGCATCCTTTCACGATTCTTATTGATTTTTGTGAATGATATTGGACAGTTTATGCTTGAGGGAAGCGTATAACAGGATTCAAGTCTGACGTCACTATATCTTCACCAATGTTATTTTGGAAAACTAAAGTCGTCCGAGTAACGGAATTGTTGCAAATTCTAATGATTTATGGATACAAGGGTGAATCACTGATCGCAGCGAATGATACTCGTGATCTGATAATGCAACCACGTGCGCCACGCCACACCACGCCACGCCAGCGATGATAGATTTTATAGGGGAAGAATATCCTTAGATTATGCTCAGGGGTTCAAAAGTGCTCGAGATTTTTTCAAGTCATCGGGATCCAATAATATAGAGGACATAGAGGAACCCATGATTTTATTTGTCATTTTCAAATGGTTGTTAGAGTTTCTTGCGATAGTAATAACCCTGTATCACAGATCCACTGGAAAATCTCAAAATCTGACCAGTAGGAAAAAGAACCTACGATTTTAGCGCCGCTGGGAAATTGACTTTGACTTCATCTCGATTCGAAATTCATGATGTAAAAAGAAATAACATTCTGAAACCATCCCAAATAGATTTTTCAGAAAACAGCAGAAAAGAGTCTTTATTCAATCCATAGTTATAGTTCTTAGCTTTATATTTTTTGACTGAATAAATATTTTTTAAATATTTTTTCGCATTTATGACGTTCTAAGGCTAAAGAGTTTCTCGATGGAGTTTCTGATACAACAACGAACTCAACAACGAAGATCTTATCAACATTTTACAAAAGGTGATTTTCTTCTTCTTCACTTTTCATCTTCATTTTTCCTTTTTGTTTTCTTTTTTGATAATATTCCACTCGGGAATATCTTTTCAACAGGCACGAAACCGCTATCTAATTTTTTGTCTTCACTGCAGATCATATCGAGACAGAATTTAGAACCATTTAACTAGACAAAGATGTTTTTAGACGACACACAACATCCTGTGTTAACAATCATTACTACGCCTATAAAATATCATGTAATTAGTATTTTTAATATTGTGATTTCTTTCCGGTTACTCATTTAGACATGCCTCGTTATGATGTAATTAATTAATGTATGGACCAGAAGCAGCCATTGGCGTAAGATAAAATATTTCTTCTTATTTGCTAGATGTGGCCCTGTCTACTCACGATTTTTTCTGAACTCGTTAGTAGACGGGTAGTTTTGGGCAAAAATTTCTACAATTTTTTGTAGAAACGCTTCTGATTGGCCGATTATGTCTATTGTTCTCCTGAAAAATTTATGCAACAAAATTCTGATTGGCCAGTTTTCATACGGTTTTTTTCTGGTGGCAAGTTCAAAATCTCCAATTCTACCATTATTTGCCCGCTAGAAGAATCTATTCAAACTGTTAGAAAAGAATCCCTAATTTCCATGACATATTTATGTTCCAAACAGATCATCATCAGAAAGAACAGATTACTTTTATCCAGCTAAACAAAACAGATACATGTTTTCAAAAACACGCACAAGAACAGATCATAGATCAAGTTTGATCTGCTTTATATATAACTAAACTGGAATCAATTTCAAATATAACAGCTCATAATATTTTTGAATGAATTTAGATTTCTTTGAATAATCTTTTGTCCATTGGTGAGATTTTACTGGCTCATTTAAGTGTTAGAAATTAGGTCATGGGAGGGGGGCACTCAAGGTAAATATGACCTACCCGTATGTACCCTGAGTATCAGAGGTCGAGTTTGCAAAGAACATATCAACCTCTGAAGACCAATGATAGAAATTTTATCGCGCATGTGTCAATCTATTCGTTTGTAGAAAGAATCAAAGATGAAGAGCAAATATTACCATATTCCCCAGAAACCTCCAAGTGCAGTTTCTTTCTTCTACACATGATTCCCAAATGTACTAAACTATTAGTTTTGGTAATGTTACTTTAATGGAATCGAAATAAAAGACAGATCTTAATGTTATGATTCTCTATCACTGACTCCTTTTAAAAAGCATTGATGACATTTTAAAGTTGTGTTTTCATTCAACGACGGGAATAAAAATATCAACTTTGAACTTAACCCAAGATCTTGGATTGTCGTCATGGTTACTTTTCTCTACGTTGATTGCCCGCTGAATAAAATTTCGATTGGTCGGCACAGATCGATATTTGAATTTGATTTTGGCCTGTGCTTTTCACGGTAACCCGTACGTGCGGCCCTTAATGCTACTTTTTGCAAGCTTCCCAAAGTGCACTGTAAGGGTCGAATTTTTCACCCAAATTTTCTCAAACTCTGCTAAATGTACGCTGAAGCTCTAAAGGAGTGGGCCAATTTTCCCGTTGAAAATCGCGCATTTACGAAAAATATCCCGCTATCGAATGGATCCCACCACCCCCACCTCTTTTACAACGCCCATATCCAATCCCACGCCATCTCTAAACACTTTCGGCTTGAAATGAATCAAAACAATTACCTGGTTTCTATACTATAGAAGAACTCTTTCGGAAATTGCATCGCAATGACAATCACAAGTTTTTAGGGAAAAGAAACCAGCCTGTTTCAGTCTTGATTATTCAAGTGTAATATTCCTCAAATCGTAGGCTCAATGCAGAGCTATCGAGACTGTCTCAACAGGTTTTGGAAAAATCTGGCTGAGATTTTCAAAAAAAGGAAAGGAAACTGTGATTCGATTCAAGATTTTTCAAATTGTTTGAAAGAAAATCTTCTTTTTCAAATAGAATATTTTTTACTTTCATCTTCAAGATGGTAAGAAGTTTTCATTTTGATCAATTGATCCTTTTTTAAATTCCTTCATTCAGCCATCATGCTGTACCATGATGAACCTGCCAAAAGAAAATCTTCAGAAAACACAAAACAACACAACAAACAACAAAACAGACAGCCAGCAGCCAGGGCCCTGGCCAGGGCAAACTGATAACCTTGCCTGTTTTTCTCACCTATAAGGATTCCAGATGATAATACAGATATTTGTCAGTTTCCAAAAGTCCTAAGGGCTAAGGTGTCTGAAGGTTTCTAAGGCAAGCAAGGACTAAAAGGTTGATTTTTGTATTACCATTATTTTGATTTGGTAATGGTCGGTCGGTCGTTCAGGCGACAAGAATCATCAAGCGCGTGAGCTGCAATGTGATTATTTTGCATATCGCGACCGCTCAAAAAGCAGTTTAAGATCGGAGGAGGACGCGAACACAACTTATTTGTAAACGCAGCCTAATCAGTTTAGAAAAACTAGCCAAGGGTAATCTAGTTTCTAATCCTAATACTTTAGTTGTTGACACCACAGACTTATTTTAAGCAAGAAGAAGGGCTAGATGCCGTGCTTACACGACCATGCGGACACGGTGGAGCTGGATCTAAATGTCCAGTGGGAATTTTCGGTTAGGTTCGAAAACACCGTACATTTTCCATTTGGTAAATCACCATACAATGTTTGGAAAAAATATTGTTGCTATTGTTTTTGAAAACCTGCGAAGCTTCCGATTGGTCAAGCGCTGAAATTCTAATGTAATGTACCATGACCTAGGTAGGATTTCCTACCTAACCACGGCACACTTACTTCTCAGTCGAAGCACGATATCCAGCCCAGCCTGGAATTAGTACACAGTACGCTGAATATTCAGCGTGAGGCAGTAATAGACCTTTTTTCAAAGAGGCCACCCTGTTGAATAATTATGTAGTCCAGCAGAAAAACAATGATAAAACGATGCATAATTATTACAATATGCATGATACAGTAATTATGCATGGCTCTATCATTGTTTTTATGGCTGGACTACATAATTATTCAACAGGACATCCTCTTTGAAAAAACGTATATTACTCTTGGCGTATTGGCATATGGAGCGGATACAAAGTAAGATATTGGCGTAAGTCAAAGCTTTTCAAGATGCCATTCTAACATCCGATTTCATTACGTCAGGTTTAAAATACATCCACATCGCTCTCCCTTGACCACCATATAACAACGTAGAGTGTAAATAGAATATAAAGCGCTTTTAATTGATTAATCAAATTTGTCAGCTTCATTTGCAATATCCAACATTATAGGGGGATTTTTTACTTAAAGAAAAATCCTTTTTATAATAGAATACTAGTTGTTTACTTCGTACATTGCGGTCTGCGAATCATATTGTCGAATATTGTCAATTTCTTGTGTATAGTAGTCTCCTTTGTTTAGATTAGTAACTAGTTCACATTATATATACTTGTGAGAGAAAAATTGAAAGTTGAATGTTGTTGAAAAATTAAGTAACATTTTTCAAGTCTACAAAGGCAAAAGCTTACGAGTTGTCTGAAGTTGTTGACCAAGATAATGATAAAACCGATCATTGTCCTTTTTTGACAGCATGTTGATCATTCTTTTTTCCATTGATAATTTTACAAATTGGTGTTCAAATCGTTTGAATGAATAAATCAACTCACTTTGGATTCCTAAAATATGGCCCATGGTCATGATTTAGTTTTATACATTTCTTTCCCCCTGTAATTTTGCTCGCGCTGTCCCACAAGAGGAACTTCATTTGGCGTGCACCTCAGTTTAATCAAATACCAATTCGGCGTGGACTTTGCGTCAGCTCCACACTGGCATCTAGCCCTTCGTCGGGTTTTATAAATCTATGGTTGACAGAACACATTACAGTATAAGGAATCCCTGCGAGAAATTTATTTGGAAACCTGCAACAAAAACGAAAGTGGTCTTTTTACTGATTGTTTCTTGGTGGCGTTCCTTTAAAGTAGACTGTATATTAATTTCCACATAGATTGCTGCATTTCACAAGGCCCTTCTATTCAGCCCCAGTGGCTTCCCCTTCATAACAGCTCTTTTATTTGTTTTAATCTGTGATCCTTAAGATGTAGACTATTTCTCATCTTCAATTCTCTGGAGAAAGCAGAAATTTGATGCGAGAGTTAGATTGTCATCAAAGTTCCTTAAAAATCATCGAATAAAAGAAGAACTTAAAATCTTAGATATTTTCATTTTGAAGAATTAGTACAAAACAGTGAAACATGAAAAAGTTTTGTTTTTTATTGCTTTAATCGAAATGGGGGATTTGGAAAGTTTTCTATGTTTGGTTTTTTTGCACAAACCCCTGTAACTATGGGAAAGCGCACCCCAAGATGTTGGCTTGAAATCAAAAATGAAATCCTGATAAAGGAGTTTTAGTCTAAAACTGCCATACGTATTTAGACAACCAACATGCATAATTTGGTGTAAAAGGCAAAAAATATTAATGGAGTCTAAATCATATCCCCTTATTTCTTAAAAGAGCAGAAAAGAGTTAAGGTTTTTTCCTATTTTACAGCAGCTTACTTATTCCATTTTATGATGTTGACATTTGAATGTTCTTGGGCATTTTCTGATATGTAAGTATGTTCTGAAGTTAAAAAGCCACAAAATTTCAGTTGAAAGTAAGTCAAGAAAATCAACATCAAAACAAGAGTCTTTGCTGGTCTTTATGATATTTGACGTCAAAATGGGTTTAAGTTGATGTTTTTCCTGTCTTTAAGTATCTGTGCGAAATCAAAGGCCTTTCATAAAATAAATTAAAAGTTTGTCTTGAGCCTTTATCTTCTAACTTTGACAGGGTGCTTTTAAAGTATCACAGGAATAAAATAGTTGATCCAGTTCTACAATTGCTTTCAAAATTTAGAACATTAGTTTAAAATGAATTTAAGTTAAATAACTGCCTCTTGTCTTGAGAGACCCATTGATAAGCCAAAGGATTTTAAAACTAGATTCTAGATTTTTTATTGAGCTTATTCTTCTGACTTTTTTTGCAATTTTTCAATTTTACAGACATAGATACAATTAAAATGGAGAATTTCATGCTGCCATTTTCACTTCCTTTAATCCACAAACATCAATCAATTATGTGAAACTAATTTGTGTTAATGACATGTCATAAGCTCTCCACAAAAGATTAAAAATTACATATGATCTTTGAAAAAGATAGAAAGAGTTTTTATCAGAAATTCAATTTGTTATTGGTGTTATTTTAGCTTGGATATAGTTACCTTTTTCTGTTTGTTTTACAATTGAAACGTCAATAAAACAATAAACTATTTTCTATTCGTTGTAGAGAAGCCTTGTTTTTGGAATGAAAAATTGTTTTCTTTTCTCACAAGAGTGACTTCAAAAAAAATCGATAAAACTCTTGTAAACAAAAATATTTGAGGAATTTCAAGTTGATCCTCTTTTAGTAGCCTGACTGACTTTTTTTCTACACTTTTTAAATGTTTTAAGATGTCACAGTTTCAGATGTAGAAACCTGATAGGTAAGTAAGGAGATATTGGATTTTTTCAAAGATATAGTTATAAGTTGATAGATCGTTGTTTGATGAACTACTCATATGCAATCCCTCTTTTAATGGTTTGGTTTTCAGTGTTTTATTTGAAATGTTTTCTCAATTTGCTTCTTATAGTTTTTGTTATTTCTGCTGTGAGAACCCACTGTTTGGTTTCAAACTCTTTTGAACATATTTTGATCAACTTAGGAATTATTTTTTCATTGAAATCTCCTACTGCTTCTATAATTGCTTATCTAGATTTTCTATGAAAAAATCTTGGAAATAAGAGGTAAATCTACCTTTTTGATTTTCTGATAGCTAAACTTTTATGATGAAAGAAAGAATTGAAATTGGCTTAATGTTTTTTGAGTTTATTCTTTTTTGGATTGAATTTTCCGAAAAAATGAGAGAAACGGTATTCCATCGTTCTCTTGTGTTCTATGTTGACGATTTTATTCTTGTCTAGTTGCTATAAAAATGTATATAACACATAAAGAAACAAAAAGATAGACCTAACACAATATGGAGACTTTGTTTAAGTCATCACCAGAAGGCCTTCATTCATTAGACCAAGGTGAGTTCTTTTTTCTTTTAATTAAGATTTATGAAGAATGAAGTAATGATTTTTTTTTGTTCAATGCTGACAGTTTCATGTGTTATGTACACACAATTATCTACATAAAGATTAAGAAACGGTGTATTTCTTCTCAATACACACAGTTATCAGTTGAAATAAAAGTTTTGGTCAAGCACTCTTTTTTTAGACGAACAAAGAGTGTCAGATAGGGAAACTTATTTGGGTCTCCATTTCGGCCTGTTTTGGCAGGTGACTGTAAAGTTTTGTGGGTGCACTGCACTGATCTCTGACTACTTAGCTGCATTTATTATTATTTCTAACTGTTTCTAGATCTGCTGCTGGCTGCAGAGATTGGAAAGACATTACTGGAGAAGAATCGTGAATTGGAGATACTCTTGAAATCAACACAAGATTATGCAGATGAAAAAGCAGCACAGGCTGATGTAAGATAGACGACTTTATTCATTCATTCATTCATTCATATTGAGAGGGTAAAATGGGTTATACTTAAGGTGTCTACATTGCTAGAAAACACATCTGCACGTTTTTTTATAAGAACAAACTTTATAAGAACATAAGGCTTCGATGGCCAAAATGTTAAGAACCAGTTAAGAACATTTTAAGGCTTCGGGGACTATAAACAGCCAATTTCTTAGGAAAATAGATTAAAAATGGTCAAAAAATGGTGAGAGAACATTTTTAGGCTTAAAACCAAAAAGTTATGAACATCCCAAAGCTTCAAAAATTTTGTATGTTCTTATAAAAAAAACTTGTAAATCAAGGATTTTCTTTCTAATAAATAAAGAATATAAGGTATTTCAAAGCTACGAACTTAAGGATTGTTATTGGAGGGTCAAGTGCCTCTGCTCTCTCTGGTTGCTACGAGCCTGGAATTCCTGCAAGTCATGGAATTTAGATATTTGGTTTAAATGCCTTTTTTGTTTACTTTTTCAGATGTTTTATTGACTCTGAGATTTGTATTGATCTTTATAGTCACTGACCTTTATATATCCCTGGATATTGGCTTGGGCTATATCCACCATCTTTGATCAAAGTTTTTTTTGAAATGGTACATGTAAAGAAGCCATTGCAGTGTTAAAAATTAACTTCTAACGGCGCTACATCATCAAAAGTTTTCGAGGGAAAGTAGATCTAGCGCTCTCGATGCATTTACACCGCGATTGAGCAGTGTTGCCATTAGGGTACCACTTTTAGAAAAACTCCGATCAAAGATTTTGCTTGGCCGGGAAACTTGGTCCATGGTATATAAAAGTCAGTGTTTACTGTATAGCTCATTATCAAGTTACATATTGATCTTTTTTACTTCTCAGTTTTACATGAAACAAGTGGAAATTCTTCGTGAATCGAACGATTCTTGTGCGCATGCGTGTGAAGTGTTGGAATCCACCAACCAAAATCTACATGACAAATATGACCAAGTCAATGCTGATTACAAAATACTACAAGGTTTACTTTTTACCATTTTTTTACTCTTATGCAGTAATAAAAATTAAGAGTGTTTCAATGTATGCAAATGGTTAAATCTTATTCGTATTTTTACCATTGAGAGAATTGGGAAGGAAGGAGCAGCATAGCGACAGGGTGCCTCCCGAGCGGCCGATTTTTGGGGGTGGGCGCTGAAAGACAAGGGGAGGAAAAGGGTATTGCTAGTTACTAATTTCAGCGCCCCTTTGCTATTTTACACCGTAGAATTAGCAGTTTTTTGCCAAAATGAGAAGAACTACCCCAAACTTTTCGTGCTCTCTTCGCTCATGTAAGTTGTACAAACATGGTTTACTTTTAATAAGGGGCGCCAAAATCCCTACTTTCAAAATTACCTGCCCAGTTTTCCCCAATTTTGGTCGACTCACCACGCTACTGGAAGGAAGTACTTCAGTGCGAAAATTTGTTGATTAATAAGCCAACACAAAGGTTATGATCTCTTCCATTATTAACTAAAATACAGCCTGGGATACACGGGGACGAGGTTGTGGCTTTTGGAGGGATCGGAATGATTTAATATTCTTACTTACTTAATTCGTTACCTTTGAGAGAGTTAGGAAGTTCAACAGTTGATTAATAAGTATAGAATTATTTTTTATCTCGCTACAGGTAAAAACACTCGACTATGGGAATTGATTAACAATTTGGAGAAGAAAAACGAAGATCTGAATGCAGAAGTCACTTCACTGCAACACGAAATTGATGAATACGAACTGAAAATTGAAGAATTCGAACAACATAAAGCCAAAGTTACAAAACAACAAAAAGATAAGAGTGTTGTGATCGCCAATGGCCGATTCAATGATTTTATTACAAACGAAGATGCGGATATACATAGTAACGGATCCATAGTTACCGAGGAGCATATACAACAATTCCAAACTGAGATTCTGAACTTGAAAAACGATATCACGGAATTAAAAGTACAAGTTCGTGTTGAGAAATGGCAGAAAGAGGAGATTGATTCCCAAATGCAGGACGTGATTCAAGAGAACCAATTATTACATCAAAAGATTGCTGAACTTAATAAAGAGATTTTAGAATGGGAATCGTTCGCGCAGAAAGAGGAATGCTATCGAAGAATTGCTGAGGCGTTTGCTATTAAACATAATATTGAAATTGAAGAGAGTTTCGTGCATACGGCACACCAGGTGCATAGCAACGGTGGTCTGAGTGTCAGCCCAACAACACTTTCAAAAGCAAGATCGTGCGAATATTTAAACAGAGTACCTACTAAAGACATGTCTACTAAAATTATTCAAGGGTCAAATATACGTCATTTGGTTCAGAATTCTGGTGCGCCAAGTAATTCATTGCTATCAGAGCTGGACAAGGAGTATGACGCTCTCGTCAAACGTTACGAAGCATTATTAGAAAAATGTAAACAAGACGGGAAGTTCACCGAAAATCCTGAGCGTACGCGTAAAGTACAGCGTGCCATACAGACCTTATCGTTAGATTTCTCAAAGCTTACAACTCCTATACAATCGCCTATTAAACCGTCAAAAAGTTTGGCCGGCGATGGATGCTCTCATGCGGGCACTGCAACTTCAACGGATAGTTTACATTCTAATGTTGGCGATTATAGGATGTTGTTTTCACAGATTTTCGCTAAACTGAAAGAAGCTCCGAGTTCTAATAGTAATAATAGTAGCGAAGATTGATAGGAATGTTCCTTGGAAATCAGACTATGAACTGTTTGGCCCGAAACAGTATTTTGGCGCCAAATGTTTAGCCTGAACCAGCTACCTGCATTTCTGAAGTAAAACTGGTCATAAATTTAGGCTGTTGTTTGTATATTTCCATAAATGTATATTTGTCATTTTAATTGCTTTATAGATGTAATAATTTTACCGAATTTAAATTTTCATCATTCATCTATAGAGATTTTTAATTTTCACAAAATTAACGGTTAGAGGGGTAACCCTTGATACTCTCATTGCTACCACGAATGGTAACTACAACTGACTACAAGGAACTATTTTCTTATAGTCCTAAGATTTTTTTATAGAACTGTCATAGCGAATAGTGGTTTTTCACGGAATTGTATCTTTTTAAAGAGCACACAGACAAACTTCTCGTTCTAGTACAAATTATAACATGAGAATTAATTTTTATTTCAAATTGTATAGTAAAAATTCTTTATTTGCATATGTAGAAATAGTAACGAACTCCTTTTTTAGTTTGCATTCTAATTTTTTTTACAATTATCTTTACATTGTGTTTTTAACTTGGATTTTTAGATTTTTCATAGTTTCCTTATGATCTTACTGAAATTTTGATTAAACCACTTACTGTTGTTTTCCATAAATGGAATTTCCGCATTAAGATTCTTGTAACTTTACCGGATACTTTCCGCTATTTTTCCCGGGATAATTGGCTTTAGATTGGAAAGGGATTGTTTCTAATGGTACGGAAAATCTTGTGTTTGCTCACGAAACTGCCTAACTTTCCAAAGCTCATTTTTCAACTACCCGGAGTCCTGGTCTTTTTCGGCCGGTAGACAAGTGGCAAAGGAATCTCTTAGTGCGGAAATGGGAAACTTATAAAAAACGACGGTAAGCATCAATTCTAATTTCACAAGTGCCTTGCTCTAGTCGAGGTAAACTAATCGTTATGAATTCAATGTTGGCTAGGATTTTGCTGCGAAAATAGTTTCTTATATAGGAATTATATCTATAGAGGTCTGTGATTTAGACTAATTACAGACGGGAGATAATGATAAACGAGGGTTATTAATGGACTAAGAATGGTTACTTCCTGAATTTAAGCCATGGCTACAATTAATGTCATTGGAAACATGAGTAACCCATTATTACTGATGCTATTCTCGCTGTCACGTCCAGCCCATTTAATCTCGATGATATTAGTTTGCTTGATTTTTCTTAAGTAGTAGTTTATACTGTTTGAAGTGTCTCGGTCATGAAATGAGGGTGGAATCTCACTACGAAAACTTTTAGGTTTCTGAGTATGAACTAATTTTCCTCTGCGATTTATATCCGCATAGAATTTTAAAAGCTTGGTCGCATGGTACATTTACATTAACTTCTTGAAGGAAATATATACAATATCATAAAATTGTAAGAATTGTTGAAATTTCAGTATATTTAAAGTTGTTAGTATTGAAATTTATTGTACATATTATCCTCAACTTCAACAGTACTATAAGAAAATTTATTTGCACACTAAGCATGAAACTTCCCTCAATTTTCCTGACCGGACATCCAGACTCCCACAATCTCGGTCAATATATATTGAGAATTTCGGTTGATTCCTCGTTTTTAGCTATTTAAAAGGTCGGCCGAGAAAGCTGCTTTTGTGCCATTTGTAATATTTACACGTTTTTTTTTTATAAGAACAAACTATATAAGAACATAAGGCTTCGAGGCCCAAAAATTTAAGAACATTCTAAGAACATTATAAGGCTTTGGAGACTTAAAAACATGCATTATCTTAAGAAATTACATCAAAATGCTCAAAAAATGCTGAAAATAAGAACATTTTAAGAACATTTTTAGGCTTCAAATCCAAAAAACTAAGAACATCCGAAGGGTTCAAATTTTTTGACGTTCTTATAAAAAAAAACGTAATCAAACATTTCATTTTGGGAGGGGTTTATAGACTTCCAGGCTATATTCTGAGCCCTATTGGACAATTCTTGAACTTTTGGATCCTGAGAGCCTTATTAAGGTCGTAAGTCTTAAGTCTAATTAATATTAAAACTGTACCCTTTCAATCTAAGTTAAAGTAGAGTGCTTCCAAGTTGTTTGTGGCTATAAGATTTCGTGGGAATTTCCTTTTTTTCTCAAATATTATGACCTTCATTGTAACAATCTGTTGTTTTTATCTCAGTCAATACGGTATTAATTGATTCAAAATGGATGAATTCGATCGCTGCATCTTTTCAGGTTTCACAAAGGTCGCTGTTAATTATTCAAATCGTCAAATATGATAATGGCAGGTAGTAATGATAGGTTTCTATTGTTATTGCACTCAAGAAACACTCTGTCTCAGAGCCCGGGTGAAACTTTATTTTAAAAGCCCGCTCGGGATTTATAAAAGGCTATGAACTTAGGATTTCCGGTTAGAAATAGATCCCCTTAACCTCGAAAAAGTTTAATGGTCCCGTAAACCTTACTCTATAACTATAACTTGAAATTTCCTCTCGAGCAAATTTGTGTATCCCCCGTGCCTTTGCATAGTTATTCGCTTACCTTCAACTCTTTCCTGGCAACCGATATTAGAATATATCCTCGATTCTAAATATTGGTCTGATAGACTAAAGACTAGGCCTTGATGAAGATAACAATTGACTAAATATCGGCGCACAGCCAGCCTCTTCATGCGCCCAATGACCATCAGCCTGAAAGCCTGCAATCGATATGAAAAGTTTTGGGCTGTTCGAGGCATTTTATGGTGACATCAATCTGTTGTACATTTGTAGAGAGTAATGACTTAGCTGAGTTGGCAAAACTTTAAACTTAAAATATCTCGTGATCGTGAGCCATTAACTTCAAGCCCCGAAACCCATGGGCCACTTATTTCCCACCATCCAAAAGACGTATAACCCGCGCTTGGTTTTCACACAAACGCCAGATTGAAAGTAAAAGCTATCGCCAGACTTCGAAAAAATATGCCTCTTAAAAACAAAGAGAGAGCAAATCTTACTGGGTAGCCGATGGAGTCACCAGAAAATATATTGGGTTTTACGCCATGCATCTCATATCACTTTAGGCTGCTTTAGGGGGTCTTTTTGACGAAATTCTAAAATCGACCCCATTTTTGGTCAGAAAGAGGAAAAGAAAAACATTTTTTTTGTTTATATCAGCATAATATAACAATAGGCAGATAGCCCTGATATGAAACAGGAACACTTATGTGAAAATAAAACCTATAAACCAAGGCATTCTACTTTATTTATACATTTTACATTTTACTGTTAAATGGTATTCAAAAGTTCAAAATTAATATTCATTTGTCTGAATACTTTCACTTTGAGGCCCGGAAAACCCGAGTTACAAAAACTCGAGTTACGAAAACCCGAGTTACAAAAACCCGAGTTACGACGAATATGACGTCACAAGTCTCAAATTATGACGTCATAAGTGGGCTTTTTAACTCGAAAAAGTTTTTTACTGTTGTTTTGTAACTCGAAATTTTTTTTTCTTAATATGTTTTAGAGTTACGTAACTCGAAAATAAATTTAAAATTTCATTTTTCGAGTTACGTAACTTGAAATTGTAGTACATTATTTGAACTTTCGAGTTATCTTCAGGTGAAACCAAGTCGGCCAAAAATTCTAGAATTCATATTATTAATAAATATACACCATTTCTTTCGAGAGAAGAATCAATAGATCTGATTAGAATAGAAACTTGTCAAAAGATCTAATTTACAAAACAATAATTATAATAGAATAAAAGAGCAGGCGTCATAAACATGATTTTGAACAATCAGAAAATATTTCAAGCAACTTTCTAAACATTTATTTTAAAACGATTACAATTCATTATATTACTTTTGTACATTGCGCAATCGAGAATCTTTTCAACGAAATATGTATTGTGTTTTTTATAAGAACATCTAAAAATTCAAAGCCTTTAGATCTTTAGCTTTTTTAGTTAAGCCTTAAAATTTTCTTAAAATGTTCCTATTTCACTAGGTGAGTATTTTCTGCAATTTTCTAAGAAATTTTAGGTGTTTTTGAGTCCATAAGAGGAATGTTAAGAAATGATCTTAACTTATTGTTACTATTTTAGCCCTCAAAACCTTCTGTTCTCGTATGGTTTATTCTTAAAAAAATTGTGAAAAACCTGTGAAGTTTTTAGCTTTTAACGAAAGGACAATGAATTTGAATTTAACAAATATAGATTGTGGAATACAAAATGTATTTCGAGTAATCGAATCTTTTAAATTTTAGTCTACTTCACCCAACAAAACCTTCAGAAATTCCCATCAAAATAGACGTATATAAGTCTCAAGAAAATAACAGAAAATTAAATTGTTTACTGTCCACTTTCAATTTTATTCCCTTCCTCTCTACTTTTAGTTTTATAGATCAAAAACCCCATTCGTAAACAAAAAGAAAAAAAGCGCTTTTTAGAATTTTTGGCCAACTTGGTTGCGCTTTAACATAACTCAAAATATTTTTTTTAAATTTCGTTTTAGAGTTACGTAACTCGAAAAATAAAATTTGAAAGTTATTTTCGAGTTACGTAACTCTAAAACAAAATTTTAAAAAAATATTTCGAGTTACAAAACAGCAGTAAATAACTTTTTCGAGTTAAGAAGTCCCCTTATGACGTCATAATTTGAGACTTATGACGTCACATTCGTCGTAACTCGGGTTTTTGTAACTCGGGTTTTTGTAACTCGAGTTTTTGTAACTCGGGTTTTCCGGGCCTCTTTCACTTTTAGATAGTTCTCTAATACTGTAACACACTCATCATTTCTTTTGAAAAAAATAAACAAAAAACTATAATTTTACTAAGGAAAATTTCAAAAATCGGAGACGTGTAAATGAGTACGATCCAACAGACCTTAAAATTACGTCGCAACAAGGGAGATGATTTAATGACGTTTGGTAGCACTTAAATTAGCCATAGCATTGGTTGGAAATAACGTCAATCGCATTATTTGTCTTCATTTTACTTGCAAGCAATCAATACAAATGTGAGCTAGAAAAATATATCACACAAATTCGGGTCCAGTCCGTAGTTCCATTTTCACAATACAACCCATCATCTCAGATAAAAGTTTTTCTGTAAACGCTTTCAGGAAATACACTTTAGCCGTTGTCCCGTCAGCTCCACGCCCCGTTACGAAAAACGTGACGATAATTTCGTTCAAACGTCGTTTAATAATAACGTCAGACGTAATATGTTGGTAAAATGTTCCTTCGATAAAACGTCGAATCATGATATCGTCGGCAAATCTTTCGGCAGCCCAATGACTTCCTTTCAAACCACCTTAAATAAAATAATGGTATAAGTGTCAACAAAATAGAAAGTGCCGGACCCTCGAAAAGCATAAGAGGCTATCGAAAGTTCAAAAGAAGGATAAATACTTCTAAAAAAGGATCCCAACATTCATAAATACATACATAATAGCCCAGGGAATGTCAAAACCCGTTGACTAACATAACTTTCCAATTTTCAACTTTGAAAACTCTAGTTCACGGCCCTCTCAAAAAAGTTTCAAAATCCTATCTATTTCTAACCAATGCGATTGAGTCCCACGGACAGCCCTCGAAATTCAAGTAAAAGTAAGTCGGCACGTAAGTGCCGTCCAAATCCGGCCGGAGGCCGGCAAAATTTTGCCGACCTAAGCTTGTTTTTAGGTCGGCAATGCCGATCTGAGCTATATTTTAGGTCGGCAAAGTTGTTTAAAGGCTACGGCAATGTTTGTTTTTTTATTTGAGTGCGATATGGTTCTTATTAGAGACTTTCATTTTACAGTTACAGTTGCTGTTAAGGTCGGCTTTGCTGACCTAAAAGATAACTTATGGTCGGCTGCCGAGAGAATCAATGAATATGGTCGGCAATGAACTGCCGACCATACGCACTCTTTGGTCGGCTTTTAGGTCGGCACTGCCGAATGCCGACCTGAAATTCGAGGGCTGCACGGAAGATGGTACAAATCATAAAGGAACCCCCTACTATTAAAAACGAAGTCTATCTTACCAGTATGATGTGAATCATGGCCTTTGATTACACCAATCCTATGCGGTGGTACAACATATTTCTTCATTTTGGTGCCCTTCGTTGATTGGTTGGGAAGCTTGGTGAGGGGTTTCCTCATAATGTGACGTACTGCACATGCGCAACATTGTGGTTGCAGCGCATGACGTAATAATGTATTTTTATTTTGTATTGTTTGTTTTAATATTAGTTCAAACATCTAAAAGAAAAAGAAATGGAAAATGTAGCAGAGTTATCAGTAAATAAATGAAAAGTTACAACAAGCAACAAAGGATGATATATCAAGGAGTCAATAGGAAACTCACAATAACAAAGCTAAAAAGTTACGGTTCCGAATCCTTTCGCAGCACAATGAAGCATTTCTATTGGTTTCTTTTCGGACTGACGTCATTTCTAACCAATAGAAAAGCTTCTATTCGTTTCGAAAAAATAGCGAGTTTATGTATGTGTGATTTTTGGACAAAGGAGACGGTTGGCTTCAGATTTGTTTAGATCCTGACTTCCAGAACTTTGGCCTGTTCCTAATCGTTTCAACCGCTCCGCCGTCCTCGAAAAGGGAAGATACCTAAACTCGCCTATGTGGAACCGTTATGTGCTTGCAAGCTTTAAAATCATTAAAATATACCTTTGGGATGAAAACTTGGAAAAGAAACACATCGAGGCCTTCACTGAAGTATAATACTGTAAATTTTTTATTTAAATAGTCAAATGATGTTGACACACTACTTTTATGTTTGACAATAGATACACTAAGCGAAAGAAAAAGGATGATAATTGAATATTTATAAAAAAATATAAAAACACTCTTATTTTCATACATTGAAAAAAAAAAAAACAGAATCAAAAACATTTATCAAAAAATTAGAAAAAAGAACAAAAAAAATTAATTTCAAAAACAGAAAATAAGGGAAAAATTAATTATTTTATGTTATTTACATATAAAAATATGCGGATTAAATTCTTAAAAAAAGTTGGAAATTAGGCAAATTAGACCCAGTGCAAACAAGGCTTTGGGGGCCAAAATATCAAAGAATAAGTTAAGAACATTTCAAGGCTTTGCGGACTCTAAAATACCCAATTTCTTAGAGAAATAGACAAAAATACTCACAAAATTTCTTTGTTATTACAACGAGCCAGATGTCAGAGAGGAACATAATTTAATACATTAGACCTTAGAAGAGATAAATAGATTTAGCTGGCAGAAAAATACTACGGAGTTTATCCATTTTGATTGTTCTTGGATAAAGCTGAAAACTTTCGAAGTGCAATGTGAGAAAAATAAAAACATTTAAACGAAAAATATAAAAAGTTTCTACATAAATACCACCATCAACAAAATAAAATGAACGACCAAAATTTTCATGTTCTATACATATAACCCAAAGTTATCTTCATAAAAAATCATTTCTCCTTACTATTTGATTTAGAATCACATTCATTAATTCCAAAAAAATTAATTATTAACCCAACCTATATGTATATTAGCAGCATATCTTTTTCGAGTCACTACCTTTTCAAAATTATCTCCATAATATCAATGACCTGTAAATATGACTTTATCAATTTATTATCATCTCGACCATAATACATCTTTTTGTAAAAAATCATTGAAGTGAATTGCTCCTTATATTTGATAAGCCATCGATTCGATTCATGGTATCAAACCATAAAGAAAGACAGCACCACTAATCAGATTACGTAGCCTTGCGTTAACAACATGACGTCAGTCATAGAAATCATTACATCATCACTCTAAACTAGCGTCATATCTCCATCAGGGTAATCACCTGCTTCATCCTCCTCAATATAAGCGTTCTGAGGAGGCGAAAAACGTCCTTGCGGTGCAAACTGGTGATCTGAGGACGAAGCGTAAGGCGAGTGGGGCGGCTCACTAGATGAGGGCGGTTGTGGAAGGTAACGTCCATCGTCTGGTTCCTGCTCGGGTGGATAACGGGGCGGAAATCGTTGTGGTGAGGGTTCATAGCCTCTGTTATATTCACGATTTGGATTATAATAACCTCGATCTTGAGATGAGGGTGGTTGCCTACCACTGCTTCCTCTACTTGAAGGCGGAGCCGGGCGTGAGCGTCCATAGTCCGGATTATCGTTATATTGTCCGCTTAATTTCCGCATGTAATCAGTATCAGACGCATCAGACGGCGAGTAAGCGGGCGGGGCTATGTTGAAATCGTAGGGTGGTGGGGCGGCACCACCCGGGTAGTAATCATTCATTCGGTTGTCCAGTTCGAAGGCAAGATCGCGTTTCGATTTTTCGCGTTCGAAAATCTCGTGAAGACTCTCGTTATCGTCAGAGTCACCTCCGGTGGCACGCAAAAAGCTCGGCTGTCGAGTAACCTGACTATCTGCACCGGGCGATGAAAATTGTCGATTCAGGTCCGGTACAGAGCGTGCAAGCTCTTGATCAACCGGCCGTTTGCCGGGCCGTCGGGGTTGCGGATGACGTGGCTGTTGTGGGTACGGGTTCTGATTGTACGGGTTCTCGTCGCGCATCAGTTCGGGTTGCGAACGAGCCAAGTTACGTAGCTCGTTGATGTCTTTGCGACCGGGTCGTGGACGTGATGATCGGTCCCCGTACTCCGGTACCATTCTTATGTTAGAAGAAAACATAAGTTAAACGATGTAGAGGAAAACAAGCTAGATGCTGAATGGACCTACCTAATGATGAAGGTTAGATAGCAATGCAAGGAGAAAAATGAAAAAAATCAGTCAGAAAACATAGCGTTTAGCGAAAATGCATAACGCAAGAAATTCATCATTGATTGATGGTGGGGGGAGAGGGAAGGGTTGTAGGGAAAAAATAAATAGAAAGTTCTGGTCGAAATCAGTTTTATTGACAATTGAATCATGCTTGATGGTGAGCATTGTTATCGATAATGTTTTTGTGTGAAAAACATAGAAATATGAGGAAAAAACCCAATGAAAATCTGCAAAAACGGCGATTTCTGGAATTTTCAACCGGAAAAAAATTTTTCTCAAAAATCGAACTCGGCCATGTTTTGAGCATTGCGAATACGCATCTTTCTGCAAAAAATCAGAAAAAACTAAAAACAAAAATTCGAGAAAGTGTCAAAAAACCGGTTTTTCCGGCATATTTCCGGCATTTTAGGCCGGAAAAAAATGTTTTTCGAAAATCGGGCTCCGTCACATTTTAGATATTGTCATATTGCGTCAGTGTGCAAAATTTCATAAAAAAATATAAAGGACAGCTCGAGAAATTCAAGAAATACTGTCTTTCCGGCGAAAATAGGTTGTTCCGGCGACTTTTAAAATAGTTCCGGCTTCAAAAATCAATTTTATTGAAAATTGAAACATGCTTGATGGTGAGCATTGCTATTAAAAATGTTTTTGAATGAAAAACAATCAATTATAAGGAAAAAGTCCAATGAAAATCTAGAAAAACGGCGATTTCCGGCATAGTTCAGGCATTTTCCAACGGAAAAATTTTTTTCTCAAAAATCGGACTCGGCCATGTTTTGGGCATTGTTAATACGCATCTTTGAGCAAAAAATCAGAAAAAACTAATGATAAAATCTCGAGAAAATGCCAAAAATCCAGTTTTTTTTTTCTCGAAAATCAGGCTTCGTCACAATTTAGGTATTGACATTTTGCATCAGTGTGCAAAATTCATGAAAAAATATAAAGTACAGCTCAAGAAATTCAAGAAATACTGTTTTCCGGCGAAAATCGGCTGTTCCGGCGATTTTTAGAAAGTTCCGGCTTCAAAAACAGTTTTATTGACAATTGAATCATGCTTGATCGTGGACATTGCTATTAATAATGTTTTTGTGTGGAAAAACAACGAAATGTAAGGAAAAAGTCCAATGAAAATCTGCAAAAACGGCGATTTCCGGCATATTTCCGGCATTTTCGACCGGAAAAGATTTTTTCTCAAAAATTGGACTCGGCCAAGTTTTGGGCATTGCTAATACGCATCTTTGTGCAAAAAATCAGAAAAAACTAATGATGAAATCTTGAGAAAATGCCAAAAAACCGGTTTTTCCGGAATATTTCCGGCATTTTAGGCCGGAAATGATTTTTTTTCGAAAATCGGGCTCCGTCACATTTTGGGCATTGCCATTTTGCATCATTGTGCCAAAAATCAGAAAAAACTAATGAGCCAATCCTGAGAAAAGCTGGTAACAGACGGACGGACGAACGGACGAACGGACGGACGGACGAACGGACAAAGGTTAATTTATAGGACCTCCAGGTAGGTCCAAAAAGGTTGGAGATTTCTATCTAAAGTATAAATTAACCATTAAATTGACAATACAGTACAGTCTGCAAAGATTTAACTATAATTTGAATGTCTCCTTAACTCGAACAAATTTTCTAGTCCCTTTACACTTCCAACCGGTCTCCATAACTCGAAATTATACCGGGTGCACCGAAAAAAAGTATACAGGTTTGTCGAGATATTGTGAGCTTCAGGATTTATATTTTTTGTGCATTCTTTTTTTATCGTATAGAAGATGCTCTAACTTGAATTTTGAGCTATCATACATTAAATTTGAAAAAGTAGTTCGAAGGTTGTTTAAAAAAAAACTGACTTTTTTTCCATGTCGAAATTTCAAAAACTCAAACAATTTTGCGTTCCCCGTGCGTATTCCAGTTATGGATTTCCCACTGTAATACCAATGCAGAATTGAACGACTAAAGAATAAAACCTCCAGATTCCACGTTTCTAAACAAGACAAGAAAAGAGCCTCCATCTTATTTAGAACACCACGAACAATTTCGTGTACCAGACTAGAAACAAACCTCTTTTTCTCTTCCAAACTGTCAACTGAATGTTGTGAAGGTCTTCGTTTCGCGAAATCTGCCATAATTTCTTTCTTCGTTTTCTTGTCCATAGAATCACGCCAATTCTTGTGGAAAGGGTCGTTCGAGTAATGATTGGCAATGGAACCATCTGCTCTCCCGTGGAGAGGGGAAGCACCTCCAGGAAGGAGAGCATCGTCTGAGAGTGTACCGCTACTTGCACTGGAAACATAGAACAACAGTTCTCATTTGTTGCGAGTCTTAACAGGGCATTGTCATATATAAATGAGATGAGCAAAGTCATGCCTTGCGTGATAGCTGCTCCTGTGAACTTACCACAAAGAGACTTTTCAGAAATAGATTTCACTCAAAAAATGGTGCGGGATATTTTACAAGTTTTCAACTCTGAAGATTTCTGTACAACAACGAAACTTTCTCATTCCCAGAAAAACATTCCTATCGTCACATTACAACAGGAAAAGACCAGATAAAATGTGACTTCAATCTGCTGGACGGTCAGTCCAAAAGTCGTACCCTATTTTTCGCGCATATGTACGCAGCAAAGCAGAATATATCCCCGGTAAAATCAGCAGGATGATGGCGGGAATACGCCAGGAATGTTCAGGAAAGCTGGTCGTGAGCAGGCCAAATTTATAAAGGCAGCGCAGAGCCTGCTAGGGGTCAAAAAGGGCACTTTTTCTCCTATTTTTCATAAAAAAGGCTCAAGAATGGTGGCATTGGAAACGGTCTGGTGAGAACTTTTAACCATTCTATCTTTTGCTGTGAATTTAGCAAAGTAAAGAGAGATTAAACTATTGGGAGTTCGAAACAACGACGAAGGTATATACCTTTTTGCGATGGACTTTCTCATGGAGGAGTTGGCGATGGAGGGAGCAAGTGAACCATTGGTAGCAGCAGGTAACAAACGTTTGTGTTGTGAGGCGGTGTCGGAGTTTGCGCCACGTCCACCTTCGTTGTTCACCATAGCCATCTCGAAGCTACTCATTTGATAACCTTTTTTCTTTGGTTCTTTGGGGTTAAAAAAGGGATATGAATTGATTTTACGACAACAACACGTGTCAACTCTCTTTGACTAAAGTCGGCAGAAAGTCGGTGGTCTAAATAAGACCTAAAAGCCCATTTACATGTACTGTAGCTGTACAAAATGCACCTTTCAATATAACGGACCCTAAAGAATATTTTTTTAACATACACGCATATGGTCAGTTCACAACAGATACCATTGCAAAAATCATACAAAACTAGACTCCACACACTCTTTACTCAAACAACGGAAAAATACATTACAAAATATTCCAAAAAGAAGTAAATTCAAGCTAATTCACGTGTATGCAATGTAGTCATAAATAATCTATATACAAAACCCTATACTATACGAACACTTAACATGAACAGACAGTCTAAGGCCTGACCAACACTAAGAGAATAAGACATTTTGACTCCCTATGTTCCGTAAAAAAAATGGTTGAAATGATGGTTAGGTTTTTGTAGATAGATATTACTTGCGCCTTGTTCCAAAATAGATTTTTCTTATTTATTTAGATATAATGTATATTATTTCAAGTGAATAGCTATCCATAGTTACTGGGAAATTCTGAAACGGATACTGTAGTGCATTTAGACAAATAAAGTATTAAGAAGGTATTGTCAAGTCGTTAAAATTTCTTTTAAAGCCAATTCTCAGGTGGCATGTCTGTTTGCAAACGCTATAGAGAATACATCCAGAGATTCACACTGGGAACGAGGTCTTTACCGTGAGCTACCAACCACACTGGGACCAACAGGTTTAGAAAGTGAATGAGGGCTAAACCTCCCAACTTCTCTTCAAACTCAAGATATCGCATCAAAAATCTTTTTTGAAGCTAGTTTTCAAATTCTGAAGGAGATACCGTAGTGCATTTAGACAAATAAAGTGTTAATAAGGTGTTGTCAAGTCTTAATATAGTTAAAATTTATTTAAAGCCAATGCTCAGGTGGCATGTTTGTTTGCAGACGCTATAGAGAATACATGCGAAGATTCACACTGGGAACTTTACCGCGGACCACACTGGGACCAACAGGTTTAGAAAGTGAATGTGACTTACTGTATCCATCTTTACCACGCTGACACCTCCAACAGCACACGATAATGATGACGATGAGAATCAAAAAGATGATGATCAATACAAAAATGAACCAGATCTCTTCGTACATCGGCTTCGAACTGGCTACGGCACTCACTAAAGTGAAGGAAAAATTCAATAGAGAAAGTTCAAGATGTTTAAGGCCGGTCTCCACTTTCGCGCAACATCAGCAAAAACTTTTTGACGTTTTTGTAATAAGGTCATTGGTCGGTTGAAAAATGAAGCAATTCCATTGGTCGAAATTGACGAAACGGATAAAAAAAATAGAACTTCCTTCAACTTTTCTTTTGTTCGCGCAAAACTTTTTTATGACGTAAACTTTTCTTCAGGCAAAAAAAGTTAAGAAAAAAACTGTGGAGACCGGCCTTTAGTATAACAATTTAGCCCATATTCTAAATGTCGTATTGAATATCAAACAGCCTGTGTATATTCAAGGTCGAGACTCACTTGTTGATGAAGGTCCGCAGATTAAAGTCTTGGGCAACTTTACCTGGGCGGGGGGGGGATTGTTATTAAATCCTCGGAGAAAAGAAAATCAAAGCTTCTATCTATTAATCAATCGTGAAAGTTATAGCTGATGCATCTCAGTGTTAACCTGTACCACTGTATATTTAAAAAAAAACTTTTCTTTTCAGTCAGCGAGAGTTTGACACAGGCTATTCAGTGTAAACTTACCTGGCTTAATAGGTTTCGACCAATCACTCCACGGAGACGTGCCCATTTTCGTAGTTGAACGTACCCGGAACCTATAAACGTCGTCGGATTTCAAAGAGAACGGTATTGAAACCACGATGGAACCGTCGTACCGGATGTCCGTTGCTTTGATATCGCGGAACGGCACAAGTCCACCTTTAGAACCTTTCCGGTACTGGAGTTCGAAGTTGTTGACCGGGGCGTGTCCGTTGGCTCCTTCGTCCCATTGAAGGATAAGGAAACCCGGTTTGTTGTCGTGGATTTCTGGCGCACCAGGGCTGTCCGGTCGCACTACAAAGAAAATGAAAATATTCGCATGGATCCATAGCTCAATGGTAGATCAAATACCTGCGAATGGCAAGGTTTTGACTTAAACTCTCCGTTGATTTTCCAACGGTTCTGGTAATGTATTCACTTCATTGCAATATGCAAAGGAAGGAAAATTCTGAAGGACTAGTTGGAATCATATGTTGTGCTCTAATGCACTCCCTAGTAAATTAAGTTGTCAGTTGAATCTCTTACCTGGCGCTCCCTTAGTGTAGAACTCGATCGTCGCTTTCTGCCCGAATCCCGATGCAGTCCGTGCGGTCAGTTCCAATATATATCTTGTAGTCTGTACAAGACCTGTGATTCGGATACGCCGCTGTGATGCTGGGTAGTCTATAGGGTCTGAGAATTTCTGCCCGAACTCTTGATACTTGGCTCGGTAACCGTAAATTTGGCCGTTTGGTTCGCATGGTTCGGCAAAATCGACGTCGATGAGATCTGTGTACTGGCGGTCGGAGAGTATGTAAGGTGGCCCGGGAACTAGTAAAGAATGGAAGAATGTTTTACTAATTTGGCAAGAGGAACTTTAGTTCAAATTTAACGACGTATAGAAGGAAGGAAATCCGAAAGTAATCATCTTTGAAAGAATTATAGACGATGGAATGGCTTTATTAATTTCGGAACAGAACGTAGCCGCAAAGTGTGAAAAGGGCCTTAAAATTCCACTAGAAAAAGAGGGATTGTTGAAACCAAACAACTAATTGAAAGGGTGTACTTTTTCGAAAAAGATTATTTAACACGAACGAAAATTGTGAATATAGACATCTTTTCGGCTCTTCTTACCATCTTCAGGTGTCACAAACCCAACGGGCGGATTGCTTTTCGGTCCGTCCGCGTACGAATTATAAACGCGCACTGTGATATCATAACGAGTGTATTTCTTAAGGTTTTTCAATGTAGCAAACGTGGAATAAGGGCCAGCCAAGTGTTCGGAGACTTTCGGGAACGCGGTGCATGTCGGGTTGAGAGCACGTCGGCTACGATGGTGTGATCTGATGTACGTTTGAAGGTTGCTGTTTGGACTGGTATCGCGGCGCTTTCGACGACTGCCGGCCGCGATAAGCCGAGATTCAATCTAGAAATAAAGAAATTAGCTTTTGAAAACTGAAAACCCACTAACAAAAAGAAATTAGCTGCTTTTCACTTATTAAAGACCTATTATAGTACTTGAATCAATAGAAAATACTCCTGTATTTCAAGCATTCAAAATTAGGGGATACGGTTTCCTATAGAAGCCAGGGAATCTACTTCTACTTCTACGTAAAGCCCTGGTTTCCACTTACTTTGTAACCACGTATGTAACCTCTGACTGACTCTTCATCGGGTGGTTTCCATGTGACGCGAACTGAGCTTTTCCCTTGCATGACAACATCGACATTTGTAGGCTCTGCTGTAGGTTCTGTTTGAAAGAGAAAGAGAAAATCAATGAAAGTGTAGAGTAGCAGGGATAACTTTAAATAGGATTAAGTTAAGTATCAATGAGAGTTATGAAAGTATCGATCTTCATAAAGTGCAAATTTTTGGAAGTTTGGAAGCCAGTCAAACCACGCATAATCCTAGTTAATACTCTTGCTATACCTGACCATGAGGGCTATTTCTTGATGAGAATAACAAAGATATCACAAGATTTATGGATGATAAAAAAAACATCAGAGGGTTTCAAAGGAGAGATTTTCAAATAAGGCTAGAATATTATCAACATAATGTTTATCTGTGCTTATTCTGGAGGTTTATGGTTCTATTATCTTACTTGATTCTCCCGTTCTCCATTTATAGGGTTGTGTTTGAGTTCCAGCACCCAACTGTGTGAACACCACTACGCTGACTTCGTACAGGCTGAACACTTTCAGTCCTTGTAATGTGTATTCAAACGTCTGGTCATCTGTATTGACAAGAAGCGGACTGGCGATACTTTGTAACCATTGATATTGGATACGATAACCAGCGATTGGACTGCTAAGATCAAGTTCTTCTGGCCGCTAAATGAGAGGAAATGAATCAAGAGTTAAGTGGAAGAAGGGGTCAGTTAGAGCAGGAGACGGGGTCAGTTAGAGCAGGAATGGAGGTCCTTAAGTAGTTCTTTTGTGGTAAACATTTAAGCTAGCTTACCTTTCTCTAATTTAAAGTGCAGTTCGAAGAAAAACTTTTACAGAAGAAGAAAGCTCTCTGATAGAAACTTTTCAACGATAAACAAAATTTGACCACAACAACAACAGAAAAAAGATTTACCTCCCAAGCGATGGTTAGAGTTGTTGGTGTTTTCTTTGTGACGCGTACATTCCGAGGAGCTCCCTTTTGTTCTAAAACCAAAAGTTGTATGTTCAGATAATTCTGTTTGACTAATTTTCAATTGTTTTCACAGACTTGGACAAAATGTGTCGTTAAGTTATTCCTAATAAGTTGAGCCTTTTATTTAATCAAATTCAAAATAGAGAAATATCGAGTTGGCACGCATAATGCTCGCTAAAAGTTATACCATTTTGTATCGTGCGAACAGATCTAGAGCTTTCACTCCAATCACTATAACCCAAATCATTGATGGCTCGAACTCGGAACTGGTACTTCATCCCTGGCTTCAAATACAAGACTTCCAGTTTGTTAATATCACGGCCAATATTCTCGACCGGTGGGATGCCGTGTTTATAATTCTGCCAGCCCGTCAAGTCTTTATTGAATTGCAAGTTGTATCCACGGATTGGAGCGTTACCGTCGAAACGCGCCCGCCACTCGACGATGACGGACGTATGACGGATTGACGTGGATGGGATAGCAAGAATGACGGGACTTTGTGCAACACCTGTGAAAGATATCGATGTGAATTAAATCAAGCATGTACCGATAGGCAATGTCAGAGCAAGAAAAGATGAAGGTGATGGGCTTGCAAGCCAAAAAGAAAAAAAAAAATCTCAACATAGAGTGTAAGTCTAAAAGTCGAGCCTCTTTTCTATACTTCCAGTGGGAGACTAATTTTAATTCGTCCACCCTAACTTTTAAGTTAGAAAAATAATTTTTCATATAATTTTTTTCTAAAGGTTTTTTCGCCTCCTCTACGTACTGGTTTTGATTGGAAGGGTCCAATCTACTCACTATATCATAAAATTTGAAGGCAACAAAAACACTTGAAATACATCTTAGATGAACAAGCCCATGAAAAACATTTGTAATAAAAATCCCTACTTCTCTCAGTGGTTACCAGGACCTCTTCAATGGCCGGTTCACCCCAACCAATCGAATTCGTTGCTTCAATCTTAAACTCGTAAACGCGGTTAAAAACCATTCCATTAACGCGTGCAGAACGCGGGTTAAAGGTACTGACGGGAACTTGTGTCCAGTCCCCACTAGAGCCCTTTTGCCGATAATTCACGCGGTAACGACTTAAACGTCCGTTCGGATTCAACGGTGGGTCCCATTCGAGTTGTACGTATTGATAGTTCACATCGATGAAGCGTACATTGGTTGGCTTGCCTGGTTCTGAAGAGATAAAGAACGAGATAAATTGTTGACATGAATTGAAATTCACGCATGGAACGATAGCTTAGTGGTCAACGCGTCAGCCCCCCCCCCAAACCAGAAGTTCCCGGTTCGAATTCCCGCCGCTCCTGCCAAAGTTCCGCTCAATTCTTAGATAATAATCCCGATCCAAACGACCCTGGACCCAGTGAAAAGTGATAGTTGGGCTATCAACGTAAAATATTGTCTCTGTCTATGTTTCTAGCAGTTATGCCCTGAGCAACCCTGAGTTATGCATTGTTACCTTAAATCAGTTTACAAATACAAACCACTCGTGAATCACAGAAGATTGAAAAACATTCAAAAGTACATTCACGATCAAAATAATTGATTCTTACTTCCTTCGAACGTCTTTCTGGTGACAGGCGGACTTTTCAAGAGCCCTCCCACTTTTGTGTAGGCCATGACACGGAACTCATAATCTGTGTATCCATTAAGCTTGGTGATTGTACCGGAGAAGGTTGTGTTGCCGGGGAAATCCTCGAACATTTCCGTCGTTGGGAAGCCTTTTAATTCGTAAAACACCTGAAAAAGCGAAGAAGAAAAAAATGTTTCAGGGAGGGTTCGTAATAGCAATCTGAGAAATATACGTTATGAAGTAATTTGAAGCTGAATTAGCAAAACAGTCGAATAGTCAAGTATTTTTTCCTTTGATCTGGATTTGTAGTTAGAAACCCAAAATTCTTTAAAAAAAAATAGAAGCCTGAATGGAAAGTCATATGTAATTTGGTCGCCCAGACTGTTTTAAACTTGGACTTGATGTATTTGTTTCTACGAAGGAAAGTCCTCCTCCATTTTTTAGGCAATCTTACTGATTAAGGTAGGGCAGGGGAAACAATTTAATTGCAGCGTGTGCTGGACACAGATATCCTATATAAAGAACTAGATAAAGCTATACCCTGTATTTCCCAATCAACGGCAGGCGAAGCAAAATATTCCACCATCTTTGCTGGAAGTAGGTCACAGTAGAAACCTTGGTTTTTATTGTGGAAACTTTTTTGACACTGAAACGACTTCAAAATTTTAAGTATCTCGCAAGCTAAATTGTGACGTCATTTTATCAAAGATGGCGAATTGTTTTGCGTTAAATAGGGTAGGGAAAGCTTTATCTAGAGTTTTATCAAGATATCTGCGTGGCGCTGGGCTATCAGTTCGGAAACCAAAGATATTTACCTTGTAACCTATTATAAAACCGTTTCTTTGATCTTCTGGAACAGGTCCCCATTTCACGAGTACACTCGATGCTGATTGGACGTCCGCGCGCACGTTCATTGGATAACCGGAAGGATCTGTGAACAGGAAAGATATAAATGAGATAGCAATGCGACAGAGATGAACACATATCCTTTAATGTCTTCCACAAAGTTTAGAACAGAGAAGTCATTTTCGAAGCGATGAAAGAATTCAGTTCCTTTGACAAATATATAAATTTGACAAAAATCTCCTAAATCTACAAACACGTCAGTTGACTATAATAGTGAACATTTGATGTCATTCAACACTGCCTTGGTAGAATGGAACCGAATCTGTAAGGCCTTAGGAGAGTTGAGAGGTTAGCTGTACAGTAGCACGAGGAACAAAAATGTGTTCGAATTATGGAGATTTAGTTTATAAGAGATTGTTAACTGAAGGGACGAGAAAAGTTGTTCGAGTTAAGGAGACATTCGAGTTATAGAGGTTCGAAGTCGTCTCTCACTGATAATAAGATCGAATCATAGAAAGAATCGAATCAGCAGGAGTCCACAGTATTAGCAACAAAAGTAAATACTACGACCACTTACAATCTTCAGACGTTCTAAAGAAGATATGTTTGCTCCACGGCCCGAAGCCTTTGTTGTTGAAGAGGCGCATGGTTACATTATACATTGTGAACCGTTGCAGACCGGAGGCAGCGTAAGACGTAGCCTCGTTGTCCGTTAGTACGTGGTATTGATCACGACTGATTTTCTTAAGGTCTTGGGCTTTGGGATGGATGAGGAATTGATATTTTACAGAATCACTGTTCCATGTGTCGCGGGGCGGTGGCTGTGAAGAAAGATACGGTTCGGTAAAATAAACAGACAACAGCTTCTTTTGTATTCTTAAGATATTTTGCTTTAGAAGGAATGTTATGTATAACGCATAACGTGTCAAGGTGACCAAATTATTATTAGCCATCTAAAGATTGCGTTCAGAGGTTCTAAACTACAATCAATTTAAATCCCTTCGCTTTAAGAGTGCACTATATTTTGCTACCATTTGAAAAAGTATAAGCATACATTGTTTCGACATGGTAGCAAAGAAAAATGCACAATTTCAAGCAAACAGACTTTAGTAAACGTACCACCACAGCAGTCTTATACAGACCGATACCGAATGTGATTGAATTCGTGGTACAAAAACAACAAAAATAGACGTTGAACCTTGTCACTTTAAAGTCGAGTGGCCAAATCACAAATTTTTGTGCATATAAATCCCCTTTCTATACAAGAAAGTAGGGGAAGTTAAATCAGTAACTCTTACAATCCATTTGATTTCCAAGGTCTGGCGTGCAGGAGCTGTGACAATCAATCCTCTAGGTTTCGATGAGGGTACTGTAAGAAAAAAAACATTGATTATAACTTTTATGGAAGCGGAAAATGAAGACTTAGAGACATAATTAACACCAGAATAATTTAATAATGATCGTTAATAATGATAATAATGAACTATATAAGACTCTACGGCTAGTAAGACTACTAAGATCTTTGTTTAATTGAAGTATAGGCGTGGTTGGAAAATGCGAAAGATTATTATCTTCTTTTAGCTGTAGTATCTTTTTTGCTTAGAGTAACGCTAACGTCAGAAAAATTATATAAGTCGTTTTGAAAACTCAAAAAGCTCACCTCCTTCTCCCGTTGAAATGTCCACTGAGATGTTGGACCATCCACTCGCGCCAAGACGATTGTACGCGCGCATACGAAAGCGGTAGACAGCATTCGGTTGCAGGTAAGTTAAATTAGCTGGATTCTCTAAAATCTTGGTCAAATTTTTCATCTCCCGCCAAAGGGCGCGCGAAGGATTTTGATGGTAATCCGTATCGTTGTTGTACTGGATTTGGTATTGTAAAATAACCGCACGGCCACTATAGCCTGGCGTCCAGCCGAGAGCGATCACTGTTCCCCATACGTTGTAAGCTTTTAGGCTAGACGGTGCGTGTGGAAGTTCTAAAGGAAGGAATATAATCAGTTATCTCTACAATGTAATGTAATGTAATCAGATGTAATATGTAATAGTTTATTTCAAGTTGACGAACAATGACTGGACAATGATCAGAAGAGAACACTGGCGTAACAGCGGTGTCAATATTCATCAATTCCTTCGCGGAAAAATTTCGACAACTAGGATAAATAAAGGTTTTAATAAAGGATTTACTCTCAATTATTGATTTTCCATTACCTTTCACCCCTTAACGCGTGAGGAAACTGGTACCGAGTTTACCATACCAGGTAGGATTGGCGCCAAATGTCAGAAGCAGCAGGAAGCAGTAATATCAATTTTCTCATAAGCCAAAAATTCTGGCGATTTTTCTGTCTGGTAAACTGTAACCTAGTCTCTTTACACGTAAGGCCGGTCTCCACTTGCGCGCAATGCGATCGCACCTTTTCGATCAAATCTTCCACGCTATTGGTCAAAAGAAAAATGAAACCGTTCCATTGGCGCGATCTGACGTAACGGTTGAAAAAAGTTGAAATGTATTTAACTTTTTTTCGAGCACACGCTACATTTTTATGACGTAATCTTTTTTCCAAGCAAAAAGGATTGAAGCCAAAAGTGCGATCAAAGCGCGCGCAAGTGGAGACCGGCCTTTTTTTGGCTATTATCAAGAACTTTTTTAACCACTGTTTTTTGGTGTCAAAAGCTCAATTTCAAATTGAGTTTTCAAATTCGATCTTGTGAAGAACAAAATGTTAAGGACGTTTTTTAAGTGACAAAACTTTCAACATTTAATATCACTTCATTGAAACTCAATTTCAAACCAAAACGGTTGTAAAAAGGAAAGGAAAGGAAAAGTGCTTGGAAAATACCCTGAGGAGTAATAGGTGTATTACAAATGATACAAAACATAACCAACGAACACCATACCTGGTTTTTCAATAGTGGTAGCTGAACGTACTTCCCATGATCCATCTCCTGCATTGGTGTAAGCAAGTACACGGACCTCATACTTTGTCAGTGGTTCCAAGTTCTTGACAACTACACCAATTTCCGTACCCTTTATAATTTCCTTGACCTCAACCCATTTACCACTGGCTATGCGATATCTAAATGGAAGCAATAATCACAATCAAGATCATTTACAGTGGTCAAAGCAAGATTTTTTAGTCTAAGACTGAAAATTGATTCTACACAGCAATAAGCACATATTCTTGTAATTTTGATGAATTATGCAGATTTTGATAATTGTCTCAGACTGAAACCCGTCTGAGATGGAAAAAACTTTTAACGCTGCATTTACCTAGTGCGTTTTAAGATCAGATTATTGATTGGTAGAATTTGATTGGCTGATTACACGAAAAACGGTAACTGATGATTCTCAAATAAAGTCTGTGTGCGTGTGGGCCGCCAAACCCCTCAAAGATCTTTAATTTTTGGTTAACAAGCTCTCGTTACCGTGAAGTATGCAACATTTAAATATCTCTGCAAAAAGGTAGTGGATTAGTAGGCCTTTTGGAAGGGGGAGGAGTGGACTAATCAATGTCACTTACTCGCATTTGTAACCTTGCAATGTTCCACCAGGTTTCAATGGAGGTCTCCAAGTGACGGAGAAAGCATCGGAATATGTTTTCAACACCGTCAGATCACGTACCGAATCGGGTCCTGATAGGAGAAAGAGAAATAGTGATTAAAGGAACAAATTCATGGATATACTGGTTGCAGGAGAGCTAATTCAAATTCAATACTTGACATGAAAAATATATGCTGAGATTCTTTTTCTCTCGACAGATTGATCATACAGAGCCGTGGTTCATCAAGAATCTTACCTGAGCACTTTGTTGAAACACCTACACAAGTAACACAAGTAAGTAAATAGACGATCATGTACTACATTTCAGCCATACAGAGAAACAGAGAACAGTTTGTAATCGAAATTAAAAAAGCATACCAGCTCTTATATTTTACTCATTTTTAAATAAAGAATAAATAAAACTTAACATACTTCCTTCGGTGGTTTTGAATTGTACTTTTTCACTACCAGGGCTTGGACCACCGGTGGTTTTGACTTGTACAGCCAACACATATTCTTTGTCAGCTTCTAAGCGAGGGAGGTAGAATTGTTGCGAGTGGATGTTGGACGTGTCGTAGTTCGTTTCGTACGTTTGTTGGTCTTCTGGTACGTCTGGTGGCCAGTAGAGCGCCTAATGATGGAGAGAAGAACATTTAAAACAAAAATTTAACTCTGGCGATATAACTTACGGTCTTCGAGGAAGAAGGAATGATATTTATGCTTTAGTATTTTGTAATTTTATATTTGTGGTATTTTTTGTTTCAATATTACATACTTACGTATTTTTTTTCTAGTTTTTGAAATATCCCTTGGCTTTTCGCCGAAAAATCACATCGAACCCTGAATTTTTCTATTCTTTCAAGGCTATTCCCACCCCAATTAACTTTGGCTTGAAAGTCCAGGGAAATTTTAATTTACTGTTATTCATGGGTAAGTAAGCGCATAATGAAAATTGTAATCACTACATACCACGATACGGGTGAGTTTTCCGTTCCACAGAGCTTGACGTGGTGATTTGAAAGAGACAAGAACAGTGGTGGAGTTCACGATGGATACTTTGACGTCTGTGGGTGGGGCGACCGGTTCTGTAGAAAAAGAAGAAGGAGGTATTCAGACCAATGATGTGTAAGCCAGAAAGGCTAGAAGTGAATCTCCTTGGTAGGATTTGAAGACAACAAATCCTACCAAAGTTGCGCGGCCCAGCGCGGTCCACGTGACAAATGTAAAATTCATCGCCAGATTTATAAAGACGTACTACTCGAAAACTCTTGCCTGAGAAGGTTAAAGATTCGCTTTCATTGATTCAGACGTTATTTTAAGCTGGACGTTTTTACATCGGGCTTTTCAAAACAAACGAGAGCTAAATAAATCTTAAAGAAATCTCGATCAATACACGATTATTTTTACCTTCATGTGTCAGAAACAAATTGTTTCATTTCTGAGACACACCTATATGAAAAAAAATTGAAGGCCAACAAGCTCTACTTGAAAAGAATAAATTCCAAGAAACAACGAACTCTGTGTTAAGACTCACTTCCTTGCAGAGTTTCAATGAACACCGAATCAGTATATGGTCCAATGCCTATCTCATTGCTGGCAGCAATCTGTACTTCAAATTTCGTGAACAGAGGTAGACCATCCATTTTGTATTCTGTATCCAGTGAATTGAGTTTTCGCGTGACGTAGCTGCTTGTCGTTACCACGCGGTAACGGAAGATATATCCATCTAATTGCCCGTTACGCTTCTCCGGTAATGGCGGCTGGAAAAAGGTAACAGAATGAGAAAATTTAGAGTGAGATCGTCTAAAGCATGCGTATAATTGACTCTCTCTTATTCGATTTTCAAGGGATAGAACATTCTTAGATTTCGAGAAAGATTCGAATTAAGGGGAGTATCTGATATCACTTTCCAGCGGAGGGGACCGATGTTCTAGTTCGAATTACAAAAAGATTTGAATTAAGGAGGTTCGAATTAGCGAGACTTGACTTTATTTATGTCTTTTAATTTTGGTTTAGTTAACAAGTTTCTCTTTCTTAACGAAAACCAGCGAGGTCTGTACGGGAAATGGCCGTCAAAGGAGAGCTTGTCCAGGAGAGGATATCTGGTTGGATAAAAATGAGCTCCGAGGAAATTAATCTCCTTTCAGGCCATCTTCAAGACACGGCTTGTTAGGTTGTTGTTAATTCAATATAAATAAACAGGGAACATATTGGTACCTCCCATCTCAAGACGATGTAATCGGTATCAGCATCTACGGATCGGAATTCCAATGGTGGACCAGATGGTGCTAGAAAAATAAAATTTTGTAAAAAAAATTATCATATCATCCATCTATTAAAGCTTTTGAAAGGTTGGTTAGTTTTGATTGTTTCTTCTTCTTGTTTTTCAAGAATGCATTTATTAATCGTGGCGACGAGTAGTCACTTTTTAAATAGATGTCCTTACTTAAGTCTTTCCTGGCACATTTACAAATTCTGTTAATGCCTACCTTAAATAGATCTTATCGGAGTTTTTGATTTTTCTAAAAAAGCGATGCATTGTTGGATTGTTTCGGGAGTATTACAATAGAAATCTCTTAGGAATTCCTCGAGGGAATTCTATTGTAATACTCTCGAAACAATTTTACAATGCATCGCTTTTTTAGAAAAATCAAAAACTCCGATAAGATCTATTGAAATTAATTTTCAAAACAAACCTGTACAAACTTATGTTCACGATACCAGGATGAAAACTTAAACTATCGTGTTTGTTTTTCTTTTCACGGAATTTATTTTCACCGTCGAGATTATTTCACATTCCTAGTTTCTAGCATTTTTCTAGCAAATTGCACACTTTCGTGATAGACATCCAGAAAAGTGGTTCCCTAAAAATACCCATTCGACAGGGCCTTACCAGTGGTTTTCGTTTCCAGCCAGACTGTGGCTTCGGCGCTGTACTCTCCATATCCAAACTTGTTCTTAGCGGCCACTTGGAAGCGATATTTGGAGCCCGCTTGTAAGCTGTTGACAGTATAAGTAGTCTGTGGAGCATCGATATCCGCCAGTTTGTAGTACATGGTTTCTGTGTAGTTCTTCATTTTCAAAAGGTAACCTGAAATTTGATTGAAAAATTAAAATTTAATTAAATGATGGAGAATAAATCATAGTCGAACGTGCGCAACGCACTGGGCTCAACTTCAGTGTCTTCAAATTATTCATAGGCCCAATTGTAAGTAAGTAAGTAAAGTAAGTCTGCGACCGCAGTCGGAGGCGACCCGAAGGCTCCTCTTTCGATAGCTATCTACCCGAAGGTAGGGGAGGGCGCCACTCTTTCTCCCTGGATTTCTCCACTTACCCTTGATCCTTCTCTTAGTTGCTGAGCATCAAGCATCAAGTACCATTTTGGGAATCTTTGGTATGACCCGGCTGGGGGTTGAACCCACAACCTTGCGAACCGTAGCCGGATGCTCTACCACTGTACTACGGTCGCTTGTAGACCCCCAGATATTCACCCAATGAACAAGTGTGCCAAATTTCAGCCAAATCCGACCATTTTTGAAGTCTCCAGGCTGCCCCAAAGTTTTAGCCTCGTATTGGCGAAAAACTCGTCCCCAGTCCCCAAAAATCAAAATTTTCAAAAAATGGAAAAAGCACCCCCAGATATTCACCCAAGGAACCAGTGTGCCAAATCTCAGCCAAATCCAAGCATTTTTGAAGTCTCCAGGTTGCCCTTAAGTTTTTGTGACAGACAGACAGACAGACAGACAGACAGACAGACAGACAGACAGACAGACAGACAGACAGACAGACAGGCAGGCAGACAGACAGACAGACAGACAGACAGACAGACAGACAGACAGACAGACAGACAGACACATTGTCAGATTGTAGCTCAACTGAGGTTGAGAAAAAGCGCTGGAATATCGCCAGATCCTGGTTATTCAGAGAAATGCTTCTTCATACTTGAAGGCTGATTTGACAATTAGATTAAAAAATTCGATAAAAAAGCATAAGTTTCATAGATTTCAAAGTTCTAAAATCTTAGGGGTTAGGGTTTAGCTTGTCATGTTAGTCTGGCTTTAAAAGGTTTTGCCAGGCCTAGTTTGCCCCCTCTCATAAAAGTCTCCGAATCCCATTTACTTTCGAACTAACCGCACGTGGTTACGTCCCAAAAAATATGCCATGGACCCTAAGTGTTGGCCTCGTACTATTTTAACTTCTTTTGAATGGGAAAACACCTACTTATGATTGGACTACCACCGTCATCAGGGGCATCCCATATCAAATCCAATGAATTGGGTTTCGGTTCACCATTGACACGAGGTGAAGATGGTTGGAAAGGACGACCTGTAAAAGAAATATGGAAGATTGTTAATATGGAAGATAGGTAGAAGAAAATAATTTGATGGAAAGAAAGATAGAACAGTTTGATCTCGATTGAATTGAATTTGTTGACTTTTAAAGCTAAAAAATGTTGAAACTTTTAAAAACTATTAAAACCTCAACCTCAGGAAAGGTATAAGAGATGTAGAGCTTTGAAAAAAAAAAGACTTCTTGAAAGGGAAGAAAAAGCATTGCAGAAAAGGTACACAATTTCATTTCATTAAATCATTACAGTTGCACAAATCATTGTAGTCCTATATACTCACTTTCCATGACTAAAACAGTAGCTGCAGTCAAATTAGCATCATCAGCAAAAATATGACAAGAGAATTCGAGATTCGTATCGTCCAGCTTCACAAAATTGACTCTCAATCCGCCATCTTCCATCATGACGTAACGTTTATCAGTTTTTGGGATTGTGATACCAACTTTACGCCATTCTCTGGTGTAATTTACTCTTTTGTCGTGTTCAACTTCACATGGTATGATAGGGCTATCTCCTTTAACAACAGGGAACTCCTTTCCTGGGAATTTAGATATTCGCGTTTTTACAACTGCATAAACATCAGCACTTTTATAGTCTGTATCTATGTAATTTGACGCTGTACAAGTATATTTCCCTTGATCTGACGCTTGAATATTTTGAATCACTAAAGAGCCATTCTCATTGAAACTGTATTTTGAGTTTTGCTCAATTTTTGTGGAGTTGACAAGCCAGGTGATTTTGGGTTTTGGAGCACCAATCGTTTTGCAAGGAATGGTAGCCGCAAGGTTGAAGTGTATGTAGTATTTAGGTGACCATCCAATGATTTCCGCACTGATATCTAAAATGGGAAAAATTGATTTCAAACACAAATTTTGATAGATTTCTACCCTGCTCTTCCATGTCAAGTAATCAATTAATTGTTTATAATGGCTCTGAGTAGGTCTGAATACTCTGTCTTTTGGGAAGTCAACAAAGGCACACAAGCGGGTTGTAGAAGATCAATGATTGACCTACTATTTGCAGAATTTTTTCCAGTGGTGCTCATCTACCAATCAGATCTCCTGATTTTGCTCCAGATTGCAAAGAGCAGGATTGGTTTAGATTTAACATTTCAAGAAGAAGAGTACACTTACTTTGAACTTTTAGTTGTTGATTGACAAAAAACAGCCCAGCGTAGTTTTCTGCACCGCATTGAAAAACACCGTTATCCTCCCAATTCAGACCAATCAGCTCTATAGAATTATTTTTCAAGACAGCATGTGAATCACTTGAATGTGTCATCGGTATACCATTGCGATACCAAGTAATATTGATTGTTGGCAACCCAGTCACCAGGCAGTTAAGAGTAGCTGAACTATCAGTATATGCTTCATATTCACCAGGTTTGGTAGAGAAAACAGGAATAGCTGGAAAGGAAAACGGGATTGAAAAGATAAGTATTGCTTTTTTTTCTTCAAAAAGACAAAAATCTTCAACTACAACCAAAACTTTTTAATAGCTACATACAATACACAATACATCATCAGGAAATATATCGACAATGTATTGTCAGCTTGACCCGCAATACAAAAAGAAAATTCCTTTTTATAAAGAGCACATGTTGTTTACTTCATACAAAATAATCCAG